>NC_090440.1:300141622-300445873 GCF_031143425.1 Pleurodeles waltl
TAAGGATGACAGTACTTATGTTTGAAGGTGACTATGCCTATCCTACAACAAGTCGCAGTTGTCGTCCCAACCCTTCCGGCTCACTAGCAGCACCTCACCAAAAACCCAAATATTAAAAGGTGATTTGTGGCAGCCTTTACACATGGACTCGAGAGTAAGACATCACAGGGAGTGTCGTGGTTAAACAGAGATTACCCCTTTCTCACAGATACATCATGTCTCATCCAAACACAGGCAATAACGAAGATGCAGTAAAGTTTCTATAGTTTTTATTTAACACAACTGCAGTCTGCGATAAGTTGCATGGGCTGCAAAGATTAGGATAATGAACAGTGCAAGAAACAGAATTGTAAAGACAAGAGTCATTATTACAAAGACACCTACCATCTTGCAATAACATGAAAAGACATAAGGTGTGTAATATGTCCTAATACCCTAATATGATAGGCCTAGTCTCCTACCTAAAGGAGAGCTGGGTTTGTTAAACATAATCTGCCAATGCCATGTCCATGAGGAGCTCCCAACCCTTGTTACCTTGGAATGAGGTCTCTATCTCAGACTCTGCAGGGACATGAAGACTGGGTCAGCGGCAAGACAACATGCAGCATCGATATCAGCGATGGTGGCGATGCCCTCTGGTCAGAATCCCTCGATTATCTGTCTAAAATGTGGTGTATTTATACTGATCTACTTAGACCTCTGACGTAGGTGTGGTCCGAAACAATAGATAACAGACATGCTTGGGGCGGCAATTAATATAAACAATTCCCTCGAAATTATAGAGAGGGAAAGTCCCTAAGTGTGAACACCTACTGTTTGTTTGTCTGTGCCACTTGATCTTGATGCCTTAGCGTGGTGGTCCTGATAATGCAAAGCATAACAATTGGCCTAACTATAAACAAGGCAGCCATTTCAGAAGAGATAAATAATTAAATGGGCCAAGACAGAGCAAGCTAAGTAGGTTAAAAGTCACTAGGTGACGGGGGCACGAGTCTGCAAGCCGAAGGCTAAGCTAACTCCTGTTATCCCATTAAAACAAACTAGGATTCACTACACCCTCCCCATTGCCATAACAGGTATGGTGAAGATACAGGAACCCAAACGCTAAAATTGCTCTGAACTAAAAAGCTAAAAGCATAAAACTAGCTAAAACACATTTAAAGTATGTTAAAAAAGATAGTAAAATAGTAAAAAATATTTAGCTAGAATACATACAGAGATGTTAATGTCAACCATGACAGGCACAGCAGGCCAAAGCAAAGTCAATTTGAATGCATACTTTTTTTTTCGGGAATGGCAAGCCAATTCATCAAATTATTTGCTATAGTCATGATCTTGAAGAGTGTCATCAAAGTCACCAACCATGGACCTATAAAATGAGTCCACATAATCAGATGTTAAAACGATCGCCGGGCGGGCAAACGGATCCACAGAGCAGTAGTGCGTGTCAGTCTAAAGTGTAGAGCCATCTCCAGCAGTGCCATCGTCCATGGTAGACATTTGAACGGAAGGCTCATAAGTGGCCTCGCGGAGCAACCTTAGTCTCATGGGCATGACCGTGAATGAACCCTCATCGGGGACATCAGCAGTTCATGGTCCACAGGAGATGCCGTTGCAACAGCAAGACATACCATAGGCAGATGTTTGAAGAGGCACCACACGCAGCGGAAAACTGGTTGTACGCACCAGAGAAGTGGCCGAAATGACAATGACCAATCATGCTCCAATTCCACCAGCAAGGGGGCACCGAAGATCCGAACCATGCGTTCATGGCACAGTTGAGTTGGTGGGCGCGGCTCCATTGCTCTGCGTAGCTGGAAAAAAACAACCACTGCGAATCAGAAGAAATAGCAGTAGTAGTCCGCCAATCAATGCCAAAATAATAAGAAAACCACCAAACACGCTTGAAAAGAGCGAATAGATGGCTGATGGGATGACTCCAAAAACAGTCTTGAAGATGGACTCGAAAACAGACCCAGCAGCTTTAAAAAAAATGACAATCCCAGCAGTGCTTGAAGCATTGCATATTCTGGATACCAATTCTCCAAAGTGCTTGGGGAAGTTGGTATTTAATAGGGATTGTATCTCGGCTGATGATCTCGCTATTTGGAGAGCATACGTCTCTCTAGCGGATGTCAACGCGACCTGTTTTTGAAACAATAGCGCCTTTAGTCTGCTCAGCTTGTCATAATTTACATTAATAGTATCTATCTGGGGCCACATGTCAGATACTTTTATCTCTTGTGTGGGGGGGGAATAAAACATGTCCGCAACACGTAACGACCTTCGAGTCTGAGATTGCGTAGGCAATTCCTGATCGCATGCCACAACAACTTTGATCGCTCAGTACCACATAACTTCCTTTGGAAAGTACATGAAATACAGGTCGAATCAAAGGGACGGGAGTACCCTTCAGAAAACAGGCCAAGTTTGCGACCCCCGCATTGCAAAGGCCGTGAAGGGACACCTGCTTACATATCATTGAATGACTAACAGTAGTCTCACATTCGCTTCCGCTCAGAAAAACCTGTTTCCCCGTTCAAACTTTCATAATCAAAGGACAGCTCCCACTCTTCCTTAATATAGCTATTGCCTAGTTGCACAAATCTGCCCACTGCAAGATGTTTCAAGTAGCTTGAGAAACAAAAGGTCGAAATGGGCAAGTTAATTATGCCATATAAGAGCCAAATAGTTGAAGGACTCTCTGCTACCATGAAAGGCAACTTATCTAACTTCTCAATGTGAAGCATGGTGAAACTAGCTTCCCTTTTAGCCATTGTCTGCTGTTCCCTGGAAAGGTTAAAAGCAGTGAACAATTCACTACCATTAATATACTTCCATGGAATGCGGCCATTTTTCAACGTCTGTAATGTCCAACCTAGCTGCATGATGGAACGTAGCTGTGTTTGTCCATGATATAACCGGGACAAGTCTGTTTGAGTAATATCAGTAGCAGACGACACAATGTTTGATAGTGAATAAATCCTGTTGGGCAGAGTGTTCATGCCATTGTCGACAACTGCTATAGCCTTCTCTAAGTTTTCCTTATCTAATTGCCTCAAACGTGCAGCAGCTTCTATCTGTGAAAGTTTCCAGATCTCCTTATACGTAGCAGATAAGAACCGTTTAGAGTGCTGTTTCCTACGATCTAGCTGAAAATACTGCATGTCTACATCATCAGACAGAGTATTCAGGTGTTTTTTTAAGTGCGGCTAACATGTTAGTCTGTACCCACTGTTGACACAGTTTACCCACACTGTATGTTGTAATCATACCATAGCCGAGATACAATCCCTTAGAGGCAAATGCAGGGCCCTGGTCTGAATGGAATGCTGCAACCACATACGTACCGATAAAGATCAGCAAGTCTTTTATAACAGTTCAAGCCTCAGCCGACCGCCGCGGCCATACCCACAGGAATCTAGAACAGGAATCTACAGTGGCTAAGATGTATTTGTATGCACTATCAGGTTGGAGTGGACCACAATGATCCAGGTACACACACTGTAGTGGCCTACTGGACACTAAGAGGGATGTCTGTGGTGGACGTCTGATATTGGAGCCCTTTTTTGCTGGCAAATGTCACAACAAACGATGTACTTCTTTGTCCGTCTGCAAAGACCAGGCCACCAGAAGCATTTCTGTAAGAGTGTTATTATGGCCAAAATACCAGCATGTGCAGAAGCAACACCCTCATGCGCTGCTTTTATTATATCTAATTTCT
The DNA here is from genome assembly GCF_031143425.1 of Pleurodeles waltl. Lineage (NCBI taxonomy): Eukaryota > Metazoa > Chordata > Amphibia > Caudata > Salamandridae > Pleurodeles > Pleurodeles waltl. The sequence goes on from NC_090440.1 coordinate 300,145,347, forward strand.
GGTCTTCATTGGGGATCACTCGATCTCCAACCCCAGGAATCATTGCATAGGCAACATTCTGTGCACTGATATGGCAACAATAATTAGTAGGGTATCCTTTTGGGAGGGGCTTGCCTGCAGCTGAATCTTTCACGGCAGTCAGTATTTCATTATCCCATCTCGTCTGTGAGTGAGTCACTGCAGCCACAGAAGCCATAGCTACTGCAGATTTGGCTGTCTCATCAGCCAAAGTATTGCCGGTAACGTGTACTCCTACACGTTGATGGCCCAATGTATGTACTACGTTGACACATGATGGTAGCTTATCCTTAAGATCAGCCACCCTCCACCACAATGTCTTGTGTTTAATGGTGTTCCCTTTTGAATCTCTAAACCCGTTCAGCTTCCAATGATTAAGATAATCATTGTATGACTGGATGCAGTAATATGAGTCACAGACTATTAAAGTCAGGCATCCTGGCTCTGTGTGTTCTAGCGCTAATATGAGAGCTTTAAGTTCAGCCAACTGAGCTGTGCAGTCCCCTAGGGTCCGCGTGTAGGTGTTGTGTGGGTGGAAGACTCCATCTTCCATCACTCTGCTCACGGCTGCGTAAGCGGCTGAGTACTGATGTTCAGTACCTACAGCATGTTGTGCTGCACCATCAGTGTAAATTACAGTATGGTATCTGTCAACTGGCAAGATATTTAGAGGAGCGGGGTACTCCTGTTCGTACTTGAGAAACTCTTGTGTCTGAAGTTTTGATTCAAAGATGTAATCGACACCAGTGGTGGTCAGAGACGTTGCTCACTGTATCCAACGTGGATGTAATGCTTTTGCGTTGGGAACTCTTGCTTTGGTGACAGCCTACAAGGCCGGCACCAGGGTAACGACAATAATGCGTCTCCCCTGGGCAAGTGGCCTCTCCTTTATGACAGCCATCTGAACTACCGTCAGAATCTTTTCTGTAGGCGTAATACGTTGTTCTGCATTTGAGTATAAATGTGATTTATATGCTATGGGTACTGTGTTGCCTTCATTGAAGGTGACATAAGTAAATCCAATGGCACCAGCAACTATTCTGATGACCAAATTCGTTTAATTGTCACGTGTGTGCAAGTGTTTAGCTTCTAGCATGTCCTGTTGCAAATCCCTGAGGATGTTTGTGTGTTTAACTGTCCAGTGTCTGCTAGAAAAATTGGGCTTAACCAAATTATAAAGTGGCTTGATACGTTGTGCATAGTCTGGAATATACGTTCTGCCGAAATTGAAAAAACCTAGTAAAGACTGTAGTTTCTTAAGAGTGTTAGGAGGGTGCAATTGTGCACATTTCTCTAGAAAGTGCGGAGCCAGGCTCTTCCCCTCGATTGATAGCCCGTATCCCAGGAACAATACACTAAGAAAGGCAATCTTACTTTTCTTAAAGTTAAATTTGTAAGCAAGGTCTGCAAATCCCAAAATGATCTGATCGACCCTTACAAGATGAATGTTGAGGTCGTCGTCCGTGAGATATATGTTATCCGCGTAGGATAACGCTTCGGGATCAATATCATGTAATACTGATGTTACACAGGCTGAAAACAGCCCTCGGCTGTTTTCATAGCCTTGGGGTAAATGACAGAAGCGTTTCTGTGAGCCAAATGAGAATGCACTCAGGTCCCGACTTTCATGTGCTAAATTCTGGCAGAACAATCCATTAGAAATATCCAATGTTGTTTTATATTTTTACGCACTATATTGTTTATTAGTGCTGTGCTATGTGAGTTTTGTATAGAATATGTAAGTGTATGACTATTTAAATGTCTGTAATCAATGCTTATTCTGTTGGAATGGTCTGGCTTTGTAACAGGGAATAATGGGTTATTCATTGCAGATGTACAGGGCTCAATTACTCCCTGATACGTGAGCTGAGTGAGGATCTGCTTCACTGGAGCTTTTGCTTCATGTTTAACAGGATATTGTGGCTGCAGTTGGGGTATAGACCTAATGGGAATAACATGACAATGAGACTCCTTGTCCCAACCTACATGATTGCGCTATAACGCAGGTTCCTGCGCTAAAGCCTATTCAACAGCATATGCTTGTTTTTCTGCTTCCGGAACAAGATTAGGGAAGGAAGGCAAAATGACATCTTCCCCATGTGGGAGCTTACGGACGTGATCAGGTGGCCAGTCTCTTTCGGCCAATAGGATGTCACTTGTGAGTTCATCCCAGAATATCACACCAATGGTGCGTTCCACGTCTCTCTCTATTTAAATTTTTAAATCATAAACCCTGTTGGATGGGAGAACGCGGCCGTCCACAGTCTCAACTGCAATAAAATCGCTAGTTGCTGTCGCATCCAGATGATCTTTCAGACTCTGGCGCCATATCGTGACCTCTGCTGCGCTGTCTAACAGAGTCACTGCCCATGTCTTGTTCCTCAACAGTGTTCTCAAGTGTACTGGCATTTTTAGCTGACAGTGATGCCACCTTTTTTCTTTTTAAACTGTGGCTTTTGCTGAGGAGTCTTTTCTTCTTTTTTATTAGTAGACTGCGGTGAGTCTTTCTTTTGTTTCACGTATTCAGGACGTCGATCAGGATGGCCCCCTCTCTCGCTACATCTATCCGGTGCGTCCTGAAAGGAACAAGAGGGACGTGAATCAGTATATCTGTCTGGAGTTTTAATATTCTCCCTATTTCTGAGATTGTATCTCCTTTCGGAGTTCTCCGGGTGTGGAGAATCAGCTCTCTTATTTCTTCTATCTTTAAATTCTTTTTGTTTTTCTCAGTGCTTTTTGGAGCCCTGTACTGCCTGCTTCGTACCTTCCTTAAGGGTGGTACTTTGTAATTTTACTTTCTGTGGCTTGGCTCCCAAACTATCCCGCCCTATACTAGTATAGGTGTCGGAAATTATTTTTGGTAGCTGTCTCTCCTGTTCTAATTGTGGAGCTTCTTGGAGACGCTGGCGTTTTGCCAGTGCTACCACTTCCCCTTTAATATTACTGAGTATTATTGAGGAAACTGCTTCAAAGTTACGCATTAACTTCATCCCCAAATCTAAGGCTGGTGCAGCCCGTGCTCATTCTGTATTTGTTTTAACACTTCCGGTAAATTGGCAAGTGTTGGGGTATCATGTGTGGTAGTATATATAGCAGCAAAGACTGTACCCCATGTGGCGCAGTCATCCACCAAGGGAACCATCCCAAAGGGCAAGCACATAGTGAGGAGCCTCTGTTTTTCCTGTGGTCCCGTATGGGGAAACACAGCTTCCAACTGATTTGTTTTCTGGGCAATCCAGAACGGTATTTTCTCTTGTTCTGTGGGTATTTTACCCATGATAGTATGCTCTGTTTGTGGATTAATCCCAGTAGCCAATTGGTATCCACCAGGTGCTGGTGGAGCTGGATGTGCTGGTGTTGTCTTCAAAGTTCGCATTACGAACTGAACTAGTTGTCTATATAATGTCACTAATTCAGTATATACATTTTGCAGATCTGCTATTTGCATATTTGGTATGTCTGGGTGAGGTGTGTACGTGGCAAACATAGGCCACGTTGGTCCATCATTAATTAAGGGACCTAGCCTCACTCTTTGTAATACATGTGGTAGGGTGCCTTCAAACCAGTTCTGATGCTCTTGGTATGTGAGCGATATTTCATGATACTGGTATGCTCAGTACCGTTGAGGTACGTTTGTAATTTCATATGTGTGGAATGTATGTGTTCTTTGGTCCACCTCAGGAAAGGTGACCCAACAATAAAATGGTTCTGTTTGGTATGCTTCATTAGCTTCTATTATCAGAGTAACGTCCCCGCCCTCTGTTGTAAGGCCATGCACCAGCAGGTGTTGTGTTAGTGCTTGTCTAGCATTTTCAGGAATTTCTATGGCGTTAGCCATCTTCGTTTTAGAGAAATGGAACACGAAAATGGGGAGTAAAGTCCCTTTATGAGTTAGAGCTCGAACAACCTACAGCTTATTCAGGTGTTACCTTTTCAGCTGAGAAGGATTTTCCCAAAGACCACGGATGTCTCCGTTTAATGATACTTAGGGTACCTGTTGTCTGTGAGACAGTGATAGTCAGGGCATCCGTAAATTAGTGCCTAAACACCATCATTGGTTGCTCCATGGTTGCTCCATGTCGTAGGAAAGACTGCTAGTTTAAGGATGACAGTACTTATGTTTGTAGGCGACTATGCCTATCCTACAAAAAGTCGCAGCTGTCGTCCCAACCCTTCCGACTCACTAGCAGCACCTCACCAAAAACCCAAATAGTAAAAGGTGATTTGTGTCATCCTTTACGCATGGACTCGAGAGTAATACATCTCAGGGAGGGATTTTTAACACAAATGCAGTCTGCGATAAGTTGCATGGGCTGCAAAGATTAGGATAATGAACAGTGCAAGAAACAGAATTGTAAAGACAAGAGTCATTATTACAAAGACCACTACCATCTTGCAATAGCATGAAAAGACATAAGGTGTGTAATATGTCCTAATACCCTAATATGATAGGCCTAACCTCCTACCTAAAGGAGAGCTGGGTTTGTTAAACCTAATCTGCCAATGCCATGTCCATGAGAGGAGCCCCCAACCCTCGCTACCTTGGAATGAGGTCTCTATCACAGACTCTGCAGGGACGCGAAGACTGGGTCAGCCTCAAGACGACCTCAAGACGACGTGCAGCATCAATATCAGCGATGGTGGTGATGCCCTCTGGTCGGAATCCCTCTGATTATCTGTCTAAAGTGTGATGTATCTATACATATCTACTTGGACCCCTGACGTAGGTGTGCTCCAAAACAATAGATAACAGACATGCTTGGAGCAGCAATTAATATAAACAACTCCCTCGAAAGTATATAGAGGGAAGCTCCCTAAGTGCGAACATCTACTGTTTGTTTGTCTTTGTCACTTGATCTTGACGCCTTAACACGGTGGCACAGATAATGCAAAGCATAACAAGTGGCCTAACTATAAACAAGTCAGCCATCTTAGAAGAATTAAATAATTAAGGCTCTCATTACGATTCCGGCGGGCGGCGGAGGCCGCCCGCCAGAATTCCGCCCTCCATAATAACGATCCGCGGTCAGAAGACCGCGGAGGGTATTATGAGTTTTTCCCTGGGCTGGCGGGCGGTCTCCAAAAGACCGCCCGCCAGCCCAGGGAAAAACTCCCTTCCCACGAGGATGCCGGCTCGTAATAGAGCCGGCGGAGTGGGAAGGTGCGACGGGTGCTGTTGCACCCGTCGCGTATTTCACTGTCTGCAGGGCAGACAGTGAAATACATTTTGGGGCCCTCTTACGGCTTGGAGGATTCCTTGGGGGCAGCGGGAAACCGGCGGGAGACCGCCGGTTTCCCTTCTCTGACCGCGGCTAAGCCGCCGCGGTCAGAATGTCCCGCGGGGCACCGCCGGCCTGTCGGCGGTGCCACCGCGTCCCGCGGCCCTGGCGGACGTAATCCGCCAGGGTCGTAATGACCACCTAAATGGGCTAAGACAGAGCAAGATAAGTAGGTTAAAAGTCACTAGGTGACGGGGGTACGAGTCTGCAAGCCAAAGGCTAAGCTAACTCCTGTTATCCCATTAAAAAAACTAGGATTCACTACAAACCTTTTCTTGCATTAGTGGTTGAGGGGGGAGAGTGGGAACCTTATCTTGCATTGGTGGTTGAGTGGGAACCTTTTGTTGCATGGGTGGTTGTGTGGGAACCTTTTCTTGCATTGGTGGTTGAGCGGGAACCTTACCCCTCCTGGCTAGTGGAGTGGGATCCTTCCCTTTCCTGGCTGATAGAGTGGGATCCATCCCTTTCTTGGGTGGTGAGTGGGATCCTTCCCTTTCCTGGCTGGTGGAGTGGAATCCTTCACTGTCTTGTCTCTACGACTAGGAGGTGCCTCCACTGTCCCGTGAACTGTTTGGCTGAGGTGTTGGGCTGGGCTGCTGGGACCCTGCTATTAAGGGCAGGATGGAGGGGGAGGAGAGGGGAGAGGTCAAGACATGCAAGGAAAAGCTTCTTAGGGACTTTGGGGGCGGGATGTGGGAAGAGGGATGGGAGTGGGATGGGAGTGGATGTTGAGGGAGTGGTTGTTGGAGGAGTACTTCTGCTGGACTTCAGTGCAGGTGTATGGGCAGTGTGCTGATATGAGGTGGATGGCTGTTGGGTGTCTGAGTGCCTGCATTTGTGTCCTTTGGGATGGCAGACAGGGTGGGAGAGGACACAGGGGACACATGGATGGATGTTGTGGAGGTGTCTGCTAGTGAGTTGTGAGTGTTGCTTGGTGTGGTGATGCTGGTGGTGGCTGTTGAAGCAGTGCATGCAGGTGTGAGTGTGGACCTGACTGTGAGGGAGGTACAGGAGGGGGAGGAGGGGAAGACAGTGGATGCAGTGGATGTGCATGTGTGTGCAACTGTTTGGTGTTTGTGTGAGTGCATGTGGACTGAAGAGTGGTGCCTGTGCTTGACTGTGCCATTCTTGTGTGATGTCTTGTGTGAATGCTCATCTATATGTGTGCATTGGATGGGCTGGGGTTGAGGAGACTGGGACTGGGAAGTCGTAGTTTGAGGGCGGGCAGTAGAAACAGGAACAATGGCTGCCATCAGAAAGGAGGCCAGAGCCTGAATCATTCTCTGTTGGGCTGCCAATCCTTCGTGGGTGCCCTTCAGGAATGCAATGCATTGCTGCATCTGGGATGCCAGCCCTTGGTTGGCATTCACAATGGTTGACTGCCCTACAGAGATGGATCTCAGGAGGTCAATAGCCTCCTCACTCAGAGTAGCAGGGCTGACTGGGGCAGGGCTTGAGATGCCTGGGGCGAAGGAGATGCACACCCTCCTCGGTGAGCGGGCAACTCCATGAGGGGCTACTACGGGGGTGGCAGCTGTACCTGCAGCTGGGGTGGTCACAGAGTTGTCTGCCACCACCAGGGAGCTTCCATCGGAGAAGGTATATGAGTAAGTGTTGCCACCTCCTGTCTCGGCCGTAGTGTTCCCCCCACCCTCTGTCCCAATGGTTCCCTCAGCGTCAGTGGACTCTGCCTCCTGGGTCCTCTGGGATGCAGCTCCCTCTGTCGCCGGTGCCCCTGTTCCTCCGCCAGATGATATTAATGCACACATGAACAAGATGACATAAGGAGAAAGGGGGGAGGGAGAGAAAATGAGCACTGGGTCAATTACAGCACCAATACCACAGTTGGCATACACAGTACCATCACACACAGGGATCAGGAATGAGCACCATGCATTGCACTGGCATTCAATTGGCTAGATGCCACAGCAAGATGAGGGCCAGCCACAGCTAACTGCACCCCCCCTGGAACACACAAATCCCTGACTGACAGGGAATGCAACCGAGCTACGTTACCTTCATTTGCTACACACCCATTTACCCTTGATCTGGATCACGCTGCAAAATCTGACCTGGCATTAAGGGGCACCCACTAACGCACCCACCAACTGGATCCCATGCCACCTACTACTTATTGTAGTAACAGCCACTGTACTCACCCTCCCTGTGGCTGCTGTGATACCCTCAAACGCCCATCCAACTCTGGGTAGGCCACTGCTAGTATGCGGGCCATCGGGGTGGGTCAGGTTCCATCGGGCACCCCTTCCTCGTTCCCCAGCTGGGCCTCCGCGGTCTTTCGTGCCCAGCGTCTCAGGTCCTCCCACCATTTCCTGCAGTGGGTGCTCCGCCTGCTGTAGACCCCCAGGGTTCGCACGTCCTTGGCGATGGCACACCACAATCCCTTTTTTTGATGGGCACTCTCCTGCAGAGGTAATACAGACAGGAGGACATCATTACACATAAAACCCAGCCTGTTACACATTTGGCCCACAAATCCCGATTCCAACTCCATTGGTACACACATTTTTTGGTGCCCATCATGTACACTACCAAAAGACATGCCCCCAAATGACACGATGCCTGCACACACATCTTCATGTAACATTTCCACATGCATCATGCCCAAGGTGTACTCATGCAGCTGTCCATACTTGGGTAGGACCCCATCCGCCAAGCGCTCCAACTCCTCTGAAGTGAGGGCAGGGGCCTTTTCCCCGATCACATGGGCCGTGGTAGATTCCAGAAACAGGTCACAGCAGCACACGCAGTGTAGGTGTTCTCCTATGCAAAATCAGGAAACAAGTGAGGTTATAGAACAAAAGTGGCAGTCACGTCCGCAGCGGTATACACAGTCACTGCTGCCACTGAGCCCCATTGGCCACTGTACTCTAAAGAGCCCCATATTAGCCAATGAGCAATTGCACAGCAGTGCAAGACCGCCTTCCGCTACGACACCCAAAGTCGGCGGAGTTACCTCACTTCCACCTGTCCCTAGATACAGAACAGGTGGTCGCCATTTTATGGTGGTGGACAACATTCAGAACTTCCATAACTGCGTCATTGCCGAAAATTGCACTTACATTGCCATTCCACTGTCCCATCACATTAATGTTGTATGCACACTGAAGTGGTGGTTGCATTGTTCACATTGTGACGGCCTACTCACTCTTGTGTCCTTTAGATACCTACCACTGCGGATGAGTAGGAGAAGGAGACAAACCCTCGTGTACAGACCTCTTGTGGACTTGGCTACACTGGAGGACAGGCACATTATACTCACCAATAGATTGGACAGGGCCACAATCACAGAGCTGTGTGCACAATTGGAGCATGACCTGATATCAGCTATCCATCATCCCACTGGGATCCCCCCTCTTGTGCAGGTTCTATCAGTGCACCATGTCCTGGCAACTGGTTCTTTCCAAGTGACAGTGGGCTTGGCAGCAGGAATGTCACAGCCAATGTTCTCAATTGTGCTGGCAAGGGTATTGTATGCCTTGGTGAAACACATGTGCAGATACATTTCTTTCCCCCAGGTGGAAGATTTAGCCACTGTGAAGGCCGGATTCTATGCAATGGCACATATCCCCAATATTATTTGGGCCATTAATGGTACACATATTGCGTTTGCTCCCACCTACCAGAATGAACAGGTGTTCAGGAATCGGAAGAGTTTTCACTCACTCAATGTGCAAATGGGGTGCCTGGTGGACCAGTACATCTCCCACACCACTGCCAAGTATCCTGGGTCAGTGCATGACTCCTTCATTCTGAGGAATAGCAGCATCCCAAATCTGATGGCCCAACTACAGAGGCACAGGGTGTGGCTAATCAGTGAGACAGAGTCCCCACCCACTGTATGTCAGTGTATGCCTTCAAGTGTTATCCCCATAGGATTGTGTAAGGCTACATTTTGTCCCTCAATATTTGCAGGTGACTCTGGCTACCCAAACCTATCATGGCTCCTGACCCCTGTGAGGAATGCCGGTACAGGGGCTGAGAACCGTTATAATGATGCACAATGGTGAACCAGGAGAATAATCAAGAGTGCCTTTGGCCTCCTGAAGGCCAGGTTCAGATGCTTGCATCTGACAGGTGGATCGCTGTGCTACTCACCCGAGAAGGTCTGCAGATAGTAGTGGCATGCTGCATGTTGCACAACCTGGCCCTCAGAAGACATGTGCGTTTTCTGCAGGAGGAGGGGACTGGAGATGCCCCTGTGGTAGTAGTGGACCCTGAGGACAGTGAGGATGAGAAGGCAGAGGATGAAGATGTGGACAGCAGAACATCAGGTATACATCAATACTTCCAATGACACACAGGTGAGACAGTGCAACTGACCATTACTCTGACTATTGATGTTTTCTGTGTGGCTGTAGCATGAAAGCATTCATGTCCTTTGCATCTCAACTTACTGTCACCTATGGCTTGTCCTTCTACAGATGTTGGTGATATGACAACAGTGTCCTGATGTATTTACTGCAGACAGCTACAGGTCATTATTTGTATGCTATCACAGTGTTCAGATCATTTGCACTAAATGTGACTGTTCCCATAAATGCAAATTTTCAACACATAAAACAGTGTCATTCAAATTGTGTTCAAGGGTGTTTATTGTAGTGCAAATAATTGACTGAAAAGTTCAATGGAATGGGGTCATGGTAGAAAAAAGTGCAGGATATTATTCCAGTCTGTTTGTAGCATAGGTCCAGTGTCCAAGGGGCCATAGGAAGGGAAGCAAAGGCAGTTCAAAGTGGACAAGGTGAAAGGGTGGGACACAAGGGGGACAATCAGGAGAGTCTCATTTCCTGGCAGTGGTCTTGGTCTTGGCAAGTGTCTCTGGCTCCTGTATGGGTCGCAGGGAACGTTTGCGGGATGGTTCACCTTCTGCAGGGGGATGGATGTTGGTGACCTGTGGGTCCTGTGGCGGGGCATCCTGTCCACTAGCTGCAGTGGAAGTGGAATTCTGGTCAATAGACTGACTAGTGGTAGGAGCCAACTAGTGTGCTGTCCATTCCTTCATGATGTTGGCCATGTCTGCCATCACCCCTGCTATGGAGATCATGGTGGTGTTGAGAGACTGCAAGTCCTCCATGATCTCCTGATTGTGTACCCCCTGCAGCCGCTTGTTCTCCTGCATGTTGGTAAGGACCTGGCCCATCGTGCCCTGGGATTGTTAGTAGACCCCCAGGACATTGGTGAGTGCCTCCTGGAGAGTCCGTTCCCTGGGCCTGTCCTTCCCCTGGTGCACAGCAGTCCTCCCAGTGTCCCTGTTGCCCTGTGCCTGTATCCCCTGAACGGTGTGCCCACTGCCACTGACCCCAAGTCCTTGATTGTCTTGGGAGTGAGGAGTGAGGTGCGGACTGGGGTCCCTGTACTGGTGGGTACACTGCTGATTGATGTGTCCTGGGGACAGAGGTGTGGGGACGCTGGGTGGGTGCTGTGGTGTTGGATACTTATGGGGCAGGCTCTGTGGTTGACTGGGAGTGGGCTGGGGTGACCAACTGACCAGTGGTCTCTGATGGGCCAGGTAGTTACTCAAGATCCTGAAGTCCGGAGTTACTGTCATCACTGGGGGCATCTTCTGTTGGGGGACTGGTTAGTCACGGCACCTCCTCTCCTCTGAGTTTGGCTAGAGCACCTGTGGGGATGTAAATTGTGTATTATGCTTCATGTCTGTGACATATTGTACATCCCTAGCTTCCCCTCTATTGTTGTTGTTGCCCTGCCACCTTTGTTTGTATATGGTGATGTATTGTGGGATAGTTCTCCATGCTGTGCATGCTTTTGTGATGGGTATCCATGCAGGGCTGGGAGGGCTGTCCATGCATTTGTATTGCATGTAGGCCTTGGCATTGGGAATAGTCATATGTGTAGGTGCAGTGTATGGGATGGAGTGAAATGATGGGAGTGAGGTTGAGGGGGTCAGATGGCATGCAGGTATGGGGGTGATAAGTAGTAAATGTTGACTCACCAGTGTGCAGTCCTCTGGAAACTCTAGTGAGTCCCTCAGGATGCAGTAATGCTAAGAATTGCTCCTCCCATGCTGTGAGCTGTGGTGGAGGAGGTGTGGGTCCACCGCCAGTACTCTGTATTGCACGCTGGTGCCTTGCTGCCACAGAATGTACCTTCCCCTGTAGGTTGTTCCTCCTCTTCCTTTTGTCGTCCCTTGTTCTTGGATGCTGTCCCACAGCGTTCACCCTGTCCATGATTCTCCACCATAACTCCATCTTCCTAGCAATGGATATTTTCTGTACCTATGCTCCAAACATCTGTGGCTCTTGCCCTGACTATTTCCTCCACCATGACCAGCAACTCCTCATAAGTGAAATGGGGGTGCCTTTGTGGGGACATGGGTGTTGTGGGGTGTGTGTAAGTGTGGGTATTGGGTACTGTGGTTGGGTGTGCAAAGTGGGGTGGATGAGGGATGTATGGGTGTATGTGTCTAGTTGTCGCAGTCGTCTTGGTGTCAGTCTGGTGGCAATAATTTGTTTTTGTAAAGAGTTGTGGGTAATGTGTGTTTTATAGTGCTGTGGGTGTGGGGGTGTGGTGTGTGTATTAGTATCAGGTGTGTGTATTTGGTAATGTTGTGTAGTTTAGTATTTGGGTGTCCATTCTGAGCACGCCATTGAATGTCCATCATGGTGATTCGTGGGTCATGATGTGGTGGGCGTTGTTTTGTTGGCGTAACGGTATGGGTGTTGGTACTGACACTTTAGCACTGACCTTTGGGCTGGTGGATTTGTGTATGTGGCAGTATTACGTCGGATCGGTGTGTGTGTGTGTAACAATATGGCAAATGGATATTCTCCACCGCAGTGGTATGTTGGTGGCCATCACTGCGGTGGTAAGCGGGATTTACCACCAATGTCATGATGAGGACCAGTGTCTGCTCCAGTCCCTGATTTACTCATTCTGTCTGCCCATCAGTTTGTGGTCAGCTAACAAGAGTTGAGCGTCAATGTCCAAGGATGTGCCAAGACTTCACAAAAACCAAGAAAAGAACTGCAAGCCTCTGTGGGAAAATAAAAACTGAAAGAAAGCCGTATAACTGCACGATATGCTGAACAAATAAGATCGAGATAGTCTTAGCACTGGTCAACGAAGTGTGACATCCTACAAAAAGGTCAATAACTACCTGAATAGTATTGTAGCCACTGGACTTAGGCAAATCTGTGATAAAATCCATTGTTATAGTATGCCAGGGATGTGGGGGTACTGGCAAAATTTGTAAGAATCCTGCAGGAGAAAGAGTGAGATGCCTTGTTCTGTGAACAAATGGGAGAGGTTTGGACATGATCATGCTTGGACAGTGTTGACAACCAAAACCATCACAGTTCTGTAGAGTTTTGTTAGTTTCAGGGTGTCCAGCTACAGGGTTTTCATGACACCATATCAATGCTTCCAGTCTTAATTCCTTAGTGGGAATATATAAAGTGGGTTCATGGTAAGGAAGATTGTTACAGACATGGTTATCTTTGCCAGGTACCCAAGAGGCTATGTCCTCTTAGCTCATGCTCTGGCTGACCCTGTTCAGGATTGGCTCTTGTTCGCAAAGACCTACTATATGTCCAGGAGCTATGATAGTCTGTGGTATCTGTTCCTGAGAATTCTTATTAGAGTAGCCCCACCAGGCTAACATATCAAACTTAGTTTGTTGTGTGCCTAGGTAATAATGAAATTGTATTTAATCAAGAACAACAACCAACCTTAATTGTCTAGGGGTCAATGCCCTTAATGACCATAGGAACTGGAGATTCTTATGATCGGTGTATATAGTAATGGTATGTTGAGCCCATAGCAGATATTTCCGCCACTCTTGGATACATAATTTAATTGCCAACAGTTCTTATTCAGCAACTGTATATTTTTTTTCCGCTGGCAACAACTGTTTGGAACGGAATGCAACCGGGTGCATGTGTCCTGTTGTTCTGTTCCACTGTGACAGAATACCTCTTACTGCTACCTGAGAGGCATCCGCCTATACAAAGTATGCAAAAGTGGGTTCCCGGATGTCTGAGTACCAGGGCTGTGGTAAATTTCTCCTTAAGTAAATTGAATATGTCATTGGCCTCCTGGGACCATACAAAAGGCACCTTTTTTCAGAAATGTCTGGTAACTGGACAATGTCAAACAAATGGGTGATAAATGGACTATAGAAGTTTGAAAAACACAGGAAACTTTGCACCTCTTTGACTGTTGTTGGTGCTGGCCAGTCGAATATTGTCTGAACCATTGTAATGCCTTCCATGGATAAGTTGTATCCCAGGAATTCAACAGATTGAGTTTTGAATGTACATTTTTCCAGTTAACAAAAAGGGCATGTTCTCAGAGGCTTTTCATGATGTTCCTGACATGTCCCATGTGTTCTGTCATGTTTTCTGAATACATGAGGATGTCATCAATGTAAGCCACAGTGCAAACTTCCAGTAGATCCTGCAAACCTTGTTTATAAAGTACTGGAATGCTGTGGGTACATTAAATGACCCAAATGGCATCACTGAATACTCAATTAACCCAAATTTGGTTTGAAAGGCTACTTTCCACTCATTCCCTTCTTTTACATGAATGAGATGGTATGGACCACGCAGATCTAATTTAGTGAATACAGTGGACTTCCGTACCTGATCGCGCAAGACTGGAATCAGAGGCAATGGATGTCTGTTCTTAACAGTAACCTTGTTTAAAGCCCTATAGTCTATGGTGGCCCATAACTTGTCATTCTTCCTCAGTGTGAAAAAGAGTCATGAAGATGCAGGGAAGGTGGAATAATGAAGAATCCCAGGGCTAACAGCTAATCTATGTAATTCTTTAGCTGTTTTGTCTCAGGTTAAAAAAGAAAGTAGACACAACTGCAAGGAAGCGCTGTACCCAGAATTAAAAGAATGTGATAATCATATTCCCTATAGGGAGATAATTGTGTTGCCTTTTGTTCATTAAAGATATCTAAAAAATCCTGATATTCTACAGGAAGTTGTGTAATACATTCCTGTTTAAGTGCCCCCACATGTCAAACCTTTCTGTGGCTCTTTAAAACAATGGATTCGACAATAATTTGAATCCAGGGTGACTAGGCAAAGGGACCGTTCAATGAGGGGATTGTGAAGCTGAAGCTAGGTAGCCCCTTATAACATGTGGTATATGTAAAGAACTAGCGGGCCCTAGGTCTGAATCTAAGAGTATAGGTAATACCTTCCGCTGTTGAGGTGAAAGTATTAAAGTGACTAATATAGTAAGGTGCTGTGGAACTTTGTGTAAAGTGTTTGCCAAATAATGGGTGTCTGAGCTAGGACTTTACCTGACTGGTTGACCCCTCTGTCAGATGGGCTCTCTAGTTTTCCTGCATTGATTCAGACATCACAGCAACATTCTTTCGAATTCATTTTGGTTTAACAGCACACCCTCAAGCAAAGTGTTCTGCCTTACTACAATAGAAGTATAGATTTTTGTTTCTCTTTGATCTTGTTTCCTCAGCAGTCAGACAATCACGTAAGCACCCTATCTGCAAAGGTTCAGCATTATCTTGATTCATGGGCTCAATTTATTTATGCTCTGGGCATATTACTAATGGTTTAGATTCCCCTTAAGGATGGTCTCCCTTGCATTCAATTAACCTATGTTCTAACCGGACAACTTAATCAATAAACTCAGAACAATCTGATGGAGGATCCACAATATATACTAAAGAATCTTTCAAGTCATCTCTTAATCTTCCATAAAAGAGGGAGGCCCTCTTCGCTTCCGGCCACTGGGTTTCTGAAACCTGTCTACAAAAGGTCATAGTATAAGTCAGTAGATCCTTATTACCCCGACGTAGGTTTAATAACTCATTTTCACTAGCCTGAGCAAAGGTGTGCTCAGCAAAAAGAAGATGTATTGTCTCTTTAAATCTTACAAAATAATGTAGGACTGGGTCATTATTTTCAATGAGTGGAAAAGCCCAACTAGCAGCTGTGCCCCCAAGGCAGGATATTATAAAGGCTATCTTAGCTGTGATGGAAGTAAAACCTCCGGGTTTTACAAGAAATTGCAAGTAGCACTGACTCCAGAATGTCTCAACATTATTACTATCCCCAAAGAACCTTTACGGTGGAGCTAGGGGCCCAGGGACTGGAGTGGTTACAGTGACAGGAACAAGTTTAACAGATGCAATGGGGGGGACATACTGGTGAGATTCCCTGTATCACCAAAGTGTGTGAGCTGTAGAATAGGGTACATACCTTTAAGAGTCGCCCCTGCCCCTACATCAGCTAAATAGGGTGCAATAGCGGGTGTTATATCAGACTAAATCATTCTTAAACAACAGATTATCCTGTTGCAAGGATTGAAGTTCACTTTGTACATCTGATATTGCCCTAGCTAATTATACAGTACATGAAGTATCTTCTGACAGGGCGTGAGCTAAATCTTGAGCATAAAATTGGTCATCCAAATCGTCTGAGCTGTGAAAAGAGTGAGGCTTTGCCTTCTGTCACGCATTCACTCGGTTCCAAACACAGAGACAATGCTTGACCTCCAATCCCACCTGAGGCAGGGAATGAAATCAGGTAACATCAACCCTAATTCATTGAAAGTCAGTCTGTTCTTATTTTCCCAGATTAAAATCAAGCTGATGAAAATATGTAAAAATCATACCTAAAAAACAGCCTTACTAAAATGAATAAAATATGGACTGCAAAACTAAGCAAACAGGGGTGACCACCTCGGGTGTCAGAGGTCCTTACAACAACAGAGGTGAAGAAAGTGAACCAAAATATGAAAGCATGATCCAAACTGAATGGTCTGAAGGTGTGGGAGAAAGGAGGGCATTATAAAAATCTAATAAGGTGAAGAGAAATGAAGTGAAATAAGCTGAAGCAGTGATAGATTTGAATGACAAAGAGAATGATAAATCAGTAATCAGAAAATCAACATGAATAAGATCCCACACAAGAAATACACACCTCCTGAATGGTCATATTTGACAAACAATTGTGCCACAAGAGAGAGACATTGATCCAAGAGTTTTCCGAAGTATCTTTGAAGAATCTTTGTGAAATGGCACATGAAATGAATATGAAGACGAACAGCAATGAATCATTTCCTGATGAAGAATTGCAACTGGATTTTGAAATTTTCAAAATTTCTGAAATTTGAATTTTTGAGACTTTTTATGAGTGTTCCCATAATTTTCTTAGGTTAATAAACATATTTATGCCTGTATTTTTAGAACTATGCCTACATCATAAAAAGACTCCACCCTATTTAGATCTTGTCCAAGAGAGAACTCCATTGAAACAGTGACAGAGTTCCCTCCCTACCAAATCTATGGTCGACCTGCCTGATTTAAAAGTGGATAGACTATAATTTGACGATGGCAAAGACTAGTCCATCTCTGCAGTGGTCAAATGTCTCTCACAGCCCGACGGAAGGGCCATCAGAGGTTTGGCCAATTCTCTGCCTAATTTGGATTAGGCAGACATATAGCAATTTTTCAAAGCCTTGCAGTAAGGGGCACTGAAAAGTGCTCAATGTCCCCTTCACCATGAGCGGAAATTTCCATGTGGAGGGCTACATTTTTTAAAAAAAGACAATCCTGCTTTTTCAAGTTTGTCATACAGTTCCATAATGCTGACAGAGCCCTTTTGCCAAAATTACAGTACATTAACAGGAACTGCCCTAACAGCTGTTCCTGCGAATGCTAGAAATGTCCGCTGAGCCAGCAGACACTTCTAAATGTTGCCATCGGCACCTTCATCAGGGCAACAAAGTAATTTTCAATGTCACCCTGGCAGAGGATTAGGCTGACCACCAATAAATAAATCAGGCCCTTACTTTTGCACCACAAAAGTAATCGGTTCTCAAGAAAATGGTAAGGGGGAACTGTAATTTGGAAAAGAGGAGGGCTCACTAGCCAAATCAGAGAAACTGATTGATCAGAGGCAAGGCCCCTAACACACCCAAACTGGTGTCATGCTTCATCAAGGGGCTGCTCCACATCAGGCTCTCACTGCAGTGCCCAATGGGCCTCTCAGGGAGTCTCTTTGTCATGATCTTCAATGAGAAAATGCTGTGATGATGAATGCAAGTGAGGGGTTTGTATGGGTAGGGTCGTGGAATCAGTGTGTTAAAATCTTTTAAATGGTACACAATGTAAGTTAATATGACGGTGTCGTAGTTTGACTTTTGCTCAAGGCAAGACTGCTGGTTTAGGGATGACAGCACTTTTGTTTGTAGGTGATTAGGTCAATCCTACAACAAGTTGCAACTGTCACTCAAACCTCCTGGCTCACAAGCAGTATCTCACCAAAAACCCAAATAGTAAAAGGTGATTTGTGTCAGCCTTTACGCATTTGGAGTTGTAGGGTAAACGGAGATTATCCTTTTCTCATGTGAACAACAAGTCTCAGTCACACACAGGTAATGAAGGAGATGCAGTAAAGTTTTCAATAGGTTTTACTAACAAGACTGCAATCTACTGTAAAATGCATGGGCTGCAATGATTAGGATAATGAACAATGCAAGAAACAGAATTGAAAAAATTAAAGTCGTGATTATAAAGACCCCCACCATCTCACAACAACATGAGATATGAAATAGGCCCAAAAGCCCTAGCATGATGAACCTGATCTCTAACCTAAGGAGAGCCAGGTGTCTCAAACCTAATCTGCCACTACCATGTCCATGAGAAGAGTACCCCAACCCTTGTTACCTTGGAATGAAATCTCAAGACCAGACTCTGTGGGGACACAAAGGCTGTGTCTGCATCAAGGCTACGTGTAGCATAGATAGTGTTGATGGCATCTTGTAGGAATCCCTCTGATAACCTTGTCTGCGTAAGATGTATTTATACAGATCTTGCAGTACCCCTGACTCAGGTATGTTTCCAAACAATATATGAGAAGGCATGCTTGGGTAAGCAACTACATAAATAATTCTTTCCAAAAGTACGTTATGTCCATGACACACAAAAGTGGGAAAGGGACATGATGTGAATACCTACGTCTATCACTTATCTTTGACACTGATAGTGATGCTTTCACAGAGTTCCAATAATAGAGTTAAATCAAAATATCTTCCTAACTATAAACATAGCTGCAGCCATCTTGGAAGAAATAATCAAATAAATGTGCTATCTCCTGATTCACAATAAAACTAAATAGGATCCACTACAACGGTCTACTTGACATGATTAAAAACAGAGAGTATCTTTACTAGGAAACAATGACCTTAACAGCTTATAAGATGTGAATCAGCGTAAACATGTTTCTTGCCTTCTGTTGTCCAACCAGAGCTTAGGAAATTCATCAAAACTAGCAATGTGACACCTAACCTACACCTGATTGGGAAGCAAGATGTATGTGAATGTAGGTCCCCAATCAAATAATGTTGAGGCAACTATACCTTCTATGGTACAGGACGCCTGATGAATGTCACCACTTATTAGAGACAGGTTGGTACTTCTATTTATATGTCTGATAACTTTATATCTATGACAAAATACAAATAGTGGGCAAGTACATTGCTTTGCCATGAGGTGTGCACAATGAGGAGAGGGGCATGGCCTATCGAGCATGGAGTAGGTCACTCTTTCGCAAGCTCTGTCCAGCTTCCTTAAACCAGTTCCATCCTGCCAATAATCCTGGCTCAGAAGAACCCTCAAAATACACACTGGTAAAGTTCTGGCACCAGCAGATGATATCTTAGCGCATACGAGAAATTGGCAACTCGTACTGGCCGAAAATTAATCCGGATGAGCAGTATCATGACGGCCTGAAAATGGCGACCACGCTGTGCTGTGCGGAACTTTACTTCACCCTGAAATTCTGGCGAGAGTGGTAGAGTGCCGGCGCAAATTTAACAGGTGGCCTTGGAACTGCCACCACCTATTGGAGTCTGGACAGAGCAGTGACTACCAAGAGGGAAACTACAAAGGCCGGCCTGTAGGAGCAGCCATAACTGTGGCAGTGTGTGGCTGGAGCCGCAAGATGAAAGCGGGGAGATGCAGCAGAGGGCCTTTGGCTGACAACAAGACTGGACTCCTGCAACCAGGTACGAGCGCTGGTGGCCTCTGAGGGAAGAGAGCTTAGATCGTGCCTGCCTGCGGGCAGCAGTGGAGGGGACTACTGCAGGACCCCCCTGCCTAGTATAGTCCTGCAGACTGGGCTGGAGACCAGTGAACTGGTGGGGCATTTTTCTGGGACATCCGTGGCAATGTTGACAGGGGTCGGGCACACCCTTGTCTGCTTCAGCTGAGCCCCACTTGTGACTATGTCTCTTTTCACCCAGGAGATCTGCCACAGAGTTGGGACTGGCCATTAAAAGGGGGCACACCCGGGCTATTAACCTCATAATGCAACTGCCAGTGACCAGTGCCCTTAGACCAACTGACCTAACAACACATAAATGGAATGCAGCACACTTTGTCCCATTTAGCCCTCAACGTCATGGGAAAAGCTAACAGGGGGAAGAAACTGGATGCAGACTTTGCGCCGCCCGTGGATGAGCACCTGTGCTGGGAACCCTTTGGGGACCGATGCTCAGGGATCTTCTACAGGCAATAACAGCCACCCACGAGACGCTGGAAGGTAAAATAGGCACTTTTGCAACAGACATGGGGATACTACATGAGGACCAGAGGTGTTTCACGGAGCAGGTCACCAGAGAGGAACGAGACTTAGCGGAAATACCGCTTGCATTGACCTCTGTAGACGGACATCCTTGAACAAAAAAGTAAGACTCCTGGAATCTTGCACCGAGGACGACGAGAATAGATCCATGTGCAATCATATTCATGTTGTGGGCCTCCCCGAAAAGATCAAGTGCAACAACTCTTTCCTAGAGGTCTAGCTATGTACTGAGGTGGCTCTGGAAGGACTTTCCACTTTCTATGCCCTTGAAAGGTGAAAATCTTGACACCAGGGGAACCACTGCATCTTGTGGTGTCTCCCTTGCTCTATTATAAAGATCAAGATCATATTCTAACACAAGCCAGGAAGGGAGGAGAATAGCACCGTCCACACATCCCCAGACTTGTCCAGGGAGGTGCAGTACCAACGAGCTACTTTCCTAGAAGTGAAAAAAAAAGACTACAAACAATGAGGATTCCATATGCGATGCTCTTCCCAGCTAGACTGAGGACTGCGACTGAGACTGGCACACTCTTCTTCTGCATGCCCCAGGAGATCTGTGACTGGTTAGATTGCTACCCCCACACCACTTCTGGGAGCCCCAGGCTGTGATGCCATTTGCACCACAGCAGACAGTTGTCGGAAAGCCCTCAGGAGGGCACAGCATTGTCTTCCATGATTGAGAAACACCAAGAGAGATGGAAAGTGATGGAGGTAGTGGCGTCCCTGAGTGGGGTGGATCCAGCCTCTTCCTCAATGAGAAAGAAAAGGAGAAGGGCGACACAGACTCTGACAGAGACTCTTTCTCCTCTGACACCCAAAGTATCGAACTGCCAGTGGTGACGCAGGACTTCTGATACCATCATCTGAGCCTCCCCCTCTAGGCAGGGGGTTAGGTGGATGGGAACCCCCGTAACACAGACTCCTACAATCACTCAGCTCTAATGATCTTATCTCTAATAATTCATAGGGGGGGCCTCGCAGGAGCTATAGCCGGGCCACCTGCCTCCTTGGTTGATCTGGTGTGGTCGCACAAGAGTTGTGTGTTGGTTGTTGACTGATAGTTTGGATGAGAGCTAGTTGTCTACTTGTTCTGGGGAGTGTGAGTTGGGATAATAGTTGTTTGTTATTTACAATGGGAATGTTAAGTCGCTACCCCTGCATGCCGGAGAGGTCATGGTGGTTGTATTCACTTTGGCTAGAATGCCCACGAGGTGTGGAAGACATGGTAAGTGCACATAGGACTGGGTATGACAAATAGTGGTCCCCCTAAACTATAAGATAATCTCATTAAATATTAGGGGGATGCATTTGATGGCTATGCGTTATAAAATGCGTTATTGTTTGCCTATCTGCAGCGGATTGGGGCTCACACAGTAAACCTACAAGGAACACATCTGACTGCTAAACAAGGGATTGCCTTACAAAAGCAGTGGAGGGGCCAACTATATTATACCTCGTACTCCGCCTTTGCTTGAGGAACGCTTATATGTGTCATGGCAGGGGTTCCTTTCCAGAAAACTAGTGAACTCATAGACCCCGGAGTACACTTTGTTGTGGTCTCTGGTAGGCTAGCAAGCTGTGACCCCCTATGCTAGTATATACACGTCCAATTCTGAACAAGGAACGTTTCTGGACACACTCTGAGGTACATTGGCTCCTTACCTCCTCCATGCCATAGTGATGGGTGGGGACTTTAGTCATGTTGCGGATCCTGGCAGAGATAGATACCACTCCCACTTGTGGATTCACGAATCTGCTTTATGGCCTGTGCATTTACAGATTGGCAGGCACGCTGGGATCATTTGTGAATCTTGGCATCATATCTACCTGGATGAGCTGGACTATTCTTTCTTCTCCCCAATGTATGACTTACACGTACAGATTGATTCTTTCCTCTGCAGCCCAGAAGCTGATGGGCAGGTGCTGGATGTTGGGTATCTAACAAGGGCGCTTTCAGACCATAATCCTGTTTTGTTAAAACTACAGTGGGAGAGGACTACACCTCAAATCCTGACCTGCTGCCTAAAGCCAGTGTTTGAGAAGAACGCAGGCATGGCCCCATCACCCCACATATTTTCGGACAACTTCAAAATGGTGACTCAAGGATTCTGTATACCGGACTCCATGGGGGTCCGCAGTATGCTATTGCAAGAAATTGTGGTAGCAGAACAGGAGCTAAGAGAGACTTAGAAATGAAGGCCTGGCCATCCTTAAGCAAGAGAACGAGTCGTGGAGCTCACTGAGAGATTTTGGTGCTTCGACTACAAAATGGGTTCACACTGAAAGGAATAAATCTGGGACTCTCTTGGCCTTATTGGCTAATCTTACTAGGAGAGTTTGCCAAAAATGGAAGTAGAAACTGAAGCCGGAAAGCGTCTAGATCGCCAGGCAGAGCTCAATCAAAACTTTTGCGAATACTATGCTACTGTGTGCGCTAGTGTTACGCTGTGCACCGAAGACGATCTACAGTAATGTTTTGAGCATGTGCCCACCCCAGACCTTACTAGAGAGGAAATTGAGGACCTGGGATGGGACATTGAACTTCCTGAAATTAAGGCCAACCATAAAAGGAATAGCTAGAGGGAAGACCCCTGGCATAGATGGATTACCCATTTAATTTTATGCCACATTCCAATATGAGTTAGCTCCTAGATTGGTAGAACTTTGCAAGAGGGCTAGAGACCAAGGGTGTTTGCCAGGAACTACCAGGGAGGCATTAATAGGTCCCTTGCTCAAAACAGGAAATTTGGCACTCTATAGTAAGGTCTATCGCCCTTTATCAATGCTCAATACAGATTATCAAATTCTTAGTCGTGTCTTGGCCTCCAGACTGTTACCTCTTATGCCCCACATCATTCACCCTGATGAGACAGGGTTTAACCTCAGCGGAACATGCACAAAATATCAGACACCTTCTCATCCTGATGGAGGCTGACATGCCGGACAAGAGCAGTCGGCAACATTAGCAGTAGATATTGAAGCCTTTGACAGCCTTGAATGGCAATACTTGTACAGCATGATAAAACACCTGGGGCTGGGCAGTGGATTCCTTTTTTGAATACAATTATTATATACTGATCATAGAGCTAGAGTGCGCACTGGTAAGGAGATTTCAGACAGATATGCTGTGAAGAGGAGAACAAGACAGGGATGGCCCTTGTCACCTCTGTTGTTCGTGCTCGCGATGGAGCCATTGGCCAACCATGTGTGGAGGGGGAATTGGCACGGTCTGTGTAGGAGGCTGGACTGGCTTGTAGTGAGTACCAAGGGGTACTTGCACCTTGCACCAGGCCCAGTTATCCCTTATTAGTGTATAGGGTGTCTAGCAGCTTAGGCTGATAAATAATGGTAGCTTAGCAAAGCAGCTCAGGCTGAACTAGGAGACGTGTGAAGCTACTACAGTACCACTTAGTGTCATATGCACAATATCATAAGAAAACACAATACACAGTTATACTAAAAATAAAGGTACTTTATTTTTATGACAATATGCCAAAGTATCTTAGAGTGTACCCTCAGTGAGAGGATAGGAAATATACACAAGATATATATACACAATAGCAAAAATATGCAGTATAGTCTTAGAAAACAGTGCAAACAATGTATAGTTACAATAGGATGCAATGGGGAAACATAGGGATAGGGGCAACACAAACCATATACTCCAAAAGTGGAATGCGAACCACGAATGGACCCCAGACCTATGTGACCTTGTAGAGGGTCGCTGGGACTATTAGAAAATAGTGAGAGTTAGAAAAATAACCCTCCCCAAGACCCTGAAAAGTGAGTGCAAAGTGCACTAAAGTTCCCCTAAGGACAAAATAGTCGTGTTAGAGGGAAAATGCAAGGAAAACACAAATCAGCAATGCAACAACGATGGATTCCTGACTGAGGGTACCTGTGGAACAAGGGGACCAAGTCCAAAAGTCACAAGCAACTCGGAGATGGGCAGATGCCCAAGAAATGCCAGCGGTTGGTGCAAAGACGCTCTTACTAGGCTGAAGAACTGTGAATACTGCAGGAACGACAAGGGCTAGAGACTTCCCCTTTGGAGAATGGGTTTCCCACGCCTTGGAGAGTCGTGCAGAAGTGTTTTCCCGCCGGATGGACGCCAACAAGCCTTGCTACACGCAAATCGTGCGTTTGGCGTTTTTGGACGCTGCTGGGGCCCAGGAGGGACCAGGAGGTCGCAAGTTGGACCTGCAGAGAGAGGGGACGTCGAGCAAGACAAAGAGCCCTCACTGAAGCAGGTAGCACCCGGAGAAGTGCCAGAAACGGGCACTACGAGGATGCGTGAAACGGTGCTCGCCGAAGTTGCACAAAGGAGTCCCACGTCGCCGGAGACCAACTTAGAAAGTCGTGCAATGCAGGTTAGGGTGCCGTGGACCCAGGCTTGGCTGTGCACGAAGGATTTCCGCCGGAAGTGCACAGGGGCCGGAGTAGCTTGCAAAGTCGCGGTTCCCAGCAATGCAGCCCAGCGAGGTGAGGCAAGGACTTACCTCCACCAAACTTGGGCTGAAGAGTCACTGGACTGTGGGGGTCACTTGGACGGTGTCGCTGGATTCGAGGGACCTCGCTCGTCGTGCTGAGAGGAGACCCAAGGGACCGGTAATGCAGCTTTTTGGTGCCTGCGGTTGCAGGGGGAAGATTCCGTCGACCCACGGGAGATTTCTTCTGAGCTTCTGGTGCAGAGAGGAGGCAGACTACCTCCACAGCATGCACAAGCAGGAAAACAGTCGAGAAGGCGGCAGGATCAGCGTTACAGAGTTGCAGTAGTCGTCTTTGCTATTATGTTGCAGGTTTGCAGGCTTCCAGCGCAGTCAGCGGTCGATTCCTTATCAGAAGGTGAAGAGGGAGATGCAGAGGAACTCGGCTGAGCTCATGCATTCGTTATCTAAAGTTTCCCCAGAGACAGAGACCCTAAATAGCCAGAAAAGAGGGTTTGGCTACCTAGGAGAGAGGAAAGGCTACTAACACCTGAAGGAGCCTATCAGCAGGAGTCTCTGACGTCACCTGGTGGCACTGGCCACTCAGAGCAGTCCAGTGTGCCAGCAGCACCTCTGTTTCCAAGATGGCAGAGGTCTGGAGCACACTGGAGGAGCTCTGGACACCTCCCAGGGGAGGTGCAGGTCAGGGGAGTGGTCACTCCCCTTTCCTTTGTCCAGTTTCGCGCCAGAGCAGGGGCTAAGGGGTCCCTGAACCGGTGTAGACTGGCTTATGCAGAATTGGGCACCTCTGTGCCCAACAAAGCATTTCCAGAGGCTGGGGGAGGCTACTCCTCCCCTGCCTTCACACCATTTTCCAAAGGGAGAGGGTGTCACACCCTCTCTCAGAGGAAGTTCTTTGTTCTGCCATCCTGGGCCAGGCCTGGCTGGACCCCAGGAGGGCAGATGCCTGTCTGAGAGGTTGGCAGCAGCAGCAGCTGCAGTGAAACCCCAGAAAGGGCAGTTTGGCAGTACCAGGGTCTGTGCTACAGACCACTGGGATCATGGGATTGTGCCAACTATGCTAGGATGGCATAGAGGGGGCAATTCCATGATCATAGACATGTTACATGGCCATATTCGGAGTTACCATTGTGAAGCTACATATAGGTAGTGACCTATATGTAGTGCACGCGTGTAATGGTGTCCCCGCACTCACAAAGTTCGGTGAATTGGCTCTGAACAATGTGGGGGCACCTTGGCTAGTGCCAGGGTGCCCTCACACTAAGTAACTTTGCACCTAACCTTTACCAGGTAAAGGTTAGACATATAGGTGACTTATAAGTTACTTAAGTGCAGTGTAAAATGGCTGTGAAATAACGTGGACGTTATTTCACTCAGGCTGCAGTGGCAGGCCTGTGTAAGAATTGTCAGAGCTCCCTATGGGTGGCAAAAGAAATGCTGCAGCCCATAGGGATCTCCTGGAACCCCAATACCCTGGGTACCTCAGTACCATATACTAGGGAATTATAAGGGTGTTCCAGTAAGCCAATGTAAATTGGTAAAAATGGTCACTAGCCTGTCAGTGACAATTTGGAAGTAATGAGAGAGCATAACCACTGAGGTTCTGGTTAGCAGAGCCTCAGTGAGACAGTTAGGCACCACACAGGGAACATATACATGCACACCTATGAGCACTGGGGCCCTGTGTGACAGGGTCCCAGTGACACATACATATAGGCCACAAACCTATGAGCACTGGGGTCCTGACCAGCAGGATCCCAGTGACACATAACAACCATACTGAAAACATAGTGTTTTCACTATGAGCACTGAGGCCTGGCTATCAGGATCCCAGTGAGACAGTGAAAACAGTGACAAACATCCTGACATACACTCACAAACAGGCCAAAAGTGGGGGTAACAAGGCTAGAAAGAGGCTACCTTCTCACACAACCCCCCCCCCAAACGAAGGACAATAAGGCTAACCTTGGCCAGTTGAGACTTTATTGTCTAAGTGGTGATAAGTAGAGAGTAGCTCTGCAATAGACTGGTTACTCCCTTTATCATCCACTATATGGTTACTTCCCTGTGGGGATGTAAACCACCCTGTTTGAAGTTTTTTAGCTAACCAACAATGTGAAGATGTATTTTCAGAGTTTCTATCAGTAAGTTTTAGTTTAGAGCAGTGGGAATTATCCACTGAACCTATTTGTAATGATGGAAATGCCAGACAGGGATGCTGTCTCAGTAAAGCCATAGCTGGACAAAAACTTTGTCCATTTGGCTGGAAGAGAGAACAGGGATGCTGTTTCTCTTGAGTTGGAGCAGGGCAGGGATGCTGTCCTATGAGCTCCACACTAGGGCAGGGATGCTGTCCTAAGTGTTGTGAGGCAGTACAGGGTTTCTGCACTAATGTTTCTCTGGGAGGGTTGGAGGGATGCTCCATGTTAACTAAAATGGTGCTCTTTTTGTCACCAATGTTAGTTATCCCACAGAGAGGTACTTCTACCTCAGGGAGTCCAGCTATGCCAGCTGATGATTCCCTTGGAACAGGTGCCACCCCAGGAGAGGTTTCTCCCACCACAGGAATAGTATCCTGAATGGTAGGGTGGTTAGGGGATACTGTGATACCCTTTTTACCTGTTGATGGAGAGGGATCCTGAGTTTTCAGGCCTTCTCTCCTTTGCTTTTTCATTTCACTTGAAATGAGAGGGAACAATTCCTCAGGGATGCCCAGCATGGCTGCATGGGCATAAAACTCTACATCAGCCCAACCTGAGGCCTCTAGGTCATTACCTAAGAGACAGTCTACAGGTAAGCTAGGTGATACCACCACCTGCTTAGGGCCAGTAACTCCACCCCAACTAAACTGAATTATAGCTAAGGGAAGAAACTTAGTGGAGTTATGGACATCAATAATCTTATACTGTTGTCCAATGATGTGTTGATCAGGGTGCACTAGGTTGTCAGTCACCAAAGTGAAACTGGCACCTGTGTCCCTGTAGGCCAAGGCCTCAACACCATTTATTGAAACTGTCTGCCTGTACTTATCCATTGTAAGGGGACAAGCAGCCAGTGTGGCAAGGCCAGTGCCACTAGGTGTGACAGAAACTGTCTTGGGACTGATTACATCAGTTTCCACTATGGACCCATAAGTGAACCCAACTACACCCTTTGCTTGACTGTTGCCAGCAGTCCCACCACTAGTACCACTACTGCTAGGGGCACTAGAGCTTGATGTATTAGTGGTGGTAGGCTCAGGGGGTTTACCTGGACAGGACTTATCCCCTGGCCTATGGCCTCTGTTTTTACACACAAAGCACCAAGGCTTTTTAATGTGTGCAGGTTGGGAAGAAGAGGAAGAATTTGTTTTATCCCCACCCTCTGAAGAGTGTTTAAGATTTGAAGTGGGATCTTTGGTTTTACCCTTATCCCCATGCTTATCTTGAGATTTTTCACCATCTTTCTTCTTATTGCCATCTTTGTCACCCCCTGTATGAACTTTTCTGTTCACTCTTGTTCTGACCCATTTGTCTGCCTTCTTTCCCAATTCTTGGGGAGAGGTCAGATCAGAGTCCACCAAGTACTGGTGCAACAAATCAGACACACAATTATTAAGAATATGCTCTCTCAGGATCAAGTTATACAGGCTGTCATAATCAGTAACTTTACTGCCATGTAACCACCCCTCCAAGGCCTTCACTGCCTGGTCAATGAAATCAACCCAGTCTTGTGAAGACTCCTTTTTGGTATCTCTGAACTTTATCCTGTACTGTTCAGTGGTTAAGCCATAACCATCCAGGAGTGCATTCTTAAGAACTTGGAAATTTTTAGCATCATTTTCTTTTACAGTAAGGAGCCTATCCCTACCTTTTCCAGTAAATGATAGCCATAGGATAGCAGCCCACTGCTTTTGAGGGACATCCTGTACAGCACAGGCCCTCTCAAGTGCAGCAAACCACTTGTTAATGTCATCCCCCTCCTTGTAAGGGGGAACTATCTTATGCAGATTCCTGGAATCATGCTCTTTTGCAGGATGACTATGGGGAATACTGCTGCTGCCACCATGGGTATCTAAACCCATCTTCTGTCTTTCCCTCTCTATTTCTAAAGACTGTCTATCCAAATCCAGCTGTTGCTTCTTGAGCTTCAGTCTGGTTTGCTCCACTCTCAATCTATTGAGCTCCCTTTCTAACAATCTGTCA
Source organism: Pleurodeles waltl (assembly GCF_031143425.1). Classification (NCBI taxonomy): domain Eukaryota; kingdom Metazoa; phylum Chordata; class Amphibia; order Caudata; family Salamandridae; genus Pleurodeles; species Pleurodeles waltl. The sequence goes on from NC_090440.1 coordinate 300,173,888, forward strand.
TCAGGGTGGGTGGGAGGGACATTTCTAGATACAGAGGTATGATGGGAATGAACAGAAGGAGACCTGTCCCTTACCAAGGGCACCCTAACAGCTTGGCTACCAGCATAATGTGAGAGCACATCATCAGTATGATGTGATTCAACTTCTGTACCAACTATGCTAGACTGTCTAGTAATGGGCAGGCTGAGAAGTTTCTTTCCTAAACCTTTTCCTGGGGGAGTCCCTGGATCAGATTGAGAACCATTAGCTACTTTTTCTACAGATTGGGCACTTATGGCCTTATCCTGTACTCTAAGCATATTAATTAACAGTTCTAAGGAAGGATTCTTCCCTACACTCAAACCTCTCTCTATGCAGAGACTCCTTGCTCCTTTCCAGCTAAGGTGATCATATGCAAGTTTGGACAGTTCAACTTTTTTTCCTGTGCCAGACATTTTTTAGAGAGAGTTAAAGTGATAGCAAAAGAGAAAAAAGTTTTCAGAACTTTTTGGAAAGACAGAAAAAAACTTTTTAAACTTTTAAGAACTTTTTGAAAGTTTAGAAGTACTTTTCAGCACTTAGAAAAGAGTGAAAAGAGGAAATGCAAAACTTTTTGGCTATGTGTATATACACTGACCTTGTTTTGTATATTTTTCTCTTATGAAAAGTACAATGACAAGAGTGGTAAGTAGTCTCAAAGCACTTATCCCACCGCTGCACAACCAATGTAGGAGGCTGGACTGGCTTGTAGTGAGTACCAAGGGGTACTTGCACCTTGCACCAGGCCCAGTTATCCCTTATTAGTGTATAGGGTGTCTAGCAGCTTAGGCTGATAGATAATGGTAGCTTAGCAAAGCAGCTCAGGCTGAACTAGGAGACGTGTGAAGCTACTACAGTACCACTTAGTGTCATATGCACAATATCATAAGAAAACACAATACACAGTTATACTAAAAATAAAGGTACTTTATTTTTATGACAATATGCCAAAGTATCTTAGAGTGTACCCTCAGTGAGAGGATAGGAAATATACACAAGATATATATACACAATAGCAAAAATATGCAGTATAGTCTTAGAAAACAGTGCAAACAATGTATAGTTACAATAGGATGCAATGGGGAAACATAGGGATAGGGGCAACACAAACCATATACTCCAAAAGTGGAATGCGAACCACGAATGGACCCCAGACCTATGTGACCTTGTAGAGGGTCGCTGGGACTATTAGAAAATAGTGAGAGTTAGAAAAATAACCCTCCCCAAGACCCTGAAAAGTGAGTGCAAAGTGCACTAAAGTTCCCCTAAGGACAAAATAGTCGTGTTAGAGGGAAAATGCAAGGAAAACACAAATCAGCAATGCAACAACGATGGATTCCTGACTGAGGGTACCTGTGGAACAAGGGGACCAAGTCCAAAAGTCACAAGCAACTCGGAGATGGGCAGATGCCCAAGAAATGCCAGCGGTTGGTGCAAAGACGCTCTTACTAGGCTGAAGAACTGTGAATACTGCAGGAACGACAAGGGCTAGAGACTTCCCCTTTGGAGGATGGGTCCGCCACGCCTTGGAGAGTCGTGCAGAAGTGTTTTCCCGCCGGATGGATGCCAACAAGCCTTGCTACACGCAAATCGTGCGTTTGGCGTTTTTGGACGCTGCTGGGGCCCAGGAGGGACCAGGAGGTCGCAAATTGGACCTGCAGAGAGAGGGGACGTCGAGCAAGACAAAGAGCCCTCACTGAAGCAGGTAGCACCCGAAGAAGTGCCAGAAACGGGCACTACGAGGATGCGTGAAACGGTGCTCGCCGAAGTTGCACAAAGGAGTCCCACGTCGCCGGAGACCAACTTAGAAAGTCGTGCAATGCAGGTTAGGGTGCCGTGGACCCAGGCTTGGCTGTGCACAAAGGATTTCCGCCGGAAGTGCACAGGGGCCGGAGTAGCTTGCAAAGTCGCGGTTCCCAGCAATGCAGCCCAGCGAGGTGAGGCAAGGACTTACCTCCACCAAACTTGGGCTGAAGAGTCACTGGACTGTGGGGGTCACTTGGACGGTGTCGCTGGATTCAAGGGACCTCGCTCGTCATGCTGAGAGGAGACCCAAGGGACCGGTAATGCAGCTTTTTGGTGCCTGCGGTTGCAGGGGGAAGATTCCGTCGACCCACTGGAGATTTCTTCGGAGCTTCTGGTGCAGAGAGGAGGCAGACTACCTCCACAGCATGCACAAGCAGGAAAACAGTCGAGAAGGCGGCAGGATCAGCGTTACAGAGTTGCAGTAGTCGTCTTTGCTACTATGTTGCAGGTTTGCAGGCTTCCAGCGCGGTCAGCGGTCGATTCCTTATCAGAAGGTGAAGAGGGAGATGCAGAGGAACTCGGCTGAGCTCATGCATTCGTTATCTAAAGTTTCCCCAGAGACAGAGACCCTAAATAGCCAGAAAAGAGGGTTTGGCTACCTAGGAGAGAGGAAAGGCTACTAACACCTGAAGGAGCCTATCAGCAGGAGTCTCTGACGTCACCTGGTGGCACTGGCCACTCAGAGCAGTCCAGTGAGCCAGCAGCACCTCTGTTTCCAAGATGGCAGAGGTCTGGAGCACACTGGAGGAGCTCTGGACACCTCCCAGGGGAGGTGCAGGTCAGGGGAGTGGTCACTCCCCTTTCCTTTGTCCAGTTTCGCGCCAGAGCAGGGGCTAAGGGGTCCCTGAACCGGTGTAGACTGGCTTATGCAGAATTGGGCACCTCTGTGCCCAACAAAGCATTTCCAGAGGCTGGGGGAGGCTACTCCTCCCCTGCCTTCACACCATTTTCCAAAGGGAGAGGGTGTCACACCCTCTCTCAGAGGAAGTTCTTTGTTCTGCCATCCTGGGCCAGGCCTGGCTGGACCCCAGGAGGGCAGATGCCTGTCTGAGGGGTTGGCAGCAGCAGCAGCTGCAGTGAAACACCAGGAAGGGCAGATTGGCAGTACCAGGGTCTGTGCTACAGACCACTGGGATCATGGGATTGTGTCAACTATGCTAGGATGGCATAGAGGGGGCAATTCCATGATCATAGACATGTTACATGGCCATATTCGGAGTTACCATTGTGAAGCTACATATAGGTAGTGACCTATATGTAGTGCACGCGTGTAATGGTGTCCCCGCACTCACAAAGTTCGGTGAATTGGCTCTGAACAATGTGGGGGCACCTTGGCTAGTGCCAGGGTGCCCTCACACTAAGTAACTTTGCACCTAACCTTTACCAGGTAAAGGTTAGACATATAGGTGACTTATAAGTTACTTAAGTGCAGTGTAAAATGGCTGTGAAATAACCTGGACGTTATTTCACTCAGGCTGCAGTGGCAGGCCTGTGTAAGAATTGTCAGAGCTCCCTATGGGTGGCAAAAGAAATGCTGCAGCCCATAGGGATCTCCTGGAACCCCAATACCCTGGGTACCTCAGTACCATATACTAGGGAATTATAAGGGTGTTCCAGTAAGCCAATGTAAATTGGTAAAAATGGTCACTAGCCTGTCAGTGACAATTTGGAAGTAATGAGAGAGCATAACCACTGAGGTTCTGGTTAGCAGAGCCTCAGTGAGACAGTTAGGCACCACACAGGGAACATATACATGTACACCTATGAGCACTGGGGCCCTGTGTGACAGGGTCCCAGTGACACATACATATAGGCCACAAACCTATGAGCACTGGGGTCCTGACCAGCAGGATCCCAGTGACACATAACAACCATACTGAAAACATAGTGTTTTCACTATGAGCACTGAGGCCTGGCTATCAGGATCCCAGTGAGACAGTGAAAACAGTGACAAACATCCTGACATACACTCACAAACAGGCCAAAAGTGGGGGTAACAAGGCTAGAAAGAGGCTACCTTCTCACAGTCTGCCATGCAGAAACCCTATCCATCAATTGTGATTTATGCTGATGATCTATTGATATTCCTGTGAAATACGTCCTGGAATTTGAGGGGCGCTCAATCTCTCTTGGAGCCGCTTGGTTCCCAGTCTGGTCTCCAGGTAAACTGGTGAAAGTAGCAGCTGTTTCCACTCATGGAACATGGCAAATCACCTGAGGAACTGGAGTCGACACCCTGGGAGACTCGGTGCTTGCCCTGTCTGGGGGTCAACATTTATCACTCCAGAGCTGACCTCTACGAAGAAAATATTGGCATGGCTGTCAGAGCAATTCAATTTGGAGTTTTGGAAGATGCTCCCACTATCAGTGGTGGGTAGAGTGGCCCTGCTTAAAATGGTTTCCCTGATCAGGCTGCCATATTATTTCGTGGTCCCTGCGATCTGAATTCCTTTGGCGCTATTTCATGAATTAGACACTGTAATCACGGCATTCCTGAGGGGGTTGGCACATCCTAGAATTGTCCTAGCAACTCTGAAGTGTCCAGTTACTGAGGGCGGGCTTGCAGTCCCCGATCTGGAAGCCTATGTTTGGCTGCACATATGCAATGGTTTAACCAATGGTCGGCTGGCCATTTAGTGCACACTGTATAAATGGGTCCCTTTGTCACCAATCTGTCCTGTCTAGCTAGAGTTCTCCTGAAAACTGCAAACCCCAAACCAACTGACACGTCGGAGCTATTGGTGATGTGGAAATGCTGGACTAGACACCTACAAAAGATGCAAACCCGGATACCTTACTACCCAGACATACTGCTGACTCTACTCCTATCATCACCCCATGAGGGGAAATGGGGAGACATGAGGGACTGGGTTGTGGCCGGACTTACAAATCTAGGAGATCTGTACAGAGAGAGGGAGCTGCTCCCCTTTAATGAGCTCCAGTGGGAATTTTCACTTCCACTGGGTCAATTTTTACTACATTGAGCAATCACCTTCACAAATAGGAAACATTAGCACACCGGAGGGCTCAAACCACAGCCACTCAGTGTTTACTGTTAAACAGTGTTGTCCGCGGGTACATTTAAAGCAGTAACATGCCTCTATAGAGCTGTTTGAACTGATATTCTACAGCCCCCCAACACCTTTGAGGCAAATGGGAGACAGATATTGGTACTCTGACACCGGGAATGAACGGGGACACAATTGTTAGGAGGATGCCCAGGGTCTCCTGGAATGCACGTTTTAAGCTGATAAATATATATGTGTTGCATAGGTCCTATCTTATCCCTGGGCGCATCCGAAGATATTTTAATGTAATTGAGGCAAACTGCCCCAGATATGGAGAACTGGAGGCAGAGTTCTCACACGTTTTGAAATTGCCTGGGCCATAATGCCTATTGGAAAGAGGTCACTGATGTCACATCAGAAGTTATATCCCAAGATGTACCTTGCACAACACGACAATGCTTAATGCATTAATTCCTACACACTCCTAAGAATAAGGCACCAAGTAGATTCCAAGGTCTTGCTTACATATTGGCCAAAAGAGAGATAACAAGGCATTGGAAAGACCCAAGGGGACCCAGCAGTCATTACTGGAAAAGGGAGCTATTGAAGTGGGCGGACTGTGAGGGTGAGGTGCTGCTGCGGGAAACCAGGCGAGGCAGGGGATCTATGGAGTTGGCTAGGTCATAGGAACTATTATGAGATTTCCTAAAGGAACCATATCCACCTATATTGGCAACTCAACCTAGGACATCTCTGGGCATTAGCTACAAAGCCCTCCTTTCCTGTGCTCAGGCCCACAAGTCACTTTATGGTGGCACACCAGGTAACAGTTTTCTTCGTCCGATACTTACTTTTGATTTACACTGGCATTGACACATCAGGAATGGTGGCACAGAGGGGGGAGAAGGGGGATTTTAGTATTGTTGATTACAATAAGGTGATCTGCAAATTACCATGTTATTACTACAGTACAAAACAATGTAATCGTCGACTGTACTCTTATAAAATAATGCAATCTGTTTAAAAAAATGTGTGCACAATAAGAAAATATGCGAGCAAGTGATCACACGTAACAGTGGTGCACACTCACATTACCACACGAAGAACATCATGAATCACTGTATTGCATTCCCAAATCAAGGTGGAGAAAAGGACTTATCCTACTAGAGTTGTTTTTGAGCCCCTTAGGGTTAGGCATAAGACAGCGCTATACTGCAGGAAAATCTAATGAAAAGCACATATGCAATGAAAATAAAAATGTGCAATAGAATGAAAATACGTAGAACATGAGGAAAGTAAAGGGCACAGAGGGCCTGATTTAGAGCTCATGCATCAGTTACTCTGCCACAACCTATCCTATGGGATATCCTATGGAATCCTGTTGGATTTAGATTTTAGCAGACGGGATATCCATCACTACTGTGAAGTTGTAACCTCTCGACTGACTTCTAAATCAGGCCCAAAGTACCTTGTCTAGGTACTCACATGGTTCATTGTGGTAAATGCCCGTGACCTACATGCAGTTGCCAGCCTGGAGATAATGAAGTTGCCGGAGTGAGCCGTATTTAAAGCATATCTGATTATTATCAGATGAGGAATGTGCCGTGCCATAAGGGCCATAGGGCTAAGTATCAGAGTTGGTTGTCGATTGGTCAAAAATGCAGCTCATTCCAAGCGGCAATCAATAGGCCATGAACTCAAGCGCCTAACAGAACGGCACATACAATGGGGGTCATAATGACCCTGGTGGAAGGCGGAGAACCGGCGGTAAGACCGCCAACAGGCTGGTGGTCTTACTTTGTGGAATTCTGACCATGGCGGTAATCCGCCGGTTCTCCGTTCCGCCCGTCAGGGCGGAGACAACCGCTGGGCTGGAGACATGGGTCTCCAGCCCGGCGGCTGTCACTATACCGCCGGCGGTATTTGGACCCGGCTTAACGCCGTGGATTTCCAGCGGTTTGAACCGCCATGAAATCCATGGCGGTAAGCATTATCAGTGCCAGGGAATTCCTTCCCTGGCACTGATAGGGGTCCCCCCGACCCATATATGAATATGGAGAATGACACAGGTGTCCCTTTTTACTTAGGATACATAAAAAAAATTCAAAATGGTTACTGTGAATACAAATCAATGTGATGTACAGTAAATTGTCAACCATCTCTGATATGAAGCACAGTGACACTCACGCCTGGCATAATATTAACCTGATAAAAATCAGATATGCTTTTAATAACCCTCACTCTGGCAGCCTCATTACCTTCAGGCCGGCAGAGGTGGGTAGGTCACGGACAGTTTACAGCGATGAACCATGTGAGTACCTACACAAGAGTGATGCAAATCAGCGCAATTTTTTTTTATTATTCACTTTGCAGTGCAAAATTGTTTGTACAGTAAATTAACTAAAAGTAACGTAAAGCAGCACAAAGCACTGCTTTGCATTACTTAGCATCAAGGGCGTGTTACATGGGCATTCCCATGCTACTACCCACTCTTTTGACACAAAACCCTTTCTAACAAAAATGTGAGACAGGGATATGCGTAAAAAAATAGCACCTTTTAAAACCAGGCGTTCATAAGAGAAATGTAATTTCTCCTTTCTTTTCCTGCTTTGCATGTGTGCTGCACTGTGCAGCTCATATACAAAGTAGGGAGAGTCTTACATTTTGTCTAGGCATAGTATTTTGTACTGGAAGGGAACACTTCCAGTACAAAACCTATGCTACACTCATACACACAGCAACACAAAAAGATGATGCACAGATTGCCGAAACGTTTCAAACACTTAGCCCCAGTGACTGATCTGTGTTAAATCCATCGTTCTTTTGCTCACCATGCCACACCAGTTTGGACCGAGCCATATGAAAATCAGTCTTGACACTGCTCCCCAGGGAAGAGGCCAGCCTGAACTGCCAAGCCATGTCCTCACTGGACCGGAAGCAAGCATCCAGGCAGGCAGGCTAGCCTGAATCCACACACTTCCACTATGTCGCAAAGGTGTGAGGGTAGGACAATGCAGCAAAAATCTGCACTGGTGCTAGGTAGAGGGAAGGAGAGAGCCATAACCCTGTAGCTATGTTACCCTCCTGCTCCTTTCCTGTCACTCAATGATTTGCATCATTTTTGACTGCTGCACTTTGTTCCTGACAGTTTAGTCAATCGGCCCCTCTGTGCACTTTACTTTCTTCATTTTCTACATACTTTCATTCTACTACATATTTTTATTCGCTACGTGCTTTTACTTAGATATCCTGCAGCTTCCTCTTCCACAGCCCTTTTATCTTGAGGAACACCATCATTTTGTAGTAGTCAGTGACACGTAAGAAACATGAGAGCTGGACGTTAGAATTAGCTCCTTGTTCCTATCGCATGTTTTGCCTTACTTTTGTACCATCATAGTTTATAGTTGCTGTTTTAAGATCACATGATTGAATAGATTGTATCTTACCCAAAAGCATAAGTAAAATAATGCCCACAAAACTTGCAAGATTTTTTCTACATGCATATTTTTATTTAGATTGAAACAGACTATTGAAGAAGAATGTTTGTTTGCCTGCATTAGGATTTTCCACGCACCGGCTAAAGGACTATTTTTGCTACTACGCACACAATATTAAGTCTAACATTTTTTGGAGACTTTTGGAATTTTGGCATTTAAAAAAAACTTATAGTATTAACTGATTACATTTCTAACAAAAAGAATATGCCTTCATATAAAAATATTTTTGCTTAACTCTTTAAATAATTGTTATGATTTGTACTCTGATAATACTAATACTAATACTAATTGGAGTCTTATTGCGTCTATACTCTCCTGATGGATATGTTTCAAAGAGTACACAGTATTGTACTATTACTGAGGATAGTAGGTTAGATCGTTGTAGGAAAGTACCATCTTGCCTGGCATGTTACTCCCATATTTCACTGTATATATGTTGTTTTAGTTGTATGTGTCACTGGGACTCTGCCAGCCAGGGCCCCAGTGTTCATAAGTGTGCCCTGTATGTATTACCTGTGTGATGACTAACTGTCTCACTGAGGCTCTGCTAACCAGAACCTCAGTGGTTATGCTCTCTCATTTCTTTCCAAATTGTCACTAACAGGCTAGTGACCAATTTCACCAATTTACATTGGCATACTGGAACACCCTTATAATTCCCTAGTATATGGTACTGAGGTACCCAGGGTATTGGGGTTCCAGGAGATCCCTATGGGCTGCAGCATTTCTTTTGCCACCCATAGGGAGCTCTGACAATTCTTACACAGGCCTGCCACTGCAGCCTGAGTGAAATAACGTCCACGTTATTTCACAGCCATTTACCACTGCACTTAAGTAACTTATAAGTCACCTATATGTCTAACCTTTACCTGGTAAAGGTTGGGTGCTAAGTTACTTAGTGTGTGGGCACCCTGGCACTAGCCAAGGTGGCCCCACATTGTTCAGGGCAAATTCCCCGGACTTTGTGAGTGCGGGGACACCATTACATGTATAGCATCACAATGGTAACTCCGAACATGGCCATGTAACATGTCTAAGATCATGGAATTGTCACCCCAATGCCATTCTGGCATTGGGGAGACAATTCCATGATCCCCCGAGTCTCTAGCACAGACCTGGGTACTGCCAAACTACCTTTCCCGGGGTTTCACTGCAGCTGCTGAAAACCCCTCAGACAGGTTTCTGCTCTCCTGGGGTCCAGCCAGGCCTGGCCCAGGAAGGCAGAACAAAGGACTTCCTCAGAGAGAGGGTGTTACACCCTCTCCCTTTGGAAAAAGGTGTCAGGGCTGGGGAGGAGTAGCCTCCCACGGCCTCTGGAAATGCTTTGATGGGCACAGATGGTGCCCATCTCTTCATAAGCCAGTCTACACCGGTTCAGGGATCCCCCAGCCCTGCTCTGGCGCAAAACTGGACAAAGGAAAGGGGAGTGACCACTCCCCTGACCTGCACCTCCCCTGGGAGGTGCCCAGAGCTCCTCCAGTGTGCTCCAGACCTCTGCCATCTTGGAAACAGAAGTGCTGCTGGCACACTGGACTGCTCTGAGTGGCCAGGGCCAGCAGGTGACGTCAGAGACTCCTTCTGATAGGCTCTTACCTGTGTTGCTAGCCTATCCTTCTTCCTAAGTAGCCAAATCTCCTTTTCTGGCTATTTAGGGTCTCTGCTTTGGGGAATTCTTTAGATAACGAATGCAAGAGCTCATCAGAGTTCCTCTGCATCTCTCTCTTCACCTTCTGCTAAGTTTTAGTTTAGAGCAGTGGGAATTATCCACTGAACCTATTTGTAATGATGGAAATGCCAGACAGGGATGCTGTCTCAGTAAAGCCATAGCTGGACAAAAACTTTGTCCATTTGGCTGGAAGAGAGAACAGGGATGCTGTTTCTCTTGAGTTGGAGCAGGGCAGGGATGCTGTCCTATGAGCTCCACACTAGGGCAGGGATGCTGTCCTAAGTGTTGTGAGGCAGTACAGGGTTTCTGCACTAATGTTTCTCTGGGAGGGTTGGAGGGATGCTCCATGTTAACTAAAATGGTGCTCTTTTTGTCACCAATGTTAGTTATCCCACAGAGAGGTACTTCTACCTCAGGGAGTCCAGCTATGCCAGCTGATGATTCCCTTGGAACAGGTGCCACCCCAGGAGAGGTTTCTCCCACCACAGGAATAGTATCCTGAATGGTAGGGTGGTTAGGGGATACTGTGATACCCTTTTTACCTGTTGATGGAGAGGGATCCTGAGTTTTCAGGCCTTCTCTCCTTTGCTTTTTCATTTCACTTGAAATGAGAGGGAACAATTCCTCAGGGATGCCCAGCATGGCTGCATGGGCATAAAACTCTACATCAGCCCAACCTGAGGCCTCTAGGTCATTACCTAAGAGACAGTCTACAGGTAAGCTAGGTGATACCACCACCTGCTTAGGGCCAGTAACTCCACCCCAACTAAACTGAATTATAGCTAAGGGAAGAAACTTAGTGGAGTTATGAACATCAATAATCTTATACTGTTGTCCAATGATGTGTTGATCAGGGTGCACTAGGTTGTCAGTCACCAAAGTGAAACTGGCACCTGTGTCCCTGTAGGCCAAGGCCTCAACACCATTTATTGAAACTGTCTGCCTGTACTTATCCATTGTAAGGGGACAAGCAGCCAGTGTGGCAAGGCCAGTGCCACTAGGTGTGACAGAAACTGTCTTGGGACTGATTACATCAGTTTCCACTATGGACCCATAAGTGAACCCAACTACACCCTTTGCTTGACTGTTGCCAGCAGTCCCACCACTAGTACCACTACTGCTAGGGGCACTAGAGCTTGATGTATTAGTGGTGGTAGGCTCAGGGGGTTTACCTGGACAGGACTTATCCCCTGGCCTATGGCCTCTGTTTTTACACACAAAGCACCAAGGCTTTTTAATGTGTGCAGGTTGGGAAGAAGAGGAAGAATTTGTTTTATCCCCACCCTCTGAAGAGTGTTTAAGATTTGAAGTGGGATCTTTGGTTTTACCCTTATCCCCATGCTTATCTTGAGATTTTTCACCATCTTTCTTCTTATTGCCATCTTTGTCACCCCCTGTATGAACTTTTCTGTTCACTCTTGTTCTGACCCATTTGTCTGCCTTCTTTCCCAATTCTTGGGGAGAGGTCAGATCAGAGTCCACCAAGTACTGGTGCAACAAATCAGACACACAATTATTAAGAATATGCTCTCTCAGGATCAAGTTATACAGGCTGTCATAATCAGTAACTTTACTGCCATGTAACCACCCCTCCAAGGCCTTCACTGCCTGGTCAATGAAATCAACCCAGTCTTGTGAAGACTCCTTTTTGGTATCTCTGAACTTTATCCTGTACTGTTCAGTGGTTAAGCCATAACCATCCAGGAGTGCATTCTTAAGAACTTGGAAATTGTTAGCATCATTTTCTTTTACAGTAAGGAGCCTATCCCTACCTTTTCCAGTAAATGATAGCCATAGGATAGCAGCCCACTGCTTTTGAGGGACATCCTGTACAGCACAGGCCCTCTCAAGTGCAGCAAACCACTTGTTAATGTCATCCCCCTCCTTGTAAGGGGGAACTATCTTATGCAGATTCCTGGAATCATGCTCTTTTGCAGGATGACTATGGGGAATACTGCTGCTGCCACCATGGGTATCTAAACCCATCTTCTGTCTTTCCCTCTCTATTTCTAAAGACTGTCTATCCAAATCCAGCTGTTGCTTCTTGAGCTTCAGTCTGGTTTGCTCCACTCTCAATCTATTGAGCTCCCTTTCTAACAATCTGTCATCAGGGTGGGTGGGAGGGACATTTCTAGATACAGAGGTATGATGGGAATGAACAGAAGGAGACCTGTCCCTTACCAAGGGCACCCTAACAGCTTGGCTACCAGCATAATGTGAGAGCACATCATCAGTATGATGTGATTCAACTTCTGTACCAACTATGCTAGACTGTCTAGTAATGGGCAGGCTGAGAAGTTTCTTTCCTGAACCTTTTCCTGGGGGAGTCCCTGGATCAGATTGAGAACCATTAGCTACTTTTTCTACAGATTGGGCACTTATGGCCTTATCCTGTACTCTAAGCATATTAATTAAAAGTTCTAAGGAAGGATTCTTCCCTACACTCAAACCTCTCTCTATGCAGAGACTCCTTGCTCCTTTCCAGCTAAGGTGATCATATGCAAGTTTGGACAGTTCAACTTTTTTTCCTGTGCCAGACATTTTTTAGAGAGAGTTAAAGTGATAGCAAAAGAGAAAAAAGTTTTCAGAACTTTTTGGAAAGACAGAAAAAAACTTTTTAAACTTTTAAGAACTTTTTGAAAGTTTAGAAGTACTTTTCAGCACTTAGAAAAGAGTGAAAAGAGGAAATGAAAAACTTTTTGGCTATGTGTATATACACTGACCTTGTTTTGTATATTTTTCTCTTATGAAAAGTACAATGACAAGAGTGGTAAGTAGTCTCAAAGCACTTATCCCACCGCTGCACAACCAATGTAGGAGGCTGGACTGGCTTGTAGTGAGTACCAAGGGGTACTTGCACCTTGCACCAGGCCCAGTTATCCCTTATTAGTGTATAGGGTGTCTAGCAGCTTAGGCTGATAGATAATGGTAGCTTAGCAAAGCAGCTCAGGCTGAACTAGGAGACGTGTGAAGCTACTACAGTACCACTTAGTGTCATATGCACAATATCATAAGAAAACACAATACACAGTTATACTAAAAATAAAGGTACTTTATTTTTATGACAATATGCCAAAGTATCTTAGAGTGTACCCTCAGTGAGAGGATAGGAAATATACACAAGATATATATACACAATAGCAAAAATATGCAGTATAGTCTTAGAAAACAGTGCAAACAATGTATAGTTACAATAGGATGCAATGGGGAAACATAGGGATAGGGGCAACACAAACCATATACTCCAAAAGTGGAATGCGAACCACGAATGGACCCCAGACCTATGTGACCTTGTAGAGGGTCGCTGGGACTATTAGAAAATAGTGAGAGTTAGAAAAATAACCCTCCCCAAGACCCTGAAAAGTGAGTGCAAAGTGCACTAAAGTTCCCCTAAGGACAAAATAGTCGTGTTAGAGGGAAAATGCAAGGAAAACACAAATCAGCAATGCAACAACGATGGATTCCTGACTGAGGGTACCTGTGGAACAAGGGGACCAAGTCCAAAAGTCACAAGCAACTCGGAGATGGGCAGATGCCCAAGAAATGCCAGCGGTTGGTGCAAAGACGCTCTTACTAGGCTGAAGAACTGTGAATACTGCAGGAACGACAAGGGCTAGAGACTTCCCCTTTGGAGGATGGGTCCCCCACGCCTTGGAGAGTCGTGCAGAAGTGTTTTCCCGCCGGATGGATGCCAACAAGCCTTGCTACACGCAAATCGTGCGTTTGGCGTTTTTGGACGCTGCTGGGGCCCAGGAGGGACCAGGAGGTCGCAAATTGGACCTGCAGAGAGAGGGGACGTCGAGCAAGACAAAGAGCCCTCACTGAAGCAGGTAGCACCCGGAGAAGTGCCAGAAACGGGCACTACGAGGATGCGTGAAATGGTGCTCGCCGAAGTTGCACAAAGGAGTCCCACGTCGCCGGAAACCAACTTAGAAAGTCGTGCAATGCAGGTTAGAGTGCCGTGGACCCAGGCTTGGCTGTGCACGAAGGATTTCCGCCGGAAGTGCACAGGGGCCGGAGTAGCTTGCAAAGTCGCGGTTCCCAGCAATGCAGCCCAGCGAGGTGAGGCAAGGACTTACCTCCACCAAACTTGGGCTGAAGAGTCACTGGACTGTGGGGGTCACTTGGACGGTGTCGCTGGATTCAAGGGACCTCGCTCGTCGTGCTGAGAGGAGACCCAAGGGACCGGTAATGCAGCTTTTTGGTGCCTGCGGTTGCAGGGGGAAGATTCCGTCGACCCACTGGAGATTTCTTCGGAGCTTCTGGTGCAGAGAGGAGGCAGACTACCCCCACAGCATGCACAAGCAGGAAAACAGTCGAGAAGGCGGCAGGATCAGCGTTACAGAGTTGCAGTAGTCGTCTTTGCTACTATGTTGCAGGTTTGCAGGCTTCCAGCGCGGTCAGCGGTCGATTCCTTATCAGAAGGTGAAGAGGGAGATGCAGAGGAACTCGGCTGAGCTCATGCATTCGTTATCTAAAGTTTCCCCAGAGACAGAGACCCTAAATAGCCAGAAAAGAGGGTTTGGCTACCTAGGAGAGAGGAAAGGCTACTAACACCTGAAGGAGCCTATCAGCAGGAGTCTCTGACGTCACCTGGTGGCACTGGCCACTCAGAGCAGTCCAGTGAGCCAGCAGCACCTCTGTTTCCAAGATGGCAGAGGTCTGGAGCACACTGGAGGAGCTCTGGACACCTCCCAGGGGAGGTGCAGGTCAGGGGAGTGGTCACTCCCCTTTCCTTTGTCCAGTTTCGCGCCAGAGCAGGGGCTAAGGGGTCCCTGAACCGGTGTAGACTGCCTTATGCAGAATTGGGCACCTCTGTGCCCAACAAAGCATTTCCAGAGGCTGGGGGAGGCTACTCCTCCCCTGCCTTCACACCATTTTCCAAAGGGAGAGGGTGTCACACCCTCTCTCAGAGGAAGTTCTTTGTTCTGCCATCCTGGGCCAGGCCTGGCTGGACCCCAGGAGGGCAGATGCCTGTCTGAGGGGTTGGCAGCAGCAGCAGCTGCAGTGAAACCCCAGGAAGGGCAGTTTGGCAGTACCAGGGTCTGTGCTACAGACCACTGGGATCATGGGATTGTGCCAACTATGCTAGGATGGCATAGAGGGGGCAATTCCATGATCATAGACATGTTACATGGCCATATTCGGAGTTACCATTGTGAAGCTACATATAGGTAGTGACCTATATGTAGTGCACGCGTGTAATGGTGTCCCCGCACTCACAAAGTTCGGTGAATTGGCTCTGAACAATGTGGGGGCACCTTGGCTAGTGCCAGGGTGCCCTCACACTAAGTAACTTTGCACCTAACCTTTACCAGGTAAAGGTTAGACATATAGGTGACTTATAAGTTACTTAAGTGCAGTGTAAAATGGCTGTGAAATAACCTGGACGTTATTTCACTCAGGCTGCAGTGGCAGGCCTGTGTAAGAATTGTCAGAGCTCCCTATGGGTGGCAAAAGAAATGCTGCAGCCCATAGGGATCTCCTGGAACCCCAATACCCTGGGTACCTCAGTACCATATACTAGGGAATTATAAGGGTGTTCCAGTAAGCCAATGTAAATTGGTAAAAATGGTCACTAGCCTGTCAGTGACAATTTGGAAGTAATGAGAGAGCATAACCACTGAGGTTCTGGTTAGCAGAGCCTCAGTGAGACAGTTAGGCACCACACAGGGAACATATACATGTACACCTATGAGCACTGGGGCCCTGTGTGACAGGGTCCCAGTGACACATACATATAGGCCACAAACCTATGAGCACTGGGGTCCTGACCAGCAGGATCCCAGTGACACATAACAACCATACTGAAAACATAGTGTTTTCACTATGAGCACTGAGGCCTGGCTATCAGGATCCCAGTGAGACAGTGAAAACAGTGACAAACATCCTGACATACACTCACAAACAGGCCAAAAGTGGGGGTAACAAGGCTAGAAAGAGGCTACCTTCTCACAGTCTGCCATGCAGAAACCCTATCCATCAATAGTGATTTATGCTGATGATCTATTGATATTCCTGTGAAATACGTCCTGGAATTTGAGGGGCGCTCAATCTCTCTTCGAGCCGCTTGGTTCCCAGTCTGGTCTCCAGGTAAACTGGTGAAAGTAGCAGCTGTTTCCACTCATGGAACATGGCAAATCACCTGAGGAACTGGAGTCGACACCCTGGGAGACTCGGTGCTTGCCCTGTCTGGGGGTCAACATTTATCACTCCAGAGCTGACCTCTACGAAGAAAATATTGGCATGGCTGTCAGAGCAATTCAATTTGGAGTTTTGGAAGATGCTCCCACTATCAGTGGTGGGTAGAGTGGCCCTGCTTAAAATGGTTTCCCTGATCAGGCTGCCATATTATTTCGTGGTCCCTGCGATCTGAATTCCTGTGGCGCTATTTCATGAATTAGACACTGTAATCACGGCATTCCTGAGGGGGTTGGCACATCCTAGAATTGTCCTAGCAACTCTGAAGTGTCCAGTTACTGAGGGCGGGCTTGCAGTCCCCGATCTGGAAGCCTATGTTTGGCTGCACATATGCAATGGTTTAACCAATGGTCGGCTGGCCATTTAGTGCACACTGTATAAATGGGTCCCTTTGTCACCAATCTGTCCTGTCTAGCTAGAGTTCTCCTGAAAACTGCAAACCCCAAACCAACTGACACGTCGGAGCTATTGGTGATGTGGAAATGCTGGACTAGACACCTACAAAAGATGCAAACCCGGATACCTTACTACCCAGACATACTGCTGACTCTACTCCTATCATCACCCCATGAGGGGAAATGGGGAGACATGAGGGACTGGGTTGTGGCCGGACTTACAAAACTAGGAGATCTGTACAGAGAGAGGGAGCTGCTCCCCTTTAATGAGCTCCAGTGGGAATTTTCACTTCCACTGGGTCAATTTTCACTACATTGAGCAATCACCTTCACAAATAGGAAACATTAGCACACCGGAGGGCTCAAACCACAGCCACTCAGTGTTTACTGTTAAACAGTGCTGTCCGCGGGTACATTTAAAGCAGTAACATGCCTCTATAGAGCTGTTTGAACTGATATTCTACAGCCCCCCAACACCTTTGAGGCAAATGGGAGACAGATATTGGTACTCTGACACCGGGAATGAACGGGGACACAATTGTTAGGAGGATGCCCAGGGTCTCCTGGAATGCACGTTTTAAGCTGATAAATATATATGTGTTGCATAGGTCCTATCTTATCCCTGGGCGCATCCGAAGATATTTTAATGTAATTGAGGCAAACTGCCCCAGATATGGAGAACTGGAGGCAGAGTTCTCACACGTTTTGAAATTGCCTGGGCCATAATGCCTATTGGAAAGAGGTCACTGATGTCACATCAGAAGTTATATCCCAAGATGTACCTTGCACAACACGACAATGCTTAATGCATTAATTCCTACACACTCCTAAGAATAAGGCACCAAGTAGATTCCAAGGTCTTGCTTACATATTGGCCAAAAGAGAGATAACAAGGCATTGGAAAGACCCAAGGGGACCCAGCAGTCATTACTGGAAAAGGGAGCTATTGAAGTGGGCGGACTGTGAGGGTGAGGTGCTGCTGCGGGAAACCAGGCGAGGCAGGGGATCTATGGAGTTGGCTAGGTCATAGGAACTATTATGAGATTTCCTAAAGGAACCATATCCACCTATATTGGCAACTCAACCTAGGACATCTCTGGGCATTAGCTACAAAGCCCTCCTTTCCTGTGCTCAGGCCCACAAGTCACTTTATGGTGGCACACCAGGTAACAGTTTTCTTCGTCCGATACTTACTTTTGATTTACACTGGCATTGACACATCAGGAATGGTGGCACAGAGGGGGGAGAAGGGGGATTTTAGTATTGTTGATTACAATAAGGTGATCTGCAAATTACCATGTTATTACTACAGTACAAAACAATGTAATCGTCGACTGTACTCTTATAAAATAATGCAATCTGTTTAAAAAAATGTGTGCACAATAAGAAAATATGCGAGCAAGTGATCACACGTAACAGTGGTGCACACTCACATTACCACACGAAGAACATCATGAATCACTGTATTGCATTCCCAAATCAAGGTGGAGAAAAGGACTTATCCTACTAGAGTTGTTTTTGAGCCCCTTAGGGTTAGGCATAAGACAGCGCTATACTGCAGGAAAATCTAATGAAAAGCACATATGCAATGAAAATAAAAATGTGCAATAGAATGAAAATACGTAGAACATGAGGAAAGTAAAGGGCACAGAGGGCCTGATTTAGAGCTCATGCATCAGTTACTCTGCCACAACCTATCCTATGGGATATCCTATGGAATCCTGTTGGATTTAGATTTTAGCAGACGGGATATCCATCACTACTGTGAAGTTGTAACCTCTCGACTGACTTCTAAATCAGGCCCAAAGTACCTTGTCTAGGTACTCACATGGTTCATTGTGGTAAATGCCCGTGACCTACATGCAGTTGCCAGCCTGGAGATAATGAAGTTGCCGGAGTGAGCCGTATTTAAAGCATATCTGATTATTATCAGATGAGGAATGTGCCGTGCCATAAGGGCCATAGGGCTAAGTATCAGAGTTGGTTGTCGATTGGTCAAAAATGCAGCTCATTCCAAGCGGCAATCAATAGGCCATGAACTCAAGCGCCTAACAGAACGGCACATACAATGGGGGTCATAATGACCCTGGTGGAAGGCGGAGAACCGGCGGTAAGACCGCCAACAGGCTGGTGGTTCTTACTTTGTGGAATTCTGACCATGGCGGTAATCCGCCGGTTCTCCGTTCCGCCCGTCAGGGCGGAGACAACCGCTGGGCTGGAGACATGGGTCTCCAGCCCGGCGGCTGTCACTATACCGCCGGCGGTATTTGGACCCGGCTTAACGCCGTGGATTTCCAGCGGTTTGAACCGCCATGAAATCCATGGCGGTAAGCATTATCAGTGCCAGGGAATTCCTTCCCTGGCACTGATAGGGGTCCCCCCGACCCATATATGAATATGGAGAATGACACAGGTGTCCCTTTTTACTTAGGATACATAAAAAAAATTCAAAATGGTTACTGTGAATACAAATCAATGTGATGTACAGTAAATTGTCAACCATCTCTGATATGAAGCACAGTGACACTCACGCCTGGCATAATATTAACCTGATAAAAATCAGATATGCTTTTAATAACCCTCACTCTGGCAGCCTCATTACCTTCAGGCCGGCAGAGGTGGGTAGGTCACGGACAGTTTACTGCGATGAACCATGTGAGTACCTACACAAGAGTGATGCAAATCAGCGCAATTTTTTTTTATTATTCACTTTGCAGTGCAAAATTGTTTGTACAGTAAATTAACTAAAAGTAACGTAAAGCAGCACAAAGCACTGCTTTGCATTACTTAGCATCAAGGGCGTGTTACATGGGCATTCCCATGCTACTACCCACTCTTTTGACACAAAACCCTTTCTAACAAAAATGTGAGACAGGGATATGCGTAAAAAAATAGCACCTTTTAAAACCAGGCGTTCATAAGAGAAATGTAATTTCTCCTTTCTTTTCCTGCTTTGCATGTGTGCTGCACTGTGCAGCTCACATACAAAGTAGGGAGAGTCTTACATTTTGTCTAGGCATAGTATTTTGTACTGGAAGGGAACACTTCCAGTACAAAACCTATGCTACACTCATACACACAGCAACACAAAAAGATGATGCACAGATTACCGAAACGTTTCAAACACTTAGCCCCAGTGACTGATCTGTGTTAAATCCATCGTTCTTTTGCTCACCATGCCACACCAGTTTGGACCGAGCCATATGAAAATCAGTCTTGACACTGCTCCCCAGGGAAGAGGCCAGCCTGAACTGCCAAGCCATGTCCTCACTGGACCGGAAGCAAGCATCCAGGCAGGCAGGCTAGCCTGAATCCACACACTTCCACTATGCCGCAAAGGTGTGAGGGTAGGACAATGCAGCAAAAATCTGCACTGGTGCTAGGTAGAGGGAAGGAGAGAGCCATAACCCTGTAGCTATGTTACCCTCCTGCTCCTTTCCTGTCACTCAATGATTTGCATCATTTTTGACTGCTGCACTTTGTTCCTGACAGTTTAGTCAATCGGCCCCTCTGTGCACTTTACTTTCTTCATTTTCTACATACTTTCATTCTACTACATATTTTTATTCGCTACGTGCTTTTACTTAGATATCCTGCAGCTTCCTCTTCCACAGCCCTTTTATCTTGAGGAACACCATCATTTTGTAGTAGTCAGTGACACGTAAGAAACATGAGAGCTGGACGTTAGAATTAGCTCCTTGTTCCTATCGCATGTTTTGCCTTACTTTTGTACCATCATAGTTTATAGTTGCTGTTTTAAGATCACATGATTGAATAGATTGTATCTTACCCAAAAGCATAAGTAAAATAATGCCCACAAAACTTGCAAGATTTTTTCTACATGCATATTTTTATTTAGATTGAAACAGACTATTGAAGAAGAATGTTTGTTTGCCTGCATTAGGATTTTCCACGCACCGGCTAAAGGACTATTTTTGCTACTACGCACACAATATTAAGTCTAACATTTTTTGGAGACTTTTGGAATTTTGGCATTTAAAAAAAACTTATAGTATTAACTGATTACATTTCTAACAAAAAGAATATGCCTTCATATAAAAATATTTTTGCTTAACTCTTTAAATAATTGTTATGATTTGTACTCTGATAATACTAATACTAATACTAATTGGAGTCTTATTGCGTCTATACTCTCCTGATGGATATGTTTCAAAGAGTACACAGTATTGTACTATTACTGAGGATAGTAGGTTAGATCGTTGTAGGAAAGTACCATCTTGCCTGGCATGTTACTCCCATATTTCACTGTATATATGTTGTTTTAGTTGTATGTGTCACTGGGACCCTGCCAGCCAGGGCCCAGTGTTCATAAGTGTGCCCTGTATGTATTACCTGTGTGATGACTAACTGTCTCACTGAGGCTCTGCTAACCAGAACCTCAGTGGTTATGCTCTCTCATTTCTTTCCAAATTGTCACTAACAGGCTAGTGACCAATTTCACCAATTTACATTGGCATACTGGAACACCCTTATAATTCCCTAGTATATGGTACTGAGGTACCCAGGGTATTGGGGTTCCAGGAGATCCCTATGGGCTGCAGCATTTCTTTTGCCACCCATAGGGAGCTCTGACAATTCTTACACAGGCCTGCCACTGCAGCCTGAGTGAAATAACGTCCACGTTATTTCACAGCCATTTACCACTGCACTTAAGTAACTTATAAGTCACCTATATGTCTAACCTTTACCTGGTAAAGGTTGGGTGCTAAGTTACTTAGTGTGTGGGCACCCTGGCACTAGCCAAGGTGGCCCCACATTGTTCAGGGCAAATTCCCCGGACTTTGTGAGTGCGGGGACACCATTACATGTATAGCATCACAATGGTAACTCCGAACATGGCCATGTAACATGTCTAAGATCATGGAATTGTCACCCCAATGCCATTCTGGCATTGGGGAGACAATTCCATGATCCCCCGAGTCTCTAGCACAGACCTGGGTACTGCCAAACTACCTTTCCCGGGGTTTCACTGCAGCTGCTGAAAACCCCTCAGACAGGTTTCTGCTCTCCTGGGGTCCAGCCAGGCCTGGCCCAGGAAGGCAGAACAAAGGACTTCCTCAGAGAGAGGGTGTTACACCCTCTCCCTTTGGAAAAAGGTGTCAGGGCTTGGGAGGAGTAGCCTCCCACGGCCTCTGGAAATGCTTTGATGGGCACAGATGGTGCCCATCTCTTCATAAGCCAGTCTACACCGGTTCAGGGATCCCCCAGCCCTGCTCTGGCGCAAAACTGGACAAAGGAAAGGGGAGTGACCACTCCCCTGACCTGCACCTCCCCTGGGAGGTGCCCAGAGCTCCTCCAGTGTGCTCCAGACCTCTGCCATCTTGGAAACAGAAGTGCTGCTGGCACACTGGACTGCTCTGAGTGGCCAGGGCCAGCAGGTGACGTCAGAGACTCCTTCTGATAGGCTCTTACCTGTGTTGCTAGCCTATCCTTCTTCCTAAGTAGCCAAATCTCCTTTTCTGGCTATTTAGGGTCTCTGCTTTGGGGAATTCTTTAGATAACGAATGCAAGAGCTCATCAGAGTTCCTCTGCATCTCTCTCTTCACCTTCTGCCAAGGAATCGACCGCTGACTGCTCTGGACGCCTGCAAAACTGCAACAAAGTAGCAAAGACAACTACTGCAACCTTGTATCGCTGATCCTGCCGCCTTCTCGACTGTTTTCCTGGTGGTACATGCTGTGGGGGTAGTCTGCCTCCTCTCTGCACTAGAAGCTCCGAAGAAATCTCCCGTGGGTCGACGGAATCTTCCCCCTGCAACCGCAGGCACCAAAAGACTGCATCACCGGTCCTCTGGGTCCCCTCTCAGCATGCCGAGCTTGGTCCCTGGACTCTGTCCAAGTGACTCCCACAGTCCAGTGACTCTTCAGTCCAAGTTTGGTGGAGGTAAGTCATTGCCTCCCCACGCTAGACTGCATTGCTGGGTACGGCGTGATTTGCAGCTGCTCCGGCTCCTGTGCACTCTTCCAGGATTTCCTTTTTGCACAGCCAAGCCTGGGTCCCCGACACTCTAACCTGCAGTGCACGACTTCCTGAGTTGTCCTCTGGCGTCGTGGGACCTTCTTTTGCGACTTCGGGTGAGCTCCGGTTAACTCTTCTTCGTAGTGCCTGTTACGGCACTTCTGCGGGTGCTGCTTGCTTCTGAGTGGGCTCTTTGTCTTGCTGGACGCCCCCTCTGTCTCCTCACGCAATTGGCGACATCCTGATCCCTCCTGGGCTACAGCAGCACCCAAAAGCCCTAACTGCAACCCTTGCAGCTAGCAAGGCTTGTTTGCAGTCTTTCTGCACGGAAACACCTCTGCAAGCTTCTTCACAACGTGGGACATCCATCCTCCAAAGGGGAAGTTTCTAGCCCTCTTCGTTCTTTCAGATTCCACAGCCTCTACCATCCAGTGGCAGCTTCTTTGCACCCACAGCTGGCATTTCCTGGGCATCTGCCCCCTCCCGACTTGAGTGTGACTCTTGGACTTGGTCCCCTTGTTCCACAGGTACTCTCGTCTGGAAATCCATTGTTGTTGCATTGCTGGTGTTGGTCTTCCTTGCAGAATTCCCCTATCACGACTTCTGTGCTCTCTGGGGAACTTAGGTGCACTTTGCACCCACTTTTCAGGGTCTTGGGGTGGGCTATTTTTCTAACCCTCACTGTTTTCTTACAGTCCCAGCGACCCTCTACAAGCTCACATAGGTTTGGGGTCCATTCGTGGTTCGCATTCCACTTCTAGAGTGTATGGTTTGTGTTGCCCCTATACCTATGTGCTCCCATTGCAATCTATTGTGACTAAACATTGCTTGCACTGTTTTCTTTTGCTATTACTGCATATTTTTGGTATTGTGTACATATATCTTGTGTATATTTGCTATCCTCATACTGAGGGTACTCACTGAGATACTTTGGCATATTGTCATAAAAATAAAGTACCTTTATTTTTAGTATATCTGTGTATTGTGTTTTCTTATGATATTGTGCATATGACACCAGTGGTATAGTAGGAGCTTCATACGTCTCCTAGTTCAGCCTAAGCTGCTCTGCTAAGCTACCTTTTCTATCAGCCTAAGCTGCTAGACACCTCTTCTACACTAATAAGGGATAACTGGACCTGGTGCAGAGTGTAAGTACCCCTTGGTACTCACTACAAACCAGGCCAGCCTCCTACAATCGTAGACACAGTTTTAATGGCCATTATGGACAAAATACCTGTGCTAATTGTAGTGCTTACAAAGAGGTTGTGTTTCTAATTGTTATATTTGTATACATCTTCCAATGCCTGTTTCAGAAGGTACTCTTTCTTGGGGGGTGATGTGTTCAATTTATTTTAGCATACCAATGAATCAGGATTTTGTTGAAGAATATCCACTCGATTATAATATTTCTTGAGATAATATACCCGACGTTGTAACGTTTGAGTATTCTATAAAATATAATGGTATCCTCCTGGTTTATAATTCTATTGCATATCGAATGAATGAGAAGGGTGTTCGTAAGCTGAATGATTCAGAACATCATTTTTATTAGAGAACATTATGAAAGAAGAGTGAAATTTATTATGAGTGGTATTGAAGGAATGGAGCTTCATTTGAAAGATGACACCATGAATACGAATTCACAAATACATCCTTGACTTTTCAAGAGAAGAAAGTATTTTTTTGTAAGATGCAAGCACGTCATGATGCATAGGATACTTCAGCTATAATTGGAGAAAGTGTATGTATTCATAAATATATAGTTGATAGAAAATGTATGTTTGTTCGATAAATGTTATAGAGAGGTGTTTATCACAATTCTACAGCTTATTTTTCCATTCCGGGTAATTGAGTAGGTTCTTGTTATTTAGCTTTAGTATTCAGTGAGATATACCATGTGTGTTAGACCTGACATGCTTGATGTGATATTGCTCCAAATGTTTTGCTTTTACACCTCTTGTTTGCTGAATTTGTCGTTGTTGGCGTTAGCACTCAGTGCACTTTAGCACTGCCAATCAGTGATAAAGTGCTTCTGCTCGCCACTTCAAACATGATAAAAATGGACTACACCTAATTGCCACATTTCATTTACCTGTACATCCCTTGTAAATGGTACTACATGTACACAGGGCCTGCAAATTAAATGCTACTTGTGGGCCTGCAGTACTCGTGCCATCCACTAAAGTAATCATTTAAAACATTTGCCAGGCCTGTCGCTGCAGCAGTTGTGCAGTTTAAACTGCAATTTCAACCTGGCAAACTATTTGCTAGACCTAAATGTTCTTATTTAATGCTTATAATTTACCCCTAAGATAGACTCAGAAGGCTCATAGGGCAGGGTGCATTGTATTTTAAATGTCGGACATGTGTGCTCGTAGTAGTGCGTCATGGCAGTGAAAAACAGCAAAAGTAGTTTTTTGCTGGTGCAAGGCCTATCTCTCCATTGACTGACAGTAGGTTACATTATTACATTTCGTAAGTGAAATCTTTGGATTGGAACCGAGCAGAGAAAGATATGGGGCCAGATGTAGCAAAACGGCAATTTGCGACTTGCAAATTGCGAATCCCTGCGACTCGCAATTTGCAAGTCGCAAATTGGTATGCAGTACGGTGTCTCAGACACCGACTGCGACTCGCTATGGGGTCGCAATGACCCACCTCATGAACATTCATGAGGTGGGTCGCAAATTGCGGCCCCATAGCGAGTATAGGCACTCGCTAACATGGAGGCCTGCTGTCGTCAGCAGACCTCCATGTTCGTGACTGCTTGATCAATAAAGCAGTTTTTTTTTTTTTAAGTGTAGCCCGTTTTCCTTACAGGAAAACGAGCTGCACTTAAAAAAAAAACGAAACCTTTAGTTTCGGTATTTTTTCAGGGCAGGGAGTGGTCCCAGGATGGCTAGGGAGGTGCTGTACTCACAAAGGAGATCTGCAAACTAACTGTTTGAGTCACTCTGGTTAGCCTGGGATGAATTCAAACAGGTCCAATCTTCCTTCTCATACAGCAAGGCAGTCCTTCAAGCAGCAGGACAGTCCTCTAGCAGCAGGGCAGTCCTCTAGCAGCAGGGCAGTCCTTTTTCCGTAACTTCTCCAGGTCCAAGAATGTTATAATGAGTAGCTCTGGAGGTCCAATATTTATACCTTGTACGAGTCTTTGTGTGGGGGTACTCCCTGTCCTGCCACCAAATCTGGTTCGGGAAATTTCCTCCCTTTACCTTGTCAAGGCTCCATACTGTTTCGGGATGACAAGAGGTAAGGTTTGCCTTGTGTCAGACTCCTTTGGGTGTGCAGGAGGCAAGCCATCTGAAGTGTAATAGGCACAAATTAAAGAAAGCAAGCTGTGGTATAAGAAACACTGCACTTCCCGTACGTGTAGAGTATATCAATGTTTATGAATAATATGCTCAACAGAACTGAATAAATCACTACACTTGACATTAGCATACCTTTGAGAGGTAATATTGGGTCAGATGTATCAAAAAAATGATTTGCGTTTCTTAAAAAGCGAATTTAAAAAAATCGCTATTTAAGAAATGCAAAATGGTATGTAGGATTTTTGCGATTTGGTAACAGCGTTTTCTTAAAATTCACAAATACTATTACCGAATCGCAAATAGAGAATCGGACCCCATTCACACCTATGGGCCTGTTGCAAGTGTTTTTGCATTTCCCAAATTGCAAATTCCAGTTAGGAAATTGCAAATTAGGAAATGCAAATCCCAGGGTGCTGGGGGCCTAAGGCGCCCACTGCTGCACCCCAAAAATATTTTTACGGACATGTGAAGCACACACATGCCTTATTTGGACATGGTTACCACCAAAGTTTAATTTGTGGTAATTGCATTTCCTAAATGCCCTATTCGCATTTAGGAAATGCTTGATACATGTGCTTTGGAAATCGCAAATAGGAATTCTCTATTTGCGATTTTCAATTTAGAGAATTGCAATTTGTGATTTCTAAATGGGGTCACAATTTTAAGGAATTGTTATTTTAGCGATTCCTTAAAATTGCACTGCAAATGCCTTTCATACATTGTGAAAGGCATTTTTGCATTCACAAACGGCCAAATTTTGCAATTCCTACCATTTGCAAATGCAAAAAAGCTTGATACATCTGCCCCAATATTCTTTGGTTTCCATCTTGTTATCCTCACACCTTTTACTTATGGTAGCACAGGTGTCTTTTCTGCCTTTAAAACAACAAACATTGTTTTCATCTGGGTGCACAATCTATGACACGGCTCAGACATTTTTTATGTTTCTAACTTGTCTAATCCGATGTGGTTCTCTTTTGTGTTTACTTGCTTAACTTGGATGTGCTTTTCTCGGTAGCTTCTACCTACACCAACTTTTCACACTTGATATATATATATATATATATTATTGTAGCTGTTTCATATTATAACTATGTATATACATATTTTTTCTTTCTTTTTTTATGAGTTCTTGCAGCCTTGAAAAAGTCTTTTAAAGACAAAACACGTATTGGCTGCCTGTTGTGAAGTGTAAGTGGGGCTGAGTACTGCACTTCCCCAGTCATACTGGCGGGATAGCCCAGTATGCCCATGCCTAAGCCCCTTTCTTGCATTGCAGCCTTTGCAGGTCTTGTTTGGAAAAGACGCAGTGTGCTGCACCTCAACACAGGACTTCGCATCCACGCACCGCACAACCCCTTATCAGAACCAACACCGAGCAATGCAAAGCCTTGCTTCAAGGACATAAGGTACAAATCTCAGCGGGACAAAACTGGTACCTGTATCCAATCCACATTCTATTGCTATCGACCTGAACCTGTGACTTTGTCCGGCACAATCAGATACCATTGTTGGCACTTAGTAGTTTAAGGTGCTATTTTCACTCATAACTTTAAAAATGACACCTGAGAAACACCTTTCAGGGTCCTTTTAGCCAATCTCTCTGTCAGCTCACTAAACTCCCACTGCCTCCCACTATCTTCCTCTGTCCCCCTACCCCTCCTCATCTGGGTGACATTAGTTTGTGATTCATCTTTATACCACTCACACCACAGTCTAGATACACTATTAACTCTCTGGAGATGTACTCCCCATTGAGTTCTGCTGATAATAATCTATTGTCTAACACTACAGCCACACAGACTCATCATCAGATACACTAGCACGCTTGTAGGAGTTGTTTCTTCTGACCAACAACCCCTTGATGTATCTTGTTTGTTTGTATATTTCAAAATGAACCAATAAAATATTTTGAACACAAATACATTGAGAATGAATATATCTCCAGTTCTACTGATTGGATTTTTGTTGTTCTAGTATCACTTTATTTATTACTATTTCCTCAATTTTCTTAAAGTATTCTTGTGTTTTTACTATATTACTGCTTGGGTGCTTCTTACATGCTTTACACATTGCTTCTAAATGAATCCTGACTGCTTTGTGACATGCTACTGAAAGGTTGAGCACCTGTCAATTTGGTGACATTTGAGCTTCACCCTAACAAGAATTGTGATTGTTACCTTGGTTGGCCTTCCAACAACTTGACTAATAACCCAATTTCTTACAATGTAAATAAGTTACATAGGGTGAAATGAGTGAAATGAAAGAGTGAAACATGGAACTGATCAGGCTGTTTTGGTTTGGTTTTGAATTGTATTAAGATTAGAAAGTTATATACTTTGGTTGAACCTTTGGCTACTAGTACAGCATGACATTAACAAAAAATATTTCTGATTTTTTGCAATGATGGTTAAAAATCATAGCAACCATTTTCTAATATAGCCTTAGAACCCGCCGTAGCGGGCTCTACTGCTATTAAAGGCCCGCTTCGGCTCGGGCATTTAACAAGGGAGAGGGACTTTAATAGCCGGTAGAGCCCGCTATGGCGGGTTCTAAGGCTATTAGAACATTCTGCCACTCAGGGCAGAATGTTCTATTAAAGAACAAAATGTTCACGGAGCCCGAGGGGATTAAAATCCCCTCGGGCTCCGTGAGGCTTTGTTCACAGCTGTTGCTGTGAACAAAGCGAACATTGGAATGTTGGCGCTGCAGGCTTTTACTGGCCAGTAAAAGCCCCCAGCACTCCATTGTCTTCAAAGGAGCTGCCAACGTTCCAATGTTCTAATATGTAGAAGGCACATACAATATTTCTGTAATTAACTCAATGACACATTTTTGGGTTGTGTCTAATCAGTGTCAAAGTGAAAGGATGTTTTGCTTATGATAAAATGTTTTGAAACAATAACGCCAAGTTGTTATATTATGTTAATGAGTGCAAATGAGCTGCTAATTCTCCAGGGGCATTAACAACAATGATTAAATACATGTTTGCCACTTATAAAATGGAGGTTTAAAACAGGATTTCTGTAGATATGCTTTTGGTAAAAGAAAGTGGTGTGTGTTATGTGAATAAAGTTCAGCAGTGCTGTACGTATGAGGCAAATAGCATCATGAGTTTTATACTGTAAGTTGATAATGTGACTAACTTTCCTAGTGAAGTTTATTTTTTGTGAATAACTGGTTTCTAGGAAACAATAGGTGAATAGTTCAATGGAATTGGTAGAGGATTTAGTAAAATAGGTGAATGTATCAGTTTGATTGGTGATGGTTTTCTAAAAATGGTATTACCTGAATTAATGGTATTACTTCTAATTATAATCAAAATGGGAATAGCAATGATATTTGAACATTTCAAACTGGAATGTATGATGAATTGAAGGCCCTACAGAAGAGCTAATAATGATGAATGAAGTACTATGGTGCAATGTGTCATGACTCCATCCGGTGCCCCAGGTGTGGTGAGTTCTACCCACCAGGTTTATGTCATTCCTTTCCCTGTGGTGCATTTCCATCTTGAGTACTCCATGGCTTCCCCCTCCCAGGGAGCCTGAACCCTTGACCATCCCAGTCTGTTGCTATGCAAGTTTAGGCTAATTTGCACCTACAGATATCACATGTCTATCTCGGATAGTCATGTTTCCACTGTGAACTATTGTACCAAAATGCACTTGAGGTTCCATAGTATTTATCTATTGTTGACAATTACTTTTTGCACCTGCCACTTGCTAACCCTCATGTCTGTTGTTATGTAACACATGATTTCCCCCAGATTTATTGGAGTTTTCCATGCTTTCATGTGGGACGTCAGCCTTTCTGGATCACGCAAGGCTTCATGTATAAATACCCCTCAAGAACTTACTTCGGGGCTTGACCTCTTACCTTGTACATTGTGCCCTTCTTGTGTATTGAATGTCCCCACACTCAGCTCCTGAGTCGTGCAGATGTTCATGTGTTACAGTCCAGAGCAAGCTTTGTCCCGGCACTCATCTCCCGACTCACCTGGATCTTCAGTGCTCCAACATGTGCAAGCCTTATCCCTGCACTCATCTCCTCAGTCCTCCAGAATCCCCAGCACTCTAGTCTTTCAAG
Organism: Pleurodeles waltl; assembly: GCF_031143425.1. Lineage (NCBI taxonomy): Eukaryota > Metazoa > Chordata > Amphibia > Caudata > Salamandridae > Pleurodeles > Pleurodeles waltl. The sequence goes on from NC_090440.1 coordinate 300,203,861, forward strand.
CCTTTCTGATGAATCCTTGATCTGACTTCTACATCTCTTCTTGGGGCACGATTCCCCCTCCTATTGAGCTTCTTGCACCTAGCCGCCTGCCATCTTCAAACTCTTGTGAATGTACTGGACAAGGTTAAATACTTTTCCTTCAGGTTAGTGCACACTAATCTTTTAGAGTAGCTGAGTAGGCCTAAGTTTCAACATCTTCAAAGACTATCGACTTGTGTTCTGTTACATTTCCATGATGTTTTCCCCAATACCCCTTGCTTGTTTACTTTCCATACTTACTTGGCACTTGACCTATTTGGCTCATGGACTGGAGACTTAGGGCCTGATTTAGATCTTGGCGGTTGAAATGCCAAGTGGCATCAGCCGTGGACCTGAGATAATTGTCAAGTTGACAGTCATCCGCCAGTGGTATTTAGATGTTAAAGTCCAGCAAGTGCATGGAATGGTGGCGGATTGCTGACAGAGGGAGATGTCAACAGGACCCAATGTACTTCGTACAGTGGCAGGCCCCTGGAAGAGAGGTAAGTGACACACACACTTTATCTTACCCATAGGTGTACCCCTGCACTACGCTACATACAATCATGGCACATCCAAATCTGCATGGTAGAAAGGGTAACTGGGTTGCTGCCAGCATCCACTTTTCCATATCCCACAGTTAACGGCAGAGATGGCAGTTCAGATGCTGGCTCAACAAAATCTAAATCTGCCAGGTGGACGGGCTTCCAGTCAAAAAGTCGACAGCTGGACTGTTACCACCAAAATCTAAATCAGGCCCTTAATTTTGTATATAATCTATGCACAGAGTGCAACCTTGTCTTATGTATATCTTTGAAGTATCCTTGACTCTTACCATTTAATGAGTTTAACCTTGTTTCTTGTGTGTCTTGGGAGTGCCCTTGACTCTAACCATGCAACAAGTATAATCTTGTTTCTAGCATAGCTTGGGAGTGTCAGTAACTACAAACCTATGTATTGAGTTTGACCTTGGGACTTCTAGGAACTCCAAAACCATGTACTGATTATAACCTTGTTCTTGTATATTGTAGGAGTATATCTTGTACATTTTGGGAACCTTGTTTTTTAGCATTCATTGGGAGTGTCTTTAACTCCGAATCATGGGCCATGTGTACTAAAGCTTTTTCCCATAGACACAGAATGGGTAAAACCCTTTGATACTTCTGGCCCCATGTACTGAGTATAACCTTGGGAGTGTCCTTAACTTCAAAACCATGTGCCAAGAGTAACCGTGTTTTCAATCAAACCTTCGTAGTGTCTGTAAACTCCAACCTATCTTTCAATTGTAATCTCAAAGGTGGCTGCAATTCTAATCTATGTTCCGAGTTACCCAGGCAGTGTCAGCCACTCCAATGTATTTCAAGTTGTTTCTCAAGCATATTTTAAAGATTCATACCCAAGAACTTGGCTTTTCTGCTCTATGCTGTGATTTATAAAAAAAAATGTAAATGTTGGTAGCTGATGTAATGCTTTGATGACGTATGTAGAGGCTTGCTATTGCATCAATAGTAATTTCCTCATCTTGTTGTTCACATAACCTGAGGTTCTGTCCCAAAAAACGCCCATATTTACAGTCCCAGAAGGTCTCAGGAATGAGGTATTCTGCATGCAGTGTAATATCAGCGTTGATGAGAACCTGTGTCACAAGTTTCTTTTATTATTTTGACCCTTTCCCCCCTCACCCTTCTAGAAGTCAATGGACCTAGATGTGCCTTCCCTGTGCCCTGCATCTTCCTGAGAATGAGTAGAAGTCCAACAATGGCTCCAGTGTGGACTGGAACCAGGTGAGTGCATGACATAGTGTATTGTGATCATTATTTTGATAAAATGATCGAGGATTGTAGGAACATTTTTACTACTTAGATTGGAAGTAGTAAAGCCTAATCTAGACTTTTCTGCACTCCTTGGCAGAGAACATTGTGGAGCTTGTTTGTACTAAACCCAATTTTAAGCTTTTGAGTGATTTCAATATACATGCGGAAGAAGTAGAGTTTAACAGCTAAATCATTGATTGCAGATCATGGTCGGATAATTTTTAGATAAGGCTCGAGTTAACTATGCCTAGAAATGAGACACTGATTTCCAATATTCCTCCTCTGTCCAGACGTTGGTATAAGCTCAATGCTGATACCTGGATTAATATACTGGAAAAGAATAAACCAACCAGTCAAAATAACATTACGGACATGTCAAAATCCTTTAATAATTGGATCTCTGGTAGTTTAGATGTACTCCTACCACTTTCTGCCACAGGGAAAGGACGATGTAGGCGGAACTCACCTTGGTTCACCTCACTTCTGCTTCAATACAAAAGGGACTGCAGGAAATGGGAAAGGAGATGAAACTATAAAACGAGAATATAAGAAAGCTATTAGGTTCTATCACACTGAAATTAAGCTGCTCAGACTAGATATTACACCATAAAAATTGAACTGGTGGGCAAATCACCCAAAGAGATCTTTTGTGTCCTCAACGAGATCACTTAGCCCCAAGAGCATTTGATATCCCTGGACCCATCTCAGAATCATGTAAACAATTTGGCTTCTTTTTTTCAACAAAAAGTCTTAGATATTTACTCGACCTTTCCTTCTGCCTTGAATGTTGCACAGAAGGTTCCCAAACAAAAATCGATGGATGTTATGATCCTGTCAGATTTTTCTCCTATACAGGAAGAGGTCGTGAAGAGACATCTTGTAAATATTAAATCAGGCTCCCCTCTCGACCCAGCCACTCCCCAGGTACTATCCATAGGTACGCCAGTGATAGTTCCCTCAATCACGAACCTTATTAACTCCTCACTGGCATCCGGGGTAGTGGCAGAACAATTGAAACACGCTATTGTCAAACCACTCCTGAAAAAACCTAATCTTGATCCTGGACTTCTTAGTAATTATAGGCCCATCTCATTGTTGCTGGTCCTATCCAAGATAGCTGAAAGACATGTTCATTCTCAGCTTTCTCTCTTCATGGAGGACAACAAGATTTTGCACCCCACCCAGATGGGCTTTGGACCATTACATGGTACTGAGACCGCACTGATTGCTGTCACTGAAGAAGCTAAAAAGCGATTAGACAGCGGGATAGAAACTGCCATTATCCTTTTGGATCTCAGTGCTGCTTTTGATACAGTGGATCTGGATATATTAAAGGACAGGTTACGAGATATTGGAATTTACGGGTTAGCTTTAGACTGGATTATTTCATTTATCAATGATAGGTCATTTCAGGTATTTGAAAGATCATACTTCTATAACCGTATCATTAGCAGTTGTGGAGTTCCTCAGGGGTCTTCTCTCAGCCCTACTTTATTTCATATCTATATGCTGTCACTGGCAGGAATTGTCCAGCCTTTTGGCCTGAATGTGGAGTCGTATGCAGACGACACACAACTAATCGTATCTATGTCACGAGCCTCTCGTTCTATAGCAACCACAGTTGTGCCCTGTCTCCAAGCTGGTGCTGCTTGGATGACAGGAAGTGAACTAAAACTTAATGATGATAAAACGGAGGTGATGTTTTTTGGGTGACAAATAAAGCCCTCCACGATTCCTGCAACAACAGATGGTATGGGCTTTTTACCCCCTCCTAAAGAACTCATTAAAATTTTGGGGGGTTTGGCTTGACCCACAACTGTCATGCTAATGGAATAGTGGTCACTTATTTTAGCCTTCTTAAGATGTTAAGGGAGATTTTTACTATTTTACCCTTATTAGCCAAAAGACTAATTGTTCAGGCATTAATTGGGTCCCGAATTGATTACGGAAATGCCTTGTTTATTGGCTCTCCGAGTTATGTCATTAAAAGATTGTAGAGAGTACAGAATGCCTCAGCACGTCTACTGCTGGACGCCCCTAAGCGAGAGTCCATAAAGGCCGTAATTTCCTCTCTACATTGGCTTCCTGTGGCCAAGAGGATACAATTTAAGGCACTGTGCCATATGCACAGAGCATTGCATTAACCAAGGTCTAGAATTGCTGAGATCTTTAGCTTCTTTTTACTCACCTAACAGATCACTTAGATCCTCCCCAGCACTTCTGGCAGTGATTCTGAAAGTGAAGAAAGCTAGATGGGGTGGAAGATCTCTGGCATACCAGGGGGCGAAGCTTTGGAACTCCCTCCCTTTTAACATACAAGCAATAAATCAAGAACTTTCCTTTCGGAAGGCCTTGAAGACATGGCTATTCAAAGCTTGATTCCCAATGTACTACTCCGTGATGTTATTGTTTCAGTTTTGAGCACTGCAAGGCCATCGGGCAGTCAGGCGCTATATAAATTTATGTAACATAACATAGTATAACAAATTGCATTTCTGTATAATACATACATGTATATGTTGTGGAACTTTCTTCATTTCCTCAAAACAGTCATTAAAGTAGATGTTTCTAGCTTTGTCTGTCTTTTTGAATGTAAATGTACTAGAATAATCGTTTTTTATGTCTTGTAAAATATCTAGTCAACCTCTGTCAGAACATTGGAAGTAGCTGAATGTGTGTGTGACTTTTCTGTCTAAACCCCTAGAAAAGATGATGTTTTCAGGAAATGAACCACTATTTCTTGGTTGTCAGTCCTATTGCTGAACTGTACCTTGTTCTGGTCGTTGGTGTGATTCATAGATGCACCATTTATGACTTGATTTCTTTTTTTAGCAATTCATAATTGATTAACTTTTATTACATTTTGCCTTCTGTAATGACCCTAATGAAAAGTAAACCAATAAGGTATGGCCTGGAATCCTGTTTCTCATACATTATTGGATTTGGCTTTGGACTCAGTCTTACCAAGACTCAGATAGTCCCTATCCTATGTCTTGACCCTCATAAGTATTTGACTAGAGTTTTGAAACACTCAAACATGCAGTCTGGTTGTTTTTGATTGCTGGACATGGAGCATCTCTAACACTTGAAAGCTTTAATTTATCAATTTAGATAGTTAGTTATTCACTAACTTATTTATGTCTGAGATTGTATATAGAACAGGTCCAGTCAAGGTAACATTGAGAGCTGTACAAGAAACAGAATAAAAGAACAATGCGTAAATAATGCGAATACTTTGTGAACAAATTTTAATTAATATTTACATTGTGTTGTAATTTGTAAAACCACTGCATCCAATTACCAATTATTTTATGTCAAAGGAGATGCCATGAATGTAGATACATATCTCATCACCTAAGTTGTTGAATAAACAATTTATGATAAAAGGTATGGTGTCTGGGCAGCATGTGAGGATACGTATTTAACATAGATGTGGAGTTCAATAGTCTTGTATCATACCAATAATGTCACTTAAAATGAAGGGGGCTGGTTTACGAAGGTAAACTTACACTTTTCTATAAGTTTACCATTGTTTGCTATTCTCAAAGGTATTTTACTAGTAGTATGTTTATGACCGCAGAGTCTCCACAAATAAAATAAGCATTTGTAATGCAATGGGTTTTGCATTTGCTCGAGGTAGACTAATTTCAAACTCATATCCAGGCTTTTCTTGCCCTATAAACTAATAAAAAGTCAACCAGATTCACATAAGCAAGCCCACTGCCCCAATGAAGCGTGACGGACACACACAAAAGGAAACAGAAGTTCGCTCATAGTGAAACGTATTGGCAAAAGTGCAATTATCCATGTAACAGGGTCAATGTCATGCAAAGCGCACGACTACTGCCCAACGAGATCGCGTTGCCTGCAAAATAAAGAGAACCAGCATGATAGCCCTCCAGAAACCATACGTAAAACATGGAGCCTCGTATTTTTTCAGTAGTTGGTCTGTGCGCTCGAGGAGGGCTAAAGACCGGGAAAAGGCATGACGTGTGCATGCCTTTCACTAATGAAATGAAGTGAATTGTAAAAGGCAAGCCCATGAACCAACCAAACTGATGGACGTGGTTAAAAGCCCCCAAAGCGCTTTGTGCTTGACCCCAAAAAGTAGGACAGTCCTGTCTTTTTATGTTGAGACTCCAAAGTCATAAAGTTACTAATAGTAAAATTACTTTGTGAATAGCAAACAATCGTACCCTTACACAAAAGTGTAAGGTTACCTTTGTGAATCAGCCCCAAGATTTGTACAGGGAATATCTCCAAACATAACCATTTTTAGAATAAACATATACATTTGTATGTTAACATTCACTGAAACAACCCAAGAATCTTTCAGAGAACTCCTCTCACTTACAATTATTTGAATTTGTTTCATTAGAAACCCTTAGCAGACCTTGACTACTTGCTATATAATCATTTTGAGTTAATTTTTGACCCTCTTAAATGCTAACTATCTCTGAAATATTGGGTGAATCTTTGGGTTTTTAGTTCAGGCAGTGCAAGTCAGTAAAAGCTCAGTTGGAAAACAGGTGATTTATTTCAGGCTCCTCTACTAATAAAATTCGGAAATGTAGTAAGTAGTCCTATGATAATGAGGGACTGTAAATCAAATGCTACTACTGGGCCTGCAGCACTGGTTGTGCCACCCACATAAGTAGCTCTGTAATCATGTCTCAGACCTGTCATTGCAGTGTCTGTGTGTGCACTTTTAACTATAAATTCGACTTGGCAAGTGTACCCACTTGCCAGGCCTAAACCTTCCCTTTTCTTACATGTAAGGCACCCCTAAGGTAGGCCCTAGGTAACCCCAGGGAAGGATGCAGTGTATGGGTAAGGTGGGAGATATAGTAATGAGTAAATTTGTTTTTCACTGTTGCAAGGCCTGTCCCTCTCATAGGTTAACATGGGGGGCTGCCTTGAAATCTGATTAAAGTGTAGATTCCCTTTGGGAGCAGATGGACATGTGGAGTTTGGGGTCTCTGAGCTCACAATTTAAAAAAACATCTTTTAGTAAAGTTGATTTTAAGACTGTGTGTTTGAAAATGCCACTTTTAGAAAGTGAGCATTTTCTTGCTTATACCATTTCTGTGACTCTGCCTGTTTGTGAATTCCCTGTCTGGGTCAGTTTGACAGTTGGGCTGGTTGCACCTCATACTAGACAGTGAAACAAAGGGAGCTGGGGTGTAGTCTGCATTCCCTGATGAGCCATCTGTGCTAGAAGGGAGGGGAGGAGTGGTCACTTACACCTGAAAGGGCTGTGGCTGTCCTCACACAATGGTGTCTCTGACCCTCTGGTGAGTGTCTGAACCCTGGCCTGGGAAAGGCAGGATTTCACATTCAAAAGAGACTTTACTTTGAAGTAGGCCTACTTCAAAAGAGAAATTGGGTATAAGAAGGGCACCCAAAACCACAGACTTTAGAACACTTCTGTAAACAAGAGGAACCTCTGCCTGGAGAAGAGCTGAAGAGCTGAGGAAGAAGAGTTGCCCCGCCTGTGACTGTGCTTTGTGGAGCTATCCTGCAGTTGCTGCTTCTGCCAGAGTAAGATGGCAAAGACTGGACTTTGTGTGCCTTCCATCTTGTGAAGAAATCTCTAAGGGCTTGATTTGGAGCTTGCCTCCTGTTGTTTGAAGTCTCAGGGACAGCAAAGACTTCTCTCTGCCAGCACCTGGAGTCTCTGGAGAGACTCCTGCTCTGACAAGTGGTGACCGATCCAGTCCCTGGGCCCTTGGAAGGAAAGCTGGTGGAAATTCAAGGAAATCGACTTCGGATGACTTCGGACCGACGCCGCTGCTGAATCCGGTGACACCGCCTGCACCCGACTCCGTGATCTTCGCTGAAACGCGACGACATTTGCAGGCCTGACATCGCTGCAGCCCCGCCGAAGTCTGCGACTCCGTGGAAGTCACTGCACCACGTCGTGACCAAGGCTGCTCGAAGTGCGCAGATTCAACATTTCGCACAGACGCCGCGATCCCCGACTTCGCGCATCGGCTCGTTTTCATTTCTTCACCAAGGTACTGTACCTGGGAGTCAAAGCAACTCTGTGTCAGGCGCCACTGGTGTCGGATTGTTGGGAACGACTCCATCACGACGTTGTGTTAACAACTCATCGAAGCATTTTGTGTTTCTAAGCACTATTTTTGAGTTTAATCTTTAAAAATTCATAAATTGACTTGTGTATGTTGGATTTTTGTCATTTTGGTCTTGTTTTGTTTAGATAAATATTTCCTATTTTTCTAAACCTGTGTTGTGTCATTTTGTAGTGTTTTCATTGAGTTACTGTGTGTGTCGGTACAAATACTTTACACCTAGCACTCTGAAGTTAAGCCTACTGCTCTGCCATGCTACCAAGTGGGCAAGCAGGGGGTAGCCGAGGGTGATTTTCTTTTACCCTGAGGGTCCATGCTTGAACAGGGGGTAACCTGACAGTCAACCAAAGACCCCATTTCTAACTTTTGGTTTCTTATGGTATGGTAAATATTTATTTAAATAACTCAGTGACACATTTTCATTCTGTTTCTAATCAGTGTCTGCACCGTCACTTATTTTTCCCCATCAGCCGTTTAACTTCAGCAATAGAGAGAAAACACACAGAGGAAAGAAGGAAAAGACATAAACCCCATCACAAAGGGACATAGCAGGAACCTGCAACAGTGAGGTAAATGGGCAAGAAGTGTCTAGACATGAGGCATGAGGTGGATTTAGGACTATGCACATGTGGCATTCAGTGTACCGACATGCAATTGCACTGGCATTACGTTGCACTTTTGAGCAGAACTTTGAGCTAAGTAAGCACCAGGGACCGCTCTAGGGCCTGGATTCTGGGGAGCTGACCTCAGAGGGGCGCTGTCTTCAACAATAACTTACGAAACTTGCAATTTAAAAGCACCGGCTGAAAAGTTCCTTGTGTGTCCAGCCTTCAGTAAACAATAAAGAGATGGGAGTTTTGTCTAGCGGCAGCTTTGACTCACCATAAAGTAGCGTACAGAGTTAATTTGCCTGCTGCAAAGTAAAGAACTATATTTTATGTGGGTAACTGAGTGGATTAGTAAGGTCAGACTTTACAAGCACTTTCAAACAAATGAATGTAAGTGAAATGGGGGCTATGGAGAGATGAGGGGCTCATTGGTAGTAAGAGATTATGAGGAGTTGGTCATGGGGTGATGGGTGTCAAAAAAGACTGCCATCACCAGTGCTAAAGCCGGCCCTGTTAACCACTGACTATAGTACAGCTATGTTTAGGTAAGGCTACGGGATTACTGCTCTTATGTTTGCAGCTCTTGCTTCTAAATAGATTTCAGTGATTGTTTCACTTGGCATCCTTTATGAAGAAAGACACAATGGCCCTCATTACGACCCTGGCGGTGGGTGATAAAATGGTGGTAATACCGGCAACAGGCTGACGGTAAGTTCTGCCAAATTATGACCATGGTGGCGATATCGCTGATAGACAGCCCATGTACCACACCGACCGCCAGGGCGGAAACAACAGTCACCATGGCGGTAGCCGCCTACAGCCAGGCGGAAGACAAAGTACCGCCCATCATATTTTGACCCTGCAATATGCTACCTTTTCCATGGCGGTAACAACGCCATCAAAAGCCTGGTGGAAACATAGCACAAAAGTCAAAGGACTCACCATTGGAGACACAGGGAAGAACCACGCTGCCATGGAACCTGAACTGCAAGTCTTCATGATGATCTTCTACCTTATGCTTCATCTGGAACACCAATGCCGGTGAAGACGGCGACGGTGAGTACAGCCGCCTAGCACACAAGGGAGGGTAGGAGGAAAACAAGAGTGACACACACACACGCAACACACACACCCGACACACACACACACAACCAGCTGCATTACAAAAAACAATTAGACCCCGAAAATCTGAAGAATAATGCAAGGACAACAGGAACTGATGAAAGTGATTGTAATCAGTACAACAATAAAATCAACAATCCGATATGGCCATGAAACAGATTTGTACTCTTGTATAAAAAAGGGACACTGCCCAGTCTATAGTTCAAAGGGCCCACATGGCCACTGGGCACAGCCTAAGGCCCTACTCGAATCCTGCACCAATCCAGATAGAACACTGCAGGGGCATCAGTTGTCAAATAGGCAGGCACCTCGGGGGGAGGGGCACCTCAGCCGGATGCCGGAACAAGGCCACTGGTTCTGGAGGGGGTAACATGCCCATTGCTTTGTCCTGGGGAGTACAAGGCCACAGTCTCTGGAGTGGGTGACTTGCCCACTGGTTCTGGAGGGGGCAGGACACACAGTAGCCATTGGAGGCTGGACTACATGGCGTCCACTGGCGGTGATGGCTGCACTGTGGTGGTGGTTGAGGGAGGCTCCTGGTCAGCCCCTGCACTCTGTGATGGCTGTACTGTGGTGGTGGTTGGGGGAGGCTCCTGGTCAGCCCCTGCACTCTCTCATGGCTGCACTGTGGTGGTGGTTGGGGGAGGCTCCTGGTCAGGCCCTGCACTCTCTGATGGCTTCACTGTGGTGGTGGTTGTGGGAGGCTCCTGGTCAGCCCTTGCACTCTCTAATGGCTGAACTGTGGTGGTGTTTGGGGGAGGCTCCTGCACTCTCTGATGGCTGCAGAACCACGGCTGGTGGTGGGGGCCCTGGAAGTTGGAGGGGGATGGCTGCCATCAGAGAGGAGGCCAGAGCCTGAATCAATCTCTGTTGGGCCGCCAATCCACAGTGAATGCCCTCCAGAAATGCATTGCATTGCTGCATCGGGATGCCAGCCCCTGGATGGCATTCACAATGGTTGATTGCCCTACAGAGGTGGATAGCAGGAGGTCAATCGCCTCCTCACCCAGGGCAGCAGGGCTCACTGGGGCAGACCCTGAGGTGCCTGCGGCAAAGGAGATGCCCACCCTCCTGGGTGAGCGGGCATGGGCAACTCATTGAGGGGCTACTGGGAGGGCAGTGCTGGTATGGGGGTGGCGGTTGCACCTGCAGCTGGGGTGGTCAGAGAGGTGTCAGCCACCACCCGGGAGCTCCCATCGGAGGAGGTATCAGAGTCTGTGTTGTCCCCTCCAGTCTCCACCATGGTGCTCCCCTCGCCCTACGTCCCACTGGTGCCCTCAGCGTCAGTGGACTCTGCCTCCAGGGTCCTGTGGGATGCAAGTCCTTATGTTGCCAGTGCCTCTGCTCCTCTGCCATATTACAAGGACAGGATGACAAAACAAGAAAGGGGGAATAGAGACAAACGATACACAGGGTCAATGACTGCACCAACACCACCTTTGGCGTACACAGCACCGTCACACACAGGGAACTGTCCTACGCACTATGCATGGCACTACCAGTGAAATGTCTAGTCACCAAGCAATGAGGAGGGGCACACACCGCCAACTGCAGCACACCTGGGACCCACACAGCCCTACCCAGAAGTGAATACTAACAAGCTAGTCAAGCAGTATTTTACAATTAAACCCTTAGGCACCAGTGGACCTACGCTGCTATGTCTGGCCTGGCCTAGGGGCAACCAAGGACACACAACTACCACCCGGATACCACCCCACAAGCCGTAAGTTGTAATGATAGCCACTGTACTCACCCCCTTGTGGCTGCTGCAATGCCCTCAAGCGCCCATCCAGCTCAGGGTAGGCCACTGCCAGTATGCAGGCCATCCGGGGGGGTCAGGGTCCGATGGGCACCCCTTCATCGTTGGGAGGCCATCCCCAGCTGGGCCTCCGCAGTCTTCCATGCCCAGCATCTTAGGCCCTCCCACTGTTTCCGACAGTGGGTGCTCTGCCTGCCATAGACCCACGGGGTCCGCACCTCCTTGGCAATGGCACGCCATATTCCCTTCTTTTGATGGGCGCTGACCTGCACAGGCAATACACACAGGAGAACACCATTAGACAAACAGTCCAGTCTGTCACACAAATGGCCCACCATACCCGTTTGCATCACCATTGTCACACACATAGCCCAGCCCACAACATGTACACCACCAAGAGGACATCCATCCACCCCCCTTACATGAGGCCTTCACACACAATTCCATGCATTATTGCCACATTCATCGTGCCCACAGTGTACTCACCTGTTGGTCTGGAGGTACATACAGCAGTCTGTACTGGGGTAAGACCCCATCCACCAGTTGTTCCATCTCCTCCAAAGTGAAGGCTGGGGCCCTTTCTCCCGTCACACGGGCCATGGTAGGTTCCAGACACAGGTCACAGCAGCACATGCAGTGTAGGTCCTCTCCTATGGAAGGTCAGGAAACAAGTGAGGAATCAGATAGAAAATGGAGGTCATGTCCATGTCGCATCATACCGTCACCACCAGCGTAGGTCCCTGTTGGACACTGTACCCCATAGGGCCCAATATTAACCAATGAGGACATGCACAGCGGTTCACGCCTCACTTCCACCTGTCCTTCCACACAGGACAGGTGGTCGCCATTTCAAGGGGGGTGAACAGGCCTATCGATAATTGCTGCTTCACAGGATCAATAGGCACATACTTGATAAATGACACGGTCCCATAACATGTTTGCACATTGTGGGCTGCTGTTGTGGTCCATTGTTCAATTTGTGACAGCCTACTCACTCTAATGTCCCTTAGATACCTACAGCTGCAGATGAATAGGAGATGGAGACATACCCCATGAACAGACCACTGTTGGTCTTGGCTACACTGGAGGACAGGCACATAATACTCACCCATAGACTGGAAAGGGCCACAATCACAGAGCTGTGTGCCTAATTGGAACCCGACCTGATATTAGTTATCTGTAATCCCACTGGTATCCCCTCTCTAATACAGGTTCTACCAGAGCTCCATTTCCTGGCAACTGGTTCTTTCCAAGTGACAGTGGGCTTGGCAGCGGGAATGTCACAGCCAATGTTCTCAATCGTGCTAACAAGAGACTTGTCTGCCCTGATAAAACACATGTGCAGCTACTTTGCTTTTCCCCAGGTTGAGGATTTGGCCACAGTGAAGGCCGGGTTTTATGCAAAAGGACATATGCCCAATATAATTGGGGCGATTGACGGAACACATTTTGCATTTGTATCCCCCTCCAGAATGAACAGGTGTTTAGGAATTGTAAGAGTTTCCACTCCATTAATGTACAGATGGTGTGCTTGGCGGACCCAGTATCTTGGGTTGGTGCATGATGCCTTTGTCCTGAGGAATAACAGCATCCCAAATGTGATATCCCAACTATAGAGACACAGGGTGTGGCCAATAGGTGAACATTGGTTCCCACCCAGTACATGTTGGTGTATGCCTATGGTGTTGGACATATAGGATAGTGTGTGGCTAAATCTTGTCCCTCAATATTTACATGTGACTCTGGTTACCCAAACCTATCATTGCTGCTGACCCTGCGAGGAATGCCAGGACAAAGGCAGAAGAACGTTATAATGAGGCAAATGGGCAAACCAGAAGGATCATTGAAAGGTCCTTTGGCCTCCTGAAGGCCACATTCAGGTGCCTCCATCTGACAGGTGGATCTCTGTGCTACTCACCCAAAAAGTTCTGCCAGATAGTCGTGGCATGCTGCATGTTGCACAACCTGGCCCTCAGACGGCATGTACCTTTTCTGCAGGAGGAGAAGGAGACTGGAGATGTCCCTGTGGCAGCAGTGGACCCTGAGGACAGTGAGGATGAGGAGGCAGAGGATGAGGATGTGGACAACAGAACATCAGTGATGGGTCAGTACTTCCAATGACACACAGGTGAGACGGTGCAACTTCACATTTCTATCAGTATTGGTGTATACTGTGTGGCTTTGGCATGCTGGCATTACCCACTTCTTTACCCTACTTACAGGGAGTGCAGAATTATTAGGCAAATGAGTATTTTGACCACATCATCCTCTTTATGCATGTTGTCTTACTCCAAGCTGTATAGGCTCGAAAGCCTACTACCAATTAAGCATATTAGGTGATGTGCATCTCTGTAATGAGAAGGGGTGTGGTCTAATGACATCAACACCCTATATCAGGTGTGCATAATTATTAGGCAACTTCCTTTCCTTTGGCAAAATGGGTCAAAAGAAGGACTTGACAGGCTCAGAAAAGTCAAAAATAGTGAGATATCTTGAAGAGGGATGCAGCACTCTTAAAATTGCAAAGCTTCTGAAGCGTGATCATCGAACAATCAAGCGTTTCATTCAAAATAGTCAACAGGGTCGCAAGAAGCGTGTGGAAAAACCAAGGCGCAAAATAACTGCCCATGAACTGAGAAAAGTCAAGCGTGCAGCTGCCACGATGCCACTTGCCACCAGTTTGGTCATATTTCAGAGCTGCAACATCACTGGAGTGCCCAAAAGCACAAGGTGTGCAATACTCAGAGACATGGCCAAGGTAAGAAAGGCTGAAAGACGACCACCACTGAACAAGACACACAAGCTGAAACGTCAAGACTGGGCCAAGAAATATCTCAAGACTGATTTTTCTAAGGTTTTATGGACTGATGAAATGAGAGTGAGTCTTGATGGGCCAGATGGATGGGCCCGTGGCTGGATTGGTAAAGGGCAGAGAGCTCCAGTCCGACTCAGACGCCAGCAAGGTGGAGGTGGAGTACTGGTTTGGGCTGGTATCATCAAAGATGAGCTTGTGGGGCCTTTTCGGGTTGAGGATGGAGTCAAGCTCAACTCCCAGTCCTACTGCCAGTTCCTGGAAGACACCTTCTTCAAGCAGTGGTACAGGAAGAAGTCTGCATCCTTCAAGAAAAACATAGTTTTCATGCAGGACAATGCTCCATCACACGCGTCCAAGTACTCCACAGCGTGGCTGGCAAGAAAGGGTATAAAAGAAGGAAATCTAATGACATGGCCTCCTTGTTCACCTGATCTGAACCCCATTGAGAACCTGTGGTCCATCATCAAATGTGAGATTTACAAGGAGGAAAAACAGTACACCTCTCTGAACAGTGTCTGGGAGGCTGTGGTTGCTGCTGCACGCAATGTTGATGGTGAACAGATCAAAACACTGACAGAATCCATGGATGGCAGGCTTTTGAGTGTCCTTGCAAAGAAAGGTGGCTATATTGGTCACTGATTTGTTTTTGTTTTGTTTTTGAATGTCAGAAATGTATATTTGTGAATGTTGAGATGTTATATTGGTTTCACTGGTAATAATAAATAATTGAAATGGGTATATATTTTTTTTTGTTAAGTTGCCTAATAATTATGCACAGTAATAGTCACCTGCACACACAGATATCCCCCTAACATAGCTAAAACTAAAAACAAACTAAAAACTACTTCCAAAAATATTCAGCTTTGATATTAATGAGTTTTTTGGGTTCATTGAGAACATGGTTGTTGTTCAATAATAAAATTAATCCTCAAAAATACAACTTGCCTAATAATTCTGCACTCCCTGTATTGTTACCTATGGATATTCATTTTGCAGATGTTGGTGATATGACAACATTCTCCTGATGTGATCACAACAGTCAGCTACAGGTCATTAATTCTATGTTCATACTACTTACAGTTCATTTGCAATGGTTGTAGCTGTTTCAATCAATACAAATTTGCAATACATGAAATACTAGTAGCCGATTTTTATCCAAGGGTGTTTATTGTTGTGCTAAAATATAGAGGGGAAAGTGCAATGGAATGGGGTGATGGTGGAGGAAATTCCAGGGCATTGTTCCAGTCTGTTTGTAGCACAGGTGCATTGTCCATGGGGACATAGGAAGAGGAGCAATGGCAGTTCAAGGTGGACGGGTGAGAGGGTGTGACACACGGGAGACAATCAGGAGAGTCTCATTTCCTGGTGGTGGTCTTGGCAAGTGTCTCTGACTTCTGTCTGGGTCGCAGGAAACGTTTGTGAGGCAGTTCACCTTCTGCAGGGGTGGGGGTGCTGGTGGCCTGTTGGTCCTGTGGCAGGGCCTCCAAGCCACTAGTGGCAGCGGAAGTTGAGGGCTGTTCAGATGACTGGCTAGTGGCAGGGGCCTGCTGGTGTGCTGTTGCCTCCCTCATGATGTTGGCCATGTCTGCCAGAACCCCTGCTATTGAGATCAGGGTGTTGTCAATGGCCTGCAATTCCTCCCTGATCCCCTGATACTGTCCCTCCTGCAGCCGCCTGTTCGCCTGCAAGTTGACTAGGATCTGGCCCATCGTGTCCTGGGAATGTTGGTAGGGTCCCAGGATCTTGGAGAGTGCCTCCTTGAGGGACGGTTTCCTGCTCCTGTCCTCCCCTTGGCGCACAGCAGTCCTCCCAGTGTCCCATTGGCTAGTGCCTCTGTCTGCTTCCACTCATTGGTTGTTGTTCCCCTGCCAGCTTTTGCTTGTGTATGTTTGTGTATTGTGGTTATGTTAGTTTCCCTATGCTGTGCATGCTTTGGTGATGAGTGTCCATGCAGGGCTGGGAGGGGTGTCCATGCATTGATACAGCATGCAGAGCTTGGCATTGGGATTAGGAGAAGTGATGGTGGAGTGTGTGGGATGTGGTGGAGGGGCCGGAGTGAGGGTGAGGGTGTGTGATGGCATGCAGGTATGGGGGGTGATAATTGTTAAAAGTAGACTCACCAGTGTCCAGTAGTTCTCCAACTCCGGCCAGTCCCTCAGGCTGCAGTACTGCCAAGACTTGCTCCTCCCATGCTGTGCGTTGTGGGGGAGGAGGTGGGGGTTCACCTCCAGTCCTCTGTCTGGCGAGCTGGTGTCTTGCTGCAATGGAATGTACCTTCCCCCGTAAGTCGTTCCACCTCTTCCTGATGTCGTCCCTTGTTCTTGGATGATGTCCCGTGGCGTTGACCCTGTCCACGATTCTCCGCAATATCTCCATCTTCCTTGCGAATTGTATCTGCTGCACCTGTGCTCCAAAGAGCTGTGGCTCTACCCTGATGATTTCCTCCACCATGACCCTTAAATCCTCCTCAGTGAAATGGGGGTGCCTTTGTGGTGCCATGGGTGCTGTGTGATGTGTCTTTGTGAGGGTCTGTTGGGTAATGTGGTGGGGTGTGTGATGTAAAGTGCGTGAGGGGTGTATGGGTGTGTGTAGTGAGTGTGTCTAGTTGTCTCTGTGCTCTTCTTCTCAGTCTCATGATGACAATTGTTGTTGGTAAAGGGTTGTGGGTAAAGTAGGTGTGTGTTTTATAGTGGTGTGGGTGTGTGGGTGTGGTGTGTGTATGAGTGCCAGGTGTGTGTTGTTTGAATTGTCCAATGTAGTGTTGTTTTGTATGTGGGTGTCCATTGTGAGCTTGGAGGTATGTACCGCCAATGATTTACCGCTGTTGAATGTCTGCCATGGGGATTCGTGTCTCATAATGTGACGGGCGTTGTTCTGTTGTGGGTTTCTGGACCACCAGTTTATAATTCACCTTTGGTCTGGGGGATTTGTGTATGTGGCTGTATTCTGTCGGATTGGTGTGTGTGTCATAATATGGTGAACGGATATTCGCCTTTGCAGCGGTAAGTTGTCAGCCGTCAGCACGGCGGTAAGTGGCATTTACCGCCAATGTAATAATGAGGGCCAATATTTGTAAAAGTGTATTAACCCATACGATGTCTATATCCTATTTTTTCTGCTTATGGGTGATTTCTTACACATTTTCTGATGTCTGCAAGCCTTAGGGTGCACAGGGAAACAGGAAAGGGAAGAAGCAGCCTTGGTGAGACTTGGGAAATAAAAACATAGGTAAGTTGTGCACTCCTATTGCAAAATTTGTCTTGCAGTTGCCTCCCTGTAGAGCTTATTTTGTTCCGTGCGTCAGGAAGAAGGGTTTGTTTAGCCTTTATCTGTGCTTGTCCCTGCAGAACACACAATGGGCCACAATTGATGATTTTCATTGAAAAAACAGTATTACAGAAATCAAAACATCGGATTCCATACGGCATCAGACTGGATCACATATTTGCCTTAAAACCCTTGATACCTACCCAATCCCAAAAGTTAGCTGTCAATTTCCACTGAAGTTCTAGATATGGGCTTCTATTTCTTAAATACCTATATCCATTTTGCTGCCACTATACTGTCCGATCAACAAATATTCACTCATGTCCCTTGCACCTGCTCCAACAATGATTGATAGCAGGGAATGGACTCACAGTTCTTCTCATATGTCACATGTTCCTTTTAGAATGACTTATACCTACACATTATGTAACATGCCTCTACAAGCACAGAAGAGAAATGTTCAGTCTTCTGTACATTGAGATTATACCAAGGCAGAGGATTATATTAATCAGCTGATTTCAAAGTATGACCTAGAAGTTTAGGATTTCTTTGGCATGAACAAATAAACAGTGCACTTTTTTCTTTTAGAAAACGTTTGGTGGGTAATACATGTGATGTGATGTGTGACGCCAAAAAACAAATTATTTTCACACACAATTGCTCCTACATTTTTTAGCTTTATCCAAACTACCATAAAGATTAGGGGGCATATTTAAGAAAATTGGGGCTGCACACAGTTCAGTGCCACTTTTGTTGTACCCCTTAGAGCCCCCCTCATGCCACCATGTGTGCGCTGATTTAAAATATGGTGCACTATGGCAGTAGTCAGAGGACAAGCATCAGACTTTTTGATGCTAGTCCAGAGCTTTGCAGGATTAGCGTGAAAAATGTTGGGGCTAATCCTGCAAATCTTATTGAGGCCTACTGTAATCAATGGTGTGTCTCCTTTTAATGCCTGCTCTGATCAGGTGTTAAAAGTGTCATAACAATTATGCAAATAAATCTCTTATATTTCTTTGCTGCATTTTTTCAGCCCCTCTAACGGGGAAGGCCTCCCTTACATACATTACGTCTGGAGTAGGCACAATGCAGAACAAAGGGTTACAAAGTGGCACAATGCATGCATTGAGCCACTTTGTAAATATAGCGTGGGAATCTTGGCCTCATTGGGCAACATTAGCGTAACAGAAATGATGCTAATGTGGCTGAAGGGGCGCTAGGGGCTCTTAACTATGCCCCTAGATTTCTCCATCTCGCAATGTAATTATAAAATATGCAATAATGTATATACAATGTGAGTGAACAGCAGCAACTGCAGCATTCCTGCAAATGGAGCTTACAAAAGTCAGTAACATGTGAAATGACTGATATGATGAAATAACCTGGAATTGCTGGACTACTGTAGCGGATTTATTAGACAAGAGGTATTCTTTCGGGAGAACAGTGGAAAAACAAAGACTCTTTAATCTTAATTAAATCAGTATCGATTGGTGTCAGATCAGGAAAGCAAAAGTGTTATGAACTCCCCAAAAAACATTTGTTACTGCTTGCTTTTGTTGTACCCGATGATTTGCTTCTGCTGATCTATTTATAAGAAACGTAGCCCCTTCTAGGTCTTATCTGTTGCGCACTGTAAACATTAGAAAAATGCTTGATAATAGCAATTATGGACTGAGAAGCGCTTTAGCATATTAATGAGTGTATATGCAGTCTAAGGAGAAATCGCGAAAATTGCTAAAAAAATGATTGCAAATCCAATAATTTCAGCTAAATGAATTGTTGAAGTTATTTTGCTGCTTTTCGACTTTTGCACAGTGATAAAGATCTCCTTTTGCTGCAATGTCTCAAAGACCATCACTGCAATGAGGCAACATCAACTTTGTATTATTTTACTCCATAAAGGAACTGCACTATAACGATGGCATAGTTTTACCCTTTAGGATGGCAGATCGTACATAAACACTACATTTTCAATAACACCCATGAATGGCTCAACAGTAGATGCTTTGCATGGAAACTAAATTTAAAACCACAATTTTACGTGTTAAAAACAAGGTACACTATGTACAACAGCATTCTGTAGTGGTCTCCTGGTTTAAAGGTGTTAGACCAGGCATCCTTGGGATGGTCTCCCCTACATTTTTGCCTCTACTTCCCAGGCTGTTCCTGTGTGCTAGACTTTTTTTTTTCTGTTTTTGTTACCATGGGCACTTTACCACTGCTGACCAATGCTAAAGTGCATGTGCTTCCTATGTGAAATTGCATGTGTAATTGCCTTTTCCATAATTGTCATATTGGATTCACTAGCTTGTCCCTAATAAAGTGCACTGTAAACATGGCTTAGACTTGCCACTACAGTGTCTGTGTGTGTAGTTTTTAAACTGCCAGTGCAAATTGGCAAGTGCACTCACTTGCCATGTCTAAACATTCTCTTTTTATACATGTATGGCACCCCTAAGGTAGGCCCTAGGTAGCCCCATGGGCCAGGGGCAGTGCATGTTAAAGGTAGGACATGAACTTATGTGTTTGTACATGTCCAAACAGTGAAATACTGCCACATTTGGTGTTCTCTGTTGCAAGGCCTATCTCTCTCATAGGTTAACACAGGGCTGCCTTTAAATAGCCTTAAAATGCAGTTTCCCTTTGAGATCAGATAGAAATAGAGAGTTTGGGGTCTCTGAACTCGCAATTTAAAAATACATATTTTAGTGAAGGTGGTTTTTAGATTGTTAGTTTGAAAATGCCACTTTTTGAAAGTGGGCATTTTCTTGCCTAAGCCATTCTGTGACTCTGTTTGTGGATTCCTTGATTCCTTGTCTGGGTCAGACTGACAGTTGGGCTGTTTCTGAATCTCTACTAGACAGTGCACAAAGGGAGCAGGGATGTAACCTGCATATCCTGATGGACCATCTGAGCTAGAGTGGAGGGAGGAGGGTCACTTACACCTCAAAGAGCAGTGCCTGCTCTCACACAAAGTAGTCTCCATCCCACTGGTGTGCATCTGGAGGCAGGTCTGGGCAAGGCAGGATCCTGTAAATAATAGAGACTTTTCTTTGAAGTTGGGCAACTTCAAAGGCAGAAAGAGATATGTATTGGACCCAAAAACACAGGCAGGTCTGGGCAAGGCAGGATCCTGTAAATAATAGAGACTTTTCTTTGAAGTTGGGCAACTTCAAAGGCAGAAAGAGATATGTATTGGACCCAAGAACCCAAGATTTTGGATCACTTCAATGATTCAAGAGTAACCTCTGCCAGGAGAAGAGCTGAAGGAGAAGTGCTGTCCCTGCCTATGGCTTTGCTTTGTTAGGCTATCCTGTAGTTGCTGCTTCTGCCTGAGAAAGGGGACAAATACTGGACTTTGTGGTATATTCCTGCTTGAGATTTATCTCCAAGGGCTTGGAGTGAGTCGCCCCCTGCTCTGAAGTCTCAGGGCCCTCAAAGTGTTCCTCTGCCAGCACATGGACTCTCTGCTGAGACTCCTACCCTGCCAAGTGGTGTCTAATTCAGTCCCTCGGCCTTTAAAGGAGAAGATGGTGGAAAACCAAGAAGAACCAAGTGTACTGACTTCAGAGGACTCCTGAGTGACAACGCTGTCGGAATACACATTGCCACTTGCAACTGAAGCCGAGGTCCTCGCTGGAGTGTGACTACCCCCCAGACCCGACTCCGCTGCAGCATGCCTGAAGTCTGTGACTCCATGAGTCCCGAAGTGCAATGTCACCAATATCCGTGACACCCAATTTCGCTGCACTACGCTGTGACCTCCAGATATCAACCCGGACAGAAGTCTGTGGATCCAGTGCTTCGCACTGCCTCTGCCTCACCTCCACAACTCTGCAGCAAGGACCTGATGCCTCACACCAATGCCTCCACTCCTTTGCTATGCAGCACAGGAACCGACACCGCACCGGATCCAGTGGCGCCTCAATCCCCGGCTCCGTGCACTGGCTTGTTTCCTCATTTATACAAGGTACTGTATCTGGGGGTCCGTGTGACTCTGTGACTGGCACCATAAGCATTGGATTGTTGGGGATGACTTCATCATGATGCTGTGATATCACCAAATCGAAGCATTTGTGTTTCTGAGCACTATATTGAAGTTTAAACTTTAAATATTCATAACTTTGCTTGTGTTTTTGGATTTTTGTCATTTGGGTCTTGTTTTACTCAGATCAATAGTGGCTATTTTTCTAATGTTGTCTTGAATCCTTTTGTGGTGATTTCACTCTGTTACTGTGTGTGATTGCATAAATACTTTACATACTGCCTCTGAGATAAGCCTGACTGCTTGTGCCAAGCTACCAAGGGGGTTAGCAGGGGTTATCCTAGAATTGTATCTCCCTTAACCAAATTAGAGTGAGGGTCCCTGCTTGGACTGAGTGCAAACTTACTGCCAACCAGAGAACCCACTTCTAACAAGACGAAGTGACCAAGTGGGGCGAGGCACACTGCAGATCAAATGAGTCACTAGTGAGAAATTCCTAGGGAGGTCTTAAAAAACAGTAAAAAAATAAAAAAAGACAAGCAAAGAACTGAAAGGGGAACTATAAAACCATAACATTCAAACTAAAGGACTGGCCAATCAGCTTTGACATTGGAGCACGCCCATTTTTGTTAGATGCAAACACACATGACCAGAAAATTCCAGCTTTCACACGGCAAGAGTGTGGTGGACTGAACCATTACCCCTTGCAGTTCACTATCATACATGAAAGCAGAGTGTGAATGTCACTCTGACCAATGCAGAAGAGAGCTTACTAAAAGGCTCTCTATGTATCTACATGCAGGGCATGCAGGGCCACTGTAATTATGCAGCAGTGTTGGGCCAAATGGTGTGGCAGGTTTGACTAGATAATGCAGCAAGAAAAAGGCAAATTATGCAGCACAAAGCAGCACATTTTGTGATAGTACTACCTTATTATTTTGTCATTTTTACATTTGTCAGCACTGTCTGGGCACTGGCTGCACCTCATCAGTATCAGTTTAACAACCAAATGTAGCAATAAGCAGCAGAAAGATGACCAGTCAAACTTTGCAAAAGCCTTCCACTGCACGGCAACAAGTGTTGCTATGTTTTTAGTAACTTTTTAACCTTTTGAGCTAGAATTTTTTATTTTTTTTGTTCAAATCTACAAATGATGCAGCGGATGATGGATTATGTGGTAATGGTGGCAAATCGACAATTATATGATAAACTCCACAGCCACACAATTGCATAATTCCAGTGGCCCTGTCTATAGGGATATATATCTATATGTATATGGATGGATGTTTTATTAGTTTTACTATGAGATCCTGGAAGACAGTTAAGAAGAGAATCTAGCAAAAAATATTACAGCACAAAACATATTCCCCTGGGTTTGTCAAAGGCAGTAACCAACACCTTCAGATAAAATAGGAAACACCCTATTTACTGTACGTCAGTCAAGCTTAGCTCTTTAAAAGTGATTTTGCTCATTCTGTGGTTTCTAATATTTGTATTTTATGCTTATTGAATTTGTTCACTTAAAATCTTGGTCCTGTTGCTGTAGGATCACATTACAGGGTTGCTGTGGGACATCTTGTGTGGATGGATACAACCCCTCAAGCGTGCACGCTCTGTTCGCCCCAGTGCTTCAGAAAGCCACCCTGCTTGCTTACTCTTCGGTACAGATGGGAGGTGTAGGGTTAGATCTTGCGCCCTCATCTCAAACCTTTAGGTTAGAATGCTGCAATATGTTCCTTTCTGTCCTCATATGGGAGTGAAGCCACAGTATGGATGCCCCATGGGGGTTTAAAGAGGTGCCACTACCAGAAGCTGGTCCCACATGATCAGGTTTATCTGAGAGGATGCTTAGTCACACAGAGATATCCATTTGTATGGGAACCAACCATGATTTGTTTGATGGGAACTGAGTGAAGTCAGGATTTAATGTCCCCTTAGTGGAATATCGGGTATCCCCTGTGCCCTTCCAGCCTGGGGGGGTAGAAAGCTGCAGAGAGAGGTGCTAAGTCCTTTTAGAACCCTAGTGAGGAATGCCTACTAAATTGTAGAACATCAAAGTGAGTGAAAGAACCCAGTTTGGATTTTTTGAGTATTTTGGCCTAATTAATAACTGGTTTCTGGCTAACAAATGTGGACAAGGCCTTAGCTCTCACTGGAGAGTGATCACTAAACAAGGCACTTTGTCATCACATTTAATGCCAGTCTTTGAATGAAAGAACAGTGGGAAATTATTTTTCTTTTGTGCCATAACACACTGTTCATTATCAGATATACAATTTTATATTTGGGCATTCAGTGAGTATCAAAAACAGCCTTTGGTGTGCCCCTTACGTGCATGCTACATGCGTTTGAACTTATTAACAAATGCCAGTACATTATAGCGGAATTAGGTTTGTTGGTCTCTTGCATATTAGCGCAGAGGCTGCTATTTGGATGGAAAGACTTGTAACCTTACAGAGGAAAATTGCTATACTTAGTAAATCATCTCAGTTATGTTTAAAAAGGAAAGAACGCGTAATGGCATAGGTTAAATTGTTCTGGCTTAGCTTGTTAGTTCCATATGATTCCAAATGTGAATCACTGCTGCGCAGTGGCAGTGTGGTTCAAGTCAATGCTTCACTGCAGAAGTCATCTGAATAAGAAAACTCAGAGAGCAGCTGAGCCCCCATACAGCTCTAGGAAGTGGGGAATTTAGACTGTGGAATCAGACTTCAAAAGTTTAGTGTAAGGATGTTGAAGTTTAGAGCGAGCACCCTCAGATAGGTAGTGAGAAAACGGAGGTCTGGAGTGTGAAAATGTAGGTTCTGACAAAAGCATTCAATTACTATGATGTTGTATACACAATGTCACATTTTATGTAGATCCCTAACTACATATTGGCATACTGTTGGAAGGTAGATTTATAGTAGGGGTAAGTATGCACCTACCACCAGCAATAAGACCACCAACACAATATAAGTTGCAGTCAAGGTCTCAATACATTAGCCCCAGGCTCAGTACTTGGTAGCTGGCTGTGAGCAGGCAGGTTTAACTCAGGGGACAGGTATGTAAAGCATTTAAAAACTCAAAAACTTTAAATAAGCAAGACACAACACACAATAAAAATTCCACACCAATTAATAAAAATAGAAAATATCTTATCTTTAAAATGACACCAAAACGCCAAAAATCCAATAAAGAAAACCAGAGATATTCATTTTTAAAGATCAAACACTTTTTAGTGCTTAAAAACCTATAGTGGTAACTTGGGAATTCTGGTCATGCTTGACCCAAACAAAGTCAGAGTTTGGGGCCAATCGCAATGGAGCCCTGGTTGGATACACTAAGCTGGAGCCCCCTGTCAAAATTCGACGTTCTGACTTTTCTGAAGGATTTTCTCTCTATGTCATATGTCCCCTCAAGCAGGTCAATTTTGATGCAACATCATCAGATTGCTTCTCCATGAGGCCCCAATCAAATCCTGTAAGTCTGGAGCTCTGGGAGTTTTTAAGCGGGGCGATCCTGAAATTCAAGCTGGTTCGCAGATGAAGGTAGTCGACTTGACTTTTGATGTTGGGTCGATCCACTCATGAAGCTTTTTCCAAAAGTTGCTCCAAACTTCTGCAAACCCTTCCTGAAGTTTTGCTTGAGGGTTAAAAGTCTCCAAAACACAACTCCAAGAGTCTAGAAGCTCTGTTATGATCTTTGGAAACTTGGAACTACAATTCCCACAATGCATCTGGCTAAATCCTTAAAAGGCCACTGGATGCACTCCACACTAGGGACCTCTTGAGGGAGATGGCAAAGGGAGTTTCTTTCAGGTAGTCCACTTATTTCCTTTTGGAAGCAAGGCAAAGTCTGCTGGGTTGTATTTTCTAGTGCGCAGAAGGAGCAGTCCTTCAGAGTGCAGTCCTTTGGGGTGAAAACCAGAGCTCATGAAGGGCAGTCCTTCTTCTTCTTGCAATTTCAGGAAGCAGATCTGAGTTGCTATGCAGCTCTCACATATTTATTCAATGATCTGGGGTGACAATCAGGGGGCCACCGCTGTCAATTGAGGTTCAGGGTGCCACTCAAAAGCATGACTGCTTCCTCCAAAGTGTGGCATATTCTTGTCCAACAAAGAACTGCACTTTAAACATTCAAGATAGGAGATTAATCTCCAAGATAGCAAGACCTGGTTAAACAAAACTATTGATGTGTCTCATTTCCATTAACACTCTCCCT
Organism: Pleurodeles waltl; assembly: GCF_031143425.1. Taxonomy (NCBI): domain Eukaryota; kingdom Metazoa; phylum Chordata; class Amphibia; order Caudata; family Salamandridae; genus Pleurodeles; species Pleurodeles waltl. The sequence continues at coordinate 300,229,544 of NC_090440.1, forward strand.
CCAGACCTTCTGCAAATTCCATTCCTGGGTCCTGGGCCTGCCATCTGGCTGGGTGATACAGCAAGAGTGGGTAGGCCTGGCTGGCATTCCTTACTGCCCTGTTCTCTTTGAAGCCCAGTTTGATTTACCCAGCCACATTTCTGGTCTTTGCTGTGTAGCTGCAGAGCTCCCCCCACCAGATAACCTGTGGTCTCTGCAGGCTACTTATCACCTCATCAGGGCAGCTTGTCTAAGCCCGTTAACGCTGACCAACCAGGAGAGTCTGCTAGAAAGCGGAATTTTGGCTCACAGAAAAGAAAGCACTATAACTTATCTTCTGTATTAGTTATGATAAATTAAACATTGGCAAATTGTGGGACTAACGTTGCCAATCTTTTGAGTCTTTAAATTACATTTTAATTGCCTTCCTAGCAATATTTATACTGAAATCAAATATTCCAATATTAGCCAATGGTGTTAAGTATCTACAATGGGGAAAAACAAAATGGACAGTTTTTTCCCTCACCAGGGCATATACATTTTTTTAATAATGTCCCTGCTCATAGTGACATGGCACACTACTACTGGGGCACATAGCGCATGCCTTATCAGTGGCTTATAAGAAAAAATAATGTAGGTTACTACTTTGAATTTGCATATATTTTACTTTTAAAGACAGTCTCCAAAGCTGGTCTGCATTTAAAAATGGCAGCAGGGAACACAGCAGTGCACATTCCAGTGCAAGAAATCCACTGGGCTTCTGAACCTCCCTGACTTATTATATACTTGGGACTTATAGGTAGTTTGACTCCTCCTGGCCTTATTGTATACTAGAGCTTACATGGGTCTGGTCTGTCATTACCAATTGTAATTATACCTAATTCCCATATACCTTTTTTATCAGAGCATTGGCCCTGGACCTGGTTAACAGAGCCCAGGGTACAGTCAGAGTCAGTTACCACCAGTATTAGTCAGAAAAGATGGGGGCAAACAGGGCTACAATGATGACTTTATCACACACATACATAACAGGAAACCTGCAGAGCATTCATTTATACTGGGCATAAAAACACCTAGTTCCTCTGACTAGATATGAAGATTTCACAAAAGCAGCAAATTGTATAAATTATTGTGTCTAGCTTCAGCAACGCAGGGTTTGCATTTTATTAAAAAGCACATCGTCTGGATTCTGTCATTACGGGAAATTTACATTATATTAGCAAATGCACTTTCTAACTCAAAATATATTATATACCTTCAACAATATACAACATTCTTAGCGGGGTGAAGTGGCGAAGTAATCTCCTTTAAACAGTGCATATTGAGGCAGTGAATGAGAACAGTAGATGGAGGAAACAGAAAGGTAAACACTCCTCTTTGAGTATAGAGACACCTGTAGAGTCCTGGCTAACTTCATCATGCAGTCTTAATTGTACTTGGTTGGCTATATGTTTGTCATAGTAGATTTCTCTGACTTGTCTGCCCTCTGCTCATGCAAACCTTGTAGCCTATGTCTGGAAGGCAGTGATTTGAGCCAGATTATGACATCTTATGGGAAGCACAATACAGTCAACTTTTGGGTGAGACAAGCGTGCTTTTGGCTGAGGGGGCAGTTTGCTTTCTTTTGCTGGGTGTGCTTGGAAGGGATGGGGTGGCTTAGCTTGCCCAGAAGTGTGATTTGAATTTGTTGATTGTAAAAATAAAGTTTACAGAATAAACTTTTGGTCAATGTATAACAAAGCTTTCAACAATTTATGGCTATTGAGCCAAACGTTGGGCTCTCCAGATAGGAGGTGGGGGTGTTTGTCCTTTACTCCGCCATACTTTAAAAGCATCATCAGTCAGGCTACAAATGCATGCCTGAGTCCATGTTTTGATTGTCAGTCTAGTGGATGGCATATTGGGTACTGCAGTCCACATGACATTTAACTTTCCATGTTATTGGTAAATTTTCCTGCACCTTTCTATGAGCACACTGGAAAGTTAAATATGCCACTATTCAATTAGCAAATGTTAGCAAATTATGCCACGTTTTAAAAGTCATAGTCAATACACTGGGGACTAGACCTCAGTGCCCCAGTGTGCAGAGGTCAAACACTAATACCAGGAAGCAAAGTAATATGAGTGATCACACAGAAAGAAAGATTTTTATGTCAGGTCATTGAAGCTTTTCTTTAGGGTTCATTCTAACTTTATCAAGTTCTGCATGTCCATCCTTGGGCTGAGATTTTTGTAACAGCATTTTATCTTTATACTTCAGTTTATTAGGGGAACCAGACGAGATTGTCTTTTACTGGCATTAAATGTTTAATTTATCTTCTTCTAAATTCAGACGAGAACAAACTTATTTGTACTGAGGATATCATTCTAAAAACTTCGGCTTATGCTGACAGTGTTCTTTTATTAACCAGTATTTCTGATATTTCTAGCCCAACTGTATTACATTTAATCAAAACTCAATTTCTGTCTATGCTCTTAGCATTATTAAAACTGAACTGTTTCCATTACATGTTCACAGAACAATGAACATGTTGAATATCACTAACACAATTTTGTGGTGAAAATATTGGACATTTGTGTTCCAATTATACTAAGAACACTCAAAATAAATTAAAAGGGAAATTTGAAAAAGGTTATCATTGCTCTTAATCTAGTCGCTGAAAATTGAATCTATTAAAACTGCCCCAGTTTGTGGTACTGTACCTGTTTCACAAAAACTGAATATATTGCCTATGCTTCTTTTAGGACTCGTATGTGAGTGCTCTCAATTTCAATAGGAAATTAGATAGAATTCTTATTTCTATTTTGAAATGGAATACAATGCAAAAAGTGGGTATAATAAACTTGATGTTAGTAAATGTTATGCCAGTATGAGATTAACAGATTTATGTTTTAAGAAAGTTGATACTCCATTCTCTCCTAGATGGGTACAAATAGAGCAGAACATGATCAATCTCTTTGCATTGCACACCATATTGTCAATTTCCAATACCAGCAAAACTATTAAGTGTTGATCTACCATGAAAGAAACTAACCTGCTATTTTCTAAATTGGATTCTATATTTCAAAGGCTTTCTTATGGTGTAAGACTTTTAATATTCTCAAAAGTAAAGTACATTTTTTAAATCCTGGTTTGGAACTGGATTTTCTTTATTTATATGATATTCATCACGGTGCTGTTCCTACACCTTTAGAATAACAATTACAATATAACTTACAGTATTCGAATTATCACAAATATGAATTTTTAAGGAATTCACTTCTTAGTCCTTTTACCAAACAAGCTGTAATTCAAGAAATAGGATTCTGTGTAAGTGTATCCAGTATATCAGGACACGTTGTATCTAAAATCTATAAGAAATGTCAGAATACAATCGGATCAAATGTGCATTATTTTTAGAATATGGTACATTTTTCAATGATACTTCAGAAGAATTGGCAGCAAGTGTTGAGGCGGGATACTCACCTGAAAAGCAGGATGTCTGCAGGGGCCATGGTATGCCCTCTGTCCTCCTGGAACACCACTCAGCACTTCCTGGTGGACACAGAAACCCAGGCAGGTGTCCCAAAAGGAAAGGGTAGTGGAAGAGAAAGAGACAAAACACTGCCACGTCTTGCCGGTCCAGCCAGGCACCCTGTATCTTCGGGGGGCAGGTCTTGTTGACAGAGTGATAGTAGATTTAGTGCACTCAACTTCCTTGAAATTGTATCTTTCTTTCTGATATGGGCACGGAAGCGGTAGAAGAACACCAGGATGCTCCAGCACTTTTATTGGATAATAATAACTGTTGGCACAATTACTAACACTGCATTACCAAAAAACCCAAACTGAGTACCATAACAATAAGTACTGCAACACTAGGGTTGGCTTCACAGGGATTTTCTGATGCACACTACAATTAGAACTGTGGTTGCACTTATCATGCACAAGAAAGACAAACAAGGGCATTAATTACATCACATATAACTTTCCTGCATTTATAGGGTTAAACTAAAAGGAACAAAAACAATCCCAAAAAATGCAAATGTCCACTCTGGCTTCAAACAGTTAGGGTGGCACAGTTTGGTTTGGTTTCACTGTGTGTGTGAAAAACCCTTTAAAAAGCAAATTCCTCAAACCTGAAACAAAGGCATGAATGACACAATTTAAATCCAAGAGTTATGCTATTAGAGAAAGAAAAGTCATGTAAATGCTCTTTTAAAATTGCACTGTCACTCTTTGTAGTACTTGAGCTCCAGCAGATTTCCTGAAGCACATTTAGGCAAGTAACTACAATCATAATGTAGAATTTTCAGAAATGCATTTGTCTCTTTAAGATAAGCACTCTGCCAAAATACGAGGTCTGAAATACACCAGCTGTCCTGAATACGAGGGTGACAGCAGGGGCTGGACTGCCAAGTCAGGTGCTGAGATTAGGAAGCAAAACAAATTCAAGCAGGGAGGCAAGCTTCACTGTGCTGTTTATAGCCAATCAGCAAAGCAGTTGAGTTTCCACATGTGGATGAGTCACCACACCAAATTAGAAGCACATGTCTACACCTGCTCACATTAGCAAACAAAGCATTGATAAAACAAGCATTGATAAAAACCAATTGTGTAACACAGCACATTATGTTTACTTAGAAACATGAAGGTTTAACCAAGAACATAGATATGATTTAACCCTAATCCCTAGGGATGCTGACAGATAATGCAGGAGGCACCTTGGGGATTCCTGACAGCAAGTATGGACTTATAGAAGTTTAGGTTGTCTGCAGGCCTTCTAACATTCAAGGTTGGCCACTGGTTGCTTTACACCTATCAAATCAGTTTGTTTTATATCATTTTATGGAATTCATGTAAATTAGTTAGAAAATTAACTATGCTGGCACTTCAAACCAAATGGTGTTTCTTTAAAGCATTTATTATATGATTTTTCTGTTATGTTAAAATGTTTGTTTGAAGTTTGGAATCGTAACACCAAATCCTTCATGTTTCTCATACTTTACTGTATAAACTGGTCATGTGGAAATAGTTTACTCTTGTGTCTCCATTATCTGATTGGCAGAAGACTTGGTTACAATATTAATTATCATAAGTTATCATCAGTTATTAAACTGGAAAGATGTATTACTAAATATTTAGTGTGCTTGAGTTTTTTTAAAAGAAAAAAGTGTACTTATTTTGGCTAAAATTCATGAAATTATTATTTCATCAATTGTTTTAGAAACCACTTTATGAGAACTTCAATAACAGTTCCTGATCATTAATTATGCTGGTTATGTACAAAAACATTTTCCTATATTTGTTGTTCACTTTTACTTATTAGTACATTTTGGCATAACGGTCTACAGATATAATTATAAATGCAATAAAATATTTTGAACAAAAGCAATAACACCCCTAAACACCTGGTTGGGAAGCTAATCATCTATTTTGGAAAGAACCAACCTATGAGGTTTGACATTGTCAAATTGTAGTTGAAGAACTTTAAGATGGAAAGGACTAGGATACAGTCTATGTCTCTCAATGCACCCACAAACTGGAACAAAAAATTCCCATCAAAATGAGAACAGCTTTCTTTCCTGAAATGCAGAAAGAAAATGAAGACCAGTCTCCTAAATAATCCTAACCCCTTCTCACAATAGGAGCCCATGTTTAATCTGCCTCTCAGTTAAGAATTCATCCTGGGGCTAGCCAACAAATTTCACTGTATACAAATACTACTACATACAAACATCCATAATATGATTTTTGTGAAACTAGGAGAACAATACATACCTAACATAAGTAAGTATACTCATTCACACTAGGTGAGTTGTTCAGCACCAGAGCAAAACTACAAACATCATCCTCATGCTTTGTAAATATACATGAGCTGCAGTGCAGACGATTTCTGTACACACAGACCATATGTCTGCTTTCAATATGCCTTTGAACATATTCACATCTATAACCTGAAGAGACAGCATATCAGCATATGTACTGCATATTTGCTAACCCACAGTCTTATGCAGAGTAGGTATAACACTTAGGACAATCAAGTGTTCTGCCATTTACCATTCAAGGGATAATGGCTGCACTACTGGATAATTGAGAGGAATGGTGATATTCCTATGTCTACTGGTCATTTGATGACTTAATTGAAGCTAAACATGAATGATCCATATTGTTTCTTTTAGTAAAATGGTAACTCAAGACTCAGTATTAAGGTGGGGGTGGGGGTGGAGGAATTCAGTGACAGCCTCTGCTAGGTATCCCTGATCATCTGGGAGCATTGTGTTTAGGTCACAACCAACCAGACAGCTCACTAACCAATGCTATAGTGGTTGTGCTTACTCTCCCTTAAACGTGTTACAATTGGCTCCCACCCAATTGGCATACATAATTTAGTTGTAAGTCCCTAGTAAAGTGGTACTACATGTATCTAGGGATTCTAAATGTGAAGCTACTAGCGGGCCTCTAGCACTTGTGCCATCCACGTAGATAACCTTGAAAACATATCTCAGGCCTGCCATTGCAGCCTGTGTATGCAGCTTTAAACTGTATTTTTAAACAGGCAAATTAAACCTTTTTTCAGGTTCAAACCAGCCTTTCAAGATATATGTTACCCCTAGGATAGTGCCTAAACAGTCCACAGGGCAGGGTGCAAACTATGTAAAAAGTAGGACTCTTACGTTTTACATGTCCTGGTAGTGAAAAACTCTTAAATTCATAGTTTACTAATGCAAGGCCTACCTCTCCCATTGGATAACATTAAAGTCACGTACTACATTTAATAAACTGTAACTTTCAAATGGAGATGAGCAGGTCATGCTTGCTGTCTTTGGAATAAAAATTAAAACATCTATTGCAATTAAAATACTTATTTGGTCAAGTTTTTGGTTGCAATTTTGAAAATGCCACTTTTAGAAAGTTGGCATTTTCTTGCTTTACCCATTCAGTGCTTGCATCTTGCCTCTGTGTCACATGACTGGGTGTAGTTGGCCTTTGGTCTTTGTGCATTCTTCCTAAACAGCCACACACAATAGAGCATTTAGGTGTGCCTAGATGGGCTAACACTGGCAGGATTTGAGGACAGAGTAAGGGACAGCCCCACTTACACCTGATTAGACTGTGTAATGCCTTTACACAATATATTGCTTACCCCCGGTAGCCAGTCTGGAGCCAGGCAAGGGGAGGCCAGAAAACTACACTTCAAAAGAAAAGCTCTAGAAGCTTCTCCCACTTCAAAGGAGACACCAGGTGTAAGTATTGGACCGCAGACACCAACTCTTCAGCATACTCCTGAACACGTGGATACTACAGAAGGAGGACTGCTGTGCTGCTTTGCTGCTAGAAGGAATTCTACCCTGCCAATCGGCTGCTCTACTGCCTACTGCCCTGCTTTCTGAGAAGAAAGTTTGAATCTGCATCCTTCATCCCAGACTGATTAGCTCCAAACATCAACCAGCTGACCATCTATTATGAGCTGCAGGGACCCAACAAACGTGAGAATCTCCCTGCAACTGTCCTGCTGATCTGCTGCCTGGATCTGCAACTGGACCTGTCAGAGCCCTGCTGGCCTCCGCTGGAGTAAGTTCCTGACCCCAAGTGTGCACCTCAGGTCATGGACCCTTGGTGTGTCTACAGTTGAGCTCCCCTAAAGTTGTTGGGCTACTCATGACTGCAAATGGACCAGTTGGCACCAAAACCTTGCCCTTCGCACCCATCATGAATTTGAAGTTGTGACAAACCAGCTCTTCACAGCAGCGACTGTCCACAATGCCAGCACAATCTTTGCACTACAGCAATGACCTTCTACAACACTTGACATTCTCTCTGCCTTACATTGATGAACACCGAGACACTCCTCCTGATCCCGGCAGCCCTTTCCACTATGAACTGAACTGTTTGCACTGAAATGAGAAAGGTAATTTTTCAGCTGGACTAACCTGGGCACTTTATCCAGCCTGCACGCTATCACTTTCTCTTGGTCTCGAATGACCAGATAGCAATGGGTGGTGATGTGGGATTTTCAGCTCTATTTTCACATACATTTTTTAAAATTCATAGCTCCGGTCGTACTCATTGAATATTCCTCATTATGCTCTTGTTTTAGTTCTAAATTGTTGTGGGAATTTTCTTGTTTTGTTTTTTCATTTTATTACTGTTTCCAGTGCTGCACAAATACTTTAATCATTGACTCTAAGTTAAACCTGACTGCTCTGTTTCAAGTTATGAGTGGTTTGAGCACAGGTTAATTTGAGGTTTCCTTGTGACTTTACACTGACAAGGATTGTGATTGGTGCTTGAGTAGCGTTTCACCCCCCCCCACCTCCCACCACCAGTAAACCAATTTCTTACAATCAGCATATTTCTTCCCTGTGAGTTCCGACCATGACCACATGCATATCATTGAGAAGGAGATAAGGTTGGTATGGAAGAGCGATTTTAGAAAACCGACCCCACAAGTAATTGAACCATTGACATTTAGTTAAACTTCAGTCATAGGACTCAGGTGACAAATGGGTTAAAGATTTTAATAGAGGATTTAACCTTAAATAACACTTTGAAAGGTGATTGTAATCAGTTGGCAATGTTGAGAGAGGCAATAGCTAGGAACAAAGACATCACCTCTGAAAAATTATATACTGCAGACTTGGAGGCACTTAAGATCTGACTTCATGCAGCTGCAAATAAATGGAGGAAATTTAAGTCAATAGTAGTCAAGGATGCAGTTGTCACATTAATGAACACTTATAAGCATGATGTGAAACAAGCAACATCATTCTTCTATTGTAAGTGAGAAAAAATGGCAAGTTCTCATACTAAGAGCTGTTCTTCATTTTTAGGGGATGGCATCAGTTGGAACTTGGAGGGCTTGAGTATCTTTGTGCAAACAAGAAGTTGTACAGGATTTTAAATTATGAGTTATGTGATAATTATCACATGTTTCAGAGATTTTTTTTCTGATAGATCCTGATAGGTCAAGTCTGCCATAACTTATTTGGAGAAAAGTCCTGAGAAAAGGCAAACCATGTTACATTCAGTATGTTAAACGCAGATTCCATGTTTTATGCTATATTATAGGTTTTAAAGTAAAAATTTGAAGTATTTAGCAGATCCTTTAAATAATTCATCCTAGGATAAGGGTATTTTCCATGTGTGTAAATACCCCAACCCAATCATCATATATGGTAATGAGGGCCTTAAGGAGTTTTCCGGCACTCAGTAATGCACTTTTTCCCTGCCAACTGCACGTTGCTTCTTCATAGAAAAGGTTAAAGATTGCTTATTTTTTTCCCCAGAAGACACAGCTACTATAGGCAGAAAAACATTTGGATCTAGACTTCACTATTGTGGATTATATTAACCAGATTCTCCAAAACAATTTCAGAAATTTCAGAAGTTTGAAGGCTATGTTCTCAAATGCTATGAAATAGTCAGCCCTACATATTGAAGACTTCACTGGCTCTCCCTATAAAGCTGGTTAAAGTCTTTATTTGTATTACATAAGGCTTGTTTTTAACATGGTCTAGAGCACTGGAAAGAAAAACTTAATCATGTGTTTTTGGAAGAGATTTGATGTCCCTAGATCATGATCATCCTTTTGATATCAAAATATGCAAGGGAAATCTGAGGGAGAGTATGTTTCATTTCATTGTCTCTAGGTGGTGGAATGAGCTTCTGCAAGAACTGAGGGACTTGATTAGCTTGATTGCGTCTCGGGCAAAAATTGCGATGGTTAATTCTGCAAGTTTTCTTCAGGTGCCTGAATGCCTTTGGATTTTGATCACTAATAAATTGTATGACTATGATTATTTAGCTTGAGCCATTTGTACGCATTGAAAACACACCACACCACTGGATCAAAAAGAATACTAAGGGATAATGTAAACAGTATGTTTTCCTGCATGCCAAACAGCTTCTTTTTAGGTCCCACATTAGCAAAGACATTTTGGTTTTACTAAAATATTTTGCAAAAGATACTTACATAAAGGGCTTTCAGCCACTTCCCTTCACCCGTTGGTTGGGTGCTCCATCATTTCCATTCTGTTTTCACCCTCTACCGCATACAACATGGGTCAATGGGTCAGCCTTTTAAGGCCTGTGGTTAACGTCTCTTTGAGTGACTGCATTTTGCTCTTTTACAAGGTGATTCCATTTAGTGTCAGTGTTGGTTGATGTGATAGTAGGACACATTTGAAATTAGCCTTGAGTACATTCCAGCTGTATCTGTTCCAGTTCCCTTCCAGTGGTATTGTAAATTCTCTTTGAAGTGGAAAGCTGCAATTTCACAGTATGCCATACTCTGTTTCTGGATTTGGTTTCACCAATAGTTTTTTAGAAGAAAACCAAACTTCATTGTATTTAATTTGCAGCTCACTAGTAACTGTTGTATTTAAACATAGATCGTGTAATTTTAATATCCAATAGTATATACTGCAAACCTTCTTTCCTGCCACTACCATGATATTTCTTTCCTTTTTTCTTTCCTTCTTTCCTTTTTACTCTCCATCTTTTTTCTTGCCATCTTTTTCCTTCTTTCTTTTTTCCTTCTTTGATTTCTACTTTCCTTCTTTCTTTTCTTCTTTCCTTCTTTCTCTCTTTCTTTCTTTCTTTTCTTCTTCCCTCATTTCTTTCTTTCTTTCTTTCTTTCTTTCTTTCTTTCTTTCTTTCTTTCTTTCTTTCTTTCTTTTCTCCCTTCCTTTAGACTCCCTTCCTTTTGCATTTTCATCTTCCCTTCTTTCTTCCTTTCTTTCTTTCTCTCTTTCTCTTTCTTTATCTCTTTCCACCTTCTTTCTTCATTTCTCTTTTCTTCTTTTTTGCCTTCTTTTCTTTGTTCTTTCTTTGCTGCCTTGTTTCTGTCTAGCCTTTTTTATTTCAGTCTTTCCTTTGTTTCTTGCTTTCTTCATTCTTGTCTTTTTTCTATATTTATTTATTTATTTTCATTCTTTCTTTCTGCATTTCTGTTCTTCTTTATTTTTTTGCTCTTGCCTTATTCATTGTTCAACCTTCTTTCTTGTGTTCTTCCTGTCTTGCTGTTTGCCTTTTGTTTCTTCCTTTCATTCTTTCTTTCCTTCTTTGTCATCTTCTTTACAAAATTTTGACAGAAATGTCTACAACCTGGTACTTCTCATCATCGACAATCATAAATGCCCCCAATTCCTGCTTCAAATCATTTTTGCGGAGAGAAATTAATATTGAACAGTATTTACCACACTTGTGGTGGGGGCGTTGTCAAAGGTGTGGATAAAAACAAAGGTCCTCATTTATGAGGAATTGGTGTACAAGTCTTTATGCTACACTGCCCTACATCAATATAAAAGCACAGGGATAGGCCATAGTACAGTGCATTCCTGTCTTTTCCCCTTGACATGATGCACAAATTGTTGCCTAGTGCCGACATCAGGATTGATGCCGACAGGATTTATGCCGACAAGGGGCACTTTCCTGCACAAAAACAATCGGAAGAGGTATTTTCCTGTTTCTATATATGCTGCAGAATACAACACACATGGAAAAAGGAAATTAAATCATTTCTCCTCATTACGTCTGCTCTAGGAAGACGTAAGGTTTTAGCACTGCTCCAGTTTACATGATTTTGTAAATCTGAGGCAGCGCCAAAATCCAATGGGTGCTGTGTGGGAACACAACGCCTTAGGAACGCCTCCTTGATGCAGAGTAAGGTAACGCAGCGGCTTGTGTTGCTTTGCCGTACTCCATATGTATGAGGACATGCAAGGGTGGCTTTGCGTCACCTCATGGGTATCATTGAAAGGCCTGTGCCACTGGAGGATCAAAAAAAGTGATTAACTGAAAAATAAATAAAAGAAAGTTGTTACTCCTTGGGAAATGCGCTGTAATGCATTATGAAACCTCTATTGGTTAATGCACTGCAGAGGTCTGTGTGTAACTGGAGAGCAACGGAATTAAATCGTGGTTGGTGCAGTGGAGAATATTTTTAAGTGCCATGAGGTCACAGCCTGTGATAGAAAGCACTGTGAATATTGAAGACATTATTTTATACTTGCATTACACACAGTATAAGATAGGCCACTACATAAAAGGTTTAAGACAAAACAGTGTTTACAAAATCTAGATTTAAGTAATACCAGAGCACGTGCGCTATAATTTGTTTTAAAACAGCTCCCGGTGAAGTAAGTGCTATGCAATACAACTACAAAAAAATCCCACACTTCATAGCGCAGTTGTTAAATCTTTGCACTACCACTCAAAAAGAATAAATGTTTATCATCACAAAGCATTGAGTGATTAGGTCAATAAAAGACAGTGCCGGCTCCAAAGCATCCTTTACATGTGAAGATTAACTTGTAGTGAACTTTTCATTTAGGAAGCAGGCCCCCTGGCATGAAGGTGTCTTTAGCTGTCTGTGTGGCTTTGTTTCACAGCACAGGAGACTCGCTAAATCAAAGTTCAGCTGAAGCTTTTTAACACTGGGACGAAGTGAGGCTGGGGGAATTCACGACCCCCCTGCCCAAGACTCCATGCCCCACTGGGGGTTGCACCCCCAAGATAGAAGACCTCTGCCATAGGTAGAGGGTGGGTGTCTCACTGTATAAACACATAATTTTCGATGGCTTTACAGATTTAGCATCAGTGCTGGGTGAAAAAGAAGGGTGGTTGGATAGATGGATGAGTGGAACCTTAGATGCATAAGTGAGTGGAATATGGATGAGTGAAAAGGTAAATGGATGGGTAGATGACTGGATGAATGGAAGAGTGGAAGAATGAGTGAAAGGGTGGAAGGATGAATGAGTGAAAGGGAGGATGTATGAATGGAGTGAAAGGGTGGATGGATGAAAGGATACATGGATGAAGTGAAAGGTGGATGGATGGATGACTGAAGTATGGATACATGAATGAATGAAAGGGTAGATGGAGAGATGGATAAGTGAAAGTGAGAATGGATGGCTAGATAGATGGCTTGATTGATAGGTTTAGAGATTGATGTATCTGTTTGGATAATGATGGGTGGATGGACAGAATGGTGAAAGACTGGATAATAGACTAAGGAATGAATGGATGACAGAATGCAAAGATAAAATATGTGAATAGCTGCAAGTAGGTGAAAGAATTAATGGATAGATGCTTGGATGAAAAATACCTATTTGGATGATAGTTGTCATGACTTGCTCCATTTGCTTGGTGCCATAACAGCTTTGGTTCAAAGTGGGGGGTATTTTATTTTCTGGCTACTCCCTTGCACACAGTGGCCAGGCTACAGAAATGCTAGGCGCCACACCGTGGCCCAACTACAGAAATGCTAAGGACCGCACAATAGGCCAACTACAGCTATGCTAAACATCATGCAGGGGACCAACTACAGCAACTCTTAATGGCACACTGCGGCCCAACTACAGCAAAACTAAGGACGATACAGTAGTCCAACTACATCAACGTTCAGGGCCATCCAACTCATATGTTGATGAAGTCTGATTTACCTTCACATGGAAGAATACAATTACATGCGTATATTACTTTCAGTAATGTAGTATAACAGTAATGTAAAAAATTACTCTTAAATCAGTATGGATACAGTTTGCAGATTCACTTGTGTGTTTGCATAGTAATGCACACTGTTAGAAATGGGGTCTTTGGTTGACAGTCAGGTTACCCCCTGTTCAAGCAAGGACCCTAACTCTAGTCAGGGTAAAAGATAATCACCCTCAGCTAACCCCTGCTTACCCCATTGGTAGCTTGGCAGAGCAGTAGGCTTAACTTCAGAGTGCTAGGTGTAAAGTATTTGTACCAACACACACAGTAACTTAATGAAAACACTACAAAATGACACAACACCAGTTTAGAAAAATAGGAAATATTTATCTAAACAAAACAAGACCAAAATGACAAAAACCAAACATACACAAGTCAAGTTATCAATAAAAATGCAAAAAGAGTCTTTAAGTAGTTTTAAACCCACACTAGCACTGCTAGAGTGAAAATGTACCTTGTGTGCGTCAAAAATAACCCCGCACGGGCAGGTGTGCGTCAAAAATAACTCTGCACGGCGGTGCATGAGTTGAAAATCCAACCGCACGATGATCCGAAACACCCGCAGCGATGCTGCGCGTCATTTCTCCTGCTCCGTGCGTCAATTCTTCGGTCGCGTTTCCTTCGAGCGTCGTTTCTCAGCTGCGGAGCCGGCGGTGTGTCGTTTTTTCAGCCACAGATCGTCAATCTTTTCCCCGCACGGTGCTCTGTGCATGGATTTTCTTGTCTTTAGGCTGCCAGCTTCTCCTTTCAGGGTCCCAGGAACTGGATGGGCACCACAGGGCAGAGTAGGAGTCTCTCCAGAGACTCCAGGTGCTGGCAGAGAGAATTCTTTGCTGTCCCTGAGACTTCAAACAACAGGAGGCAAGCTCTAAATCAAGCCCTTGGAGATTTCTTCACAAAATGGAAGGTACACAAAGTCCAGTCTTTGCCCTCTTACTATGGCAGAAGCAGCAACTGCAGGATAGCTCCACAAAGCACAGTCACAGGCAGGCCAGCACTTCTCCTCAGATCTTCAGCTCTTCTCCAGGCAGAGGTTCCTCTTGTTTCCAGAAGTGTTCTAAGTCTGTGGTTTTGGGTGCCCTTCTTATACCCAATTTCTCCTTTGAAGTAGGCATACTTCAAAGTAAAGTCTCTTTTAATTGTGAAATCCTGCCTTTCCCAGGCCAGGCCCCAGACAGTCACCATGAAGTCAGAGATGGCATTGTTTGAGGACAGGCACAACCCTTTCAGGTGTAAGTGACCACTCCTCCCCTCCCTCCTAGCACAGATGGCTCATCAGGAAATGCAGACTACACCCCAGCTCCTGTTGTGTCACTGTCTAGTGTGAGGTGCAACCAGCCCAACTGTCAAACTGACTCAGACAGGGAATCCACAAACAAGCAGAGTCACAGAAATGGTATAAGCAAGAATATGCTCACTTTCTAAAAGTGGCATTTTCAAACGCACAAACTTAAAATCAACTTTACTAAAAGATGTATTTTTAAATTGTGAGCTCAGAGACCCCAAACTCCACATGTCGATCCGCTCCCAAAGGGAATCTACACTTTAATCAGATTTAAAGGTAGCCCCCATGTTAACCTATGAGGGGGACAGGCCTTGCAACAGTGAAAAACAAATTTAGCAATATTTCACTGTCAGGACATATAAAACACATTACCAGACACTGCACCCTGCCCTTGGGGCTACCTAGGGCCTACCTTAGGGGTCCCTTACATGTAAGAAAAGGGAAGGTTTAGGCCTGGCAAGTGGGTACACTTGCCAAGTCGAATTTACAGTTAAAACTGCACACACAGACACTGCAATGGCAGGTCTGAGACATGATTACAGAGCTACTTATGTGAGTAGCACAACCAGTGCTGCAGGCCCACTAGTAGCATTTGATTTACAGGCCCTGGCAACAGCAGTCCACTTTACTAGGGACTTACTAGTAAATCAAATATGCCAATCATGGATAAACCAATTACCTACAATTTACACAGAGAGAATATGCACTTTGGCACTGGTTAGCAGTGGTAAAGTGCTCAGAGTTCAAAAGCCAACAGCAAAAGGTCAGAAAAAATAGGAGGCAGGAGCAAAAAAGATTGGGGATGACCCTGCATAAGCAAAAAAGTCCAACAGTTGTCTACATTTACCCCATATACAACATACCTTTAATGCATGCACCATCCCACCCCACCCACACCCACCTAGACCCACACCCCTCTCAGCCATTACCCACCACATCCACCTCCCTGCATCACACACAACTCACTACCAGGTCCACATCACTCCTGGTGTGCACAGCCACCCACCCTGCATGTACCCACAATGGAATAATAACCCCCACCACAATGTAACCCCACTACTGCCACTAAATGCAATGTCCACCTCACAAAGGCACCCCTGAAGGCGACTGCAAGGCACACCAGCACTATATTGCACAGTGCAGCCCAACTCAAACCCTCCTGCATTTGTAACAAACATTTCTATGTCCCCCAACAGGCACCACCACCCATGCAACCCTAATGGAGGGGACAAGGAGTGCCACAGCATTCCAGGGAGACAGAGGCACATCACAGGACACTGGTGAAGGATCCATGGACACTGATGAGCAGGCAGGCCCCGCACACAGCCCTGGATGCTCACCATGCAGCAGCCCCATCAAGGAAAACACTGTCACCCCTAACACCCAGTGAAGACCAGCAGGCCAGGGAGGCGTGCCCACCCCAGTGGTCCCAGGGCACAAACAGGTGGAACACAGCAACAGAGGCCACAGTCTCCCATCCCCAACATGCAGGAAGATGAGGGTCCCAGTACTAGTGGCACGTCAAGACCTGCGCAGGGGATACAGGCACAGGGGGCCAGGGCAAGGTCAAGTGCCCCAGTGGGTCAGGGGGTACGGCACTGGATAGATGCAGCAGCCCAGGATGTCATTGCAGAGGTATTGGGGGCATACCTACATACGCAAGACAGGTTGGCACAGATTGTAACTACCCTGGAGCAAAGTCATAGGATGCAGCTGGAACACCACCAACAGGCCATGGAGCAGTGGAAAGAACACAATGCCACAATGGCCACCATTGCTGGAGCTCTGCTGCAGTTGGTCAACAAACCCTCAGACACCCACACCGGACAAGAGGCCCCACAACAGCCCTGGACAAGCAGCAACAGTTGTCCCAAGCAGCTGAAACAGCACAGGAAATACCCTCCCAGGAATCACAAGGGCCAACCATGTCACTCCAAGTAGCGCCACAGCAGGCGCCCAAACATAGTCTCAGGCCAAGATATGGCACTGGAAACCCAGCTAAGAACAAGCCCCCTTCCAACAATTGACACTGCTACTACTGCTAAGCAACCATCCCACCAATTCACCAACTGCACTTAGCTGAGGGATACATAATGTACTAAACAACAAATAGGACCCACCTATGATATCAAACAGGCCTGCCACCAAGTCGGTATTGAGGACACCCAACCATAACGACTTCCATCACTGTACATAGAACATTTCACTGTATTCCACCAATAAACAGCATATCTCACCTGTAACACTGTCCCCTGTCTTCAGTGTTGAACAAAGTGGAGTACTGATGCAACAGGCAGGGATAAACTTTATTGTCAAATTGTGCATGCTGGTGGTGCAGTGTGATTCAAAATAGTTAAGAAGGGAATGCTTTTATTGTCTCTCTGCACCGTGGTGAAGAGGTCCATGACTCACATATCATGACCAATTCCCCCTAGTTGACATGGCACACTTACAGTGTCAGTCACTAACCACATATACAGGCTGAAGTCACAAACAGTTATTGGAAGTAGAGTTGTATCAGTTGGTTTCTGGAATTGACATCTTCCCCTTCCTCATCCTCACCATCACTCTCCTCACCTCGCTGGGGTAACAGATCAGGACCTATAGCACCCTCCACTTCCAAAAGGGGAATTGAATGTCTCACTGTCACATTGGTCAGCATGCAACACGCCACGACTATCCTACACACCTTATCAGGCCCATAGGCCAGGGAACCTCCAGAGATATGTAGGCACCAGAATCTAGCCTTCAGGAGACCTATAGTACGCTCTATCACCTTTCTAGTACATCCATGGGCCTCATTGTATTTCCTCTTTGCATCCGACCTGGGATTCCTCACTGGTGTCAGGAGCCAACACAAGTTTGGATAGCCAGAATCACCTAGAGAAATGGTCAATACAGAGTCATCATTGGAATGTCCTTAGTCTGACAGGCTGTTTTTCTGCAATTTGTCAGTTAGTGACAGGCACATTTACCTATGATCCACCCTCTGTCCTCTTGGAGTTGTTCCATCTTTTGTGGCACACTACTGTTCCTCAAAACAAATGAATCATGGACTGAACCCGGAAACATGGCATTCACATGGGATATGTACTGGCCTGCTGTACATAGCAATTGGATGTTCATGGAGTGAAAGTTCTTCCTGTTTCTGTACACCTGTTCACTCACTCTTGGGGGGATGATGGGTATGTGGGTTCCATCGATGGCACCAATAACATGGGGAATGTTTGCAAAGGCATAGAAGTCTGACTTGATGGCAGGAAGCTCAGCACTTTGGGGGAATCGCACATAGGATTGCAGATGTTGTACAAATGCATTCAGAAATCTTGTAAGTACCTGGCTGAACATTGGCTGTGAGAAACCAGCACCCTTGCCCATTGTCACTTGAAATGAGCCTGTGGCCAGGAAATGGAGTGCGGAGAGCACCTGCACCTCAGTTGGAATGGCATGCTGATTACAATTTCCGGGAGTCAGTGCAGGATCCAGTAATGTACATAGGTCCTGAATAGCATGTGTGAGTCTGTAAGTAATAATGATCTGACGCTCCACCATGCTCCCATATCCACAAGTGGTCTGTACACAGATGGTGCCCTTCCTCGCCACAAGGGTCGGTACCTGTGAGGGTAAAGAACAAGGAATCATGTGCACACATACACTGGCATATTTGCTAAACACATTCACTCCATTCTTCATAGTAGTGTCTGTACAATAACTGCAACCTGACAGATGTACATTGAAATCACTAAGAGGGAACATAGTAAATTATGTGTGCTTATATACTCTATGGATAGAGACATAGGTGCTTCATATGGTTAGTAGGCCCAGCATTGTGAGTAAATTGAATTTCAAGATGCGTAGGTGATGGCAAAATGTCTGCCTAATGTAGTTCTGCCCCTTCGCTGTGGAAGTCACCTGAGACCGCTAGTGGTTGACGTCACAGCGTACGGCGGTGTTGACCGCTGTTCGCACCCTCGTTGGCTAACATAGATGCAAATGGGGAATCCTGGCGTATAATGATTGTCACCGGCAGTGACAGTGCATTCCCCGTTCGTCATCGTGTGATCACTTGACTCCCTGATCCTGTGTGGAAAAGGACTCCACTCTATGTACTGCTGTGGCCTGCCTCTGGCTATGGATGTTCCACGTGGTGCAGGAGAAAGGGCCCCACCTTCACCTAGGAAGAACTGGAGAAACTGGTGGAAGGGGTCCTGCCCCTGTGCAGCAGACTCTACGGCCGGCGGGCACTGTGTGTGGAATATATGGAGTGGATTGCTCTGATGTGCGCTCCTGTGAGCCAGGATGGGGCTTGGTGCATGGAATGCTGCGTGCCACTGTCCTGCATGTCTGGGAGTACTGTCTGTCCTATGTCTAACAATCAGCCAGCTATTGCCATCGTGCAGGTGCCTGACCTCTGTGTTTCTTCTCTATGTCTCCCTACTAGGTCAGCACCCACCAGAAGAGGGCACATTGGCATGCCATCGCCAAGGAGGTACGGACCCTCAGGGTCTACAACCGATGGAGCACCCACTGTTGTAAGAGGTGGGAAGACCTGCGGCGCTGGGCGCGGAAGATCAGTGAGACCCAGCTGGGGAACTCCTCCCAACGTGGTAGGGTTGCTCGCCCGGCACTGACCCCCCTCATGAGAAGGATCCTGGCAGTGGTGTCCCTGTCATGTTTCACCTACCTCAGCTTCAATGCAATGACAGGATATGGGTGTAGGTCACTATACTGCTCAGTAGTCAGGGCTGTGGTCATGGACCTAGTGCACGGTGCTGCCTGTTGGGTGTGTCTGATGGGTAGGTGTATGTCTGGCCATTGTGTATCAGCATTCAGCTACTTACAAGTGTCTCTCCTGTTTTGTCTCACCGTCCCTGTTCTTTTTTGTGTGTCTGGTACAGCATCAACATCATGCGAGATAGCTGATGCACTGGCTAGTGGGGAGACAGCGGCCCACAGATCCTTGGAGGCAGAGACAACGGACGTCCAGGGGACCAGTGGGTGGAAGGGCGAGGGGACTTCCACAGGGGAGGCTAATTCCACAGGGGGTTGTGACTCTGAAACCTCCTCCGATGGGGGTCCTCCGGCGGTGGTGGACACTAGTGGACAAATCACGACCGTGAGATCTTCTGCCACCACCCATACCATCAGCGCCCTCCCTTCTGCTCCCCACTGAGTTGGCCGTCCCCGCCCACCCAGAAAGGTGGGCGTCTCCTTCGCCCCAGGCACCTCCTCCCCTGCCCCAGTCAGCCCTGCTGCCCACACAGAGGAGGCTATTGACCTCCTGAGAACCATCACTGTAGGCAGACAACCATTGTCAATGCCATCCAGGGGCTAGCATCAGAGGTGCAGCAGACTAATGCCTATTTGGATGGCATTCATGGTGCTGTGTCTGCCCTACAGAGATCTTTTCAGGCTCTGGCCTCCTCTTGGACAGCAGCCAGTTTCCCTCGCCATTCCGTCCCCCCTTCAACCTCCTCTACTCCTTCCCTCACCCCACTCCCTTCACCCGTCCAAGGCACACATTCAGACACGCAGTCAAGCACATCAACACACAAAAAACACACTTCCAAACAGAAGCACCACACCTCCCACCACAAGCATTCACACAGCCAACAGACACCTGTAGACACAACAACATCCACTTCCCACAGTGTGCCCACCTCTTCCGCATCCCTGTCTGTCCCCTCTACATGCACACCCTCATGCACTGCACCTTCACTCACTGTTCCTGCTCCTCTTCCTGCACTCACCACAATAGCAGACAGCCATACATGCATCCCATACACCACACCTCCACTCACCACCTCCACTGTAGTTGAAACATGCAGCACACTCACCCGAATTGCAGACACCCACCCAACATACAACCACACTAGCTGTCTGTCTTCTCCCACTGTGTCCACCCCCCCACCTCCCAAAACACTCCAACCTACCAAGACACCCACCCCTCAGACATCCACCACACCACAGCATACTGAACAGTCACTGGCACCCACTACACCACACCTACACCCCATACATCAACTCCCTCTGCCTCCACTCCCACGCCCACTCCAATTGCTCCAAAGAAACTTTTCCTCTCCCGTATAGACCTGTTCGAACCCAGTGGCCCACCCCATCTTGTCCTGAAATATGCCCACCTCCTTGCCCTTTCCGCTCCTGCCACATGGCAAGCCCACCCCGGTCAAGCCTTCCCATTCCTGTTCCCCTTCTCCAGTTAAGAAGAAGGCCCGCTCAGAGCCTAAGGCATCCTGCTCTGCCTGAGCCAAACAGCCCCCACCCCCTTCAAAGGAGAAGCCCACCCCCCCTCCAACCTCCTCACGCAAGTCAAAGTCCCACCCATGTTGTAAATACCCCCACTCCCCCAACCCCATTCCGTGAGGTGCCTGGATCCCCCTATGTTGCCCTGTTGAGTGGAGTACCCAGCACTTGTGAGAGTCAGGAGTGGCCAGTTGTGGCCAAGGAAAATTAACTTTTTAAGTTGGCCCTGTTATCATCATTTAGCTCAGTGAGCTACTGAATAAAGTTTCTGTATGGCCTGCATTTCGGCTGCACGCAGTTCCACCATGGTGTTTATTTAAATAATTTATGGCTGTGGTGCTACTGTATGTCCTATGGCCAAGTTGCAGTGGCCTTCGGTCAGGTACATCTCTCTTGGTGTGGGGTGTCTGACCATTGCTGCTGGGAAGGGTTGGGGGGGCTTTGTGAGGTGGGTGGTGTGGGTGGGTATGTAACTTTGCCCTTTCCTCCCTTGTGCCGTAGGTTGCGGTACTTACCATCGTCTTCTTCGTCGGCGGTCTCGGTCATGTTGATATATAGCAAGGAGCAAGGCTGGCATGATCTGCAGCTCTCTGTCCATGGCTGCCGCTGCATGTTTTGTTGACCTCCGGTGAGTGTTTCCTTCTATTTGTTTCTTTTCCACCTGGCTTTGTGTGGCGGTGGTTCCCGCCCCGGAACTGGCGGCGGAATGGTGGTTCATTATTTGATGGGCAATTTGAGCCTTTCTGACAGCCTGTGGGCAGTCTCTGCCGTCGTCAGCGGGACTCCTTTCCTGGTGGTGGGTGGTGCGCGGGATGCATGAGTTTCTTTTGGTTCATTATTTGGCGGGCCGGACTGCTCCTCTGTTGGCGGTTTCTACCGCTACCGCCGGCGGTGTGGAACGGACCGCCATGTTCATAATGAGGGCCTAAATTTGTATGAGCTATATGAGAATTACAGTCAATATGCATCAAATGTATCCCACTTAGGATCAGGTTTATCATGTACATTTTGACCTAAATAGGTAGAGACAGGGGTGAAAAGTTTGACACTCTCAGATACATTTGTCCTGTTTTTATCATTGATGTACTTGATTGTCTACATGACAGTTGCATGGCCTTAGATGTGTGTACATACATCTGTCTATATAGGTACTTATGAAATGTATTTATTAGTCAAAATGTAACATGAATACTTAAATTGTGTTTGTTCATATAACATGTAATGCTTTTTGCATGGCAAGTTGTCTTGATGAACTTATTAGGACACGTAGATGTTGCAATTATTGGAAATGGCACTTTCTGCAGGGTTATCCCCAAACACTTTGCCTTTCTCCTCCTATTACTTTTGTACCCTCTTTTTGTTGGCTTTAGGACTCTGGGCATTTAACCACTGCAAATCAGTGTTAAGGTGCACATGCTCGCTCCCCTCAAACTTGGTATAATTGTGATACGCCTGTTTTGCTTATTTAATTTACCTGTATGTCCTTTGTAAAGTAATATCATATGCTCAGGGCTTGTAAATTAAATTTTATATGTGTGCCTGCAGCACAGATGGTGCCACCACAGAAGTAGCCTTTCAAACTTGTCTCAGGCCTGCCACTGCAGTGCCTGTGTGTGCAGTTTAATGCCACATTGACTTTCCAAGTAAAACTACTTACCAGGGCCTAAAGTCCCTCCTTACTACTCCTACGTCACCCCTAAGGTATGTGCTAGGTAGGTCTATGGGCAGGGTGCTGTGCATGTGAAAGGTAGAACATATATTTTTATGTGTTACATGTCCTAGTAGTGAAGCACACATAAAGGGGTCAGTGAAACTATAAGGAGAGAGAACCAGGGAAACAATTCTAAGAAACAAGAGCATCTCTCCTATCTCATAAATACGAAAAAAAACAAGAAAAGTCTGCCTTATATAGTGAGTTCTGTATCTCTAATTCCAGGTCTCTATAAGCCAAAAACTAAAAAATTATGTAAACACCAAAACGGCCAGGAGCCACAAAGGCCTAAAAGTAATAAGAGTTATGTCACCTGCACAGAATAAGCAAACATATCCTGATTATATACCTGTTTATGCAAAATCGCAATAAATTGCAATATGCGCTAAATATGTCAAAGTTAAAACTCCTGAGACAAGAAAAGCCCGAATGACCGGCTAACAAAAAAACAGACTGTACCTCCTTGTTGACACAAACTATTTGCTGATAATAATATTGCGTGCTCCTCTTTAGCCCAATATCTATTTATTTAGGGAACATCTTACCTTAGAACACAATGGATGTTCCAATTCCTACTACACGCATGTTTTAAGCGTTCTCATACTCGTAAAAAGGATCAGTTCCAAGGTAGCGCCCTTTTATGAATGCACTACAGACAAGGCTGCAGGAGGAACTCGACATAGAAAGGGGACTATTCCTCAGTGAGGCTCGTACATCTATCTACCATGGCTATTTTTTTCTTTGATGTCCACGATTGAGGTTATGGTTTCTGTTTAAGCACTTCACTGCGTATTTGTATGGGTGTTCTAACCATCTTGGTACTGGTATTCACATCCACTGTTTTGCTATATTAGTTACCACTGGCTGGGACAAAAAAATCTTGACAAGACTACTTTGTTACATAGAGATTTATATAATTCTGCAAGTATATTATTTTATCCTCCCACACCATATGTATTACTGTGCCTTAGGTGCTTATTATGCTCCAGCCCTGAGGAAGGTGATTATGAGACTGTATATATTGGAAATTCGGGATCCACCGAAACGCGCGTTGACGACAGAGTACCAAAGTTGGGCATATTGTCAGCTCAAGAATTAAGAAAGAGTTTTTTAGGGAAAAGTCTTGGGATCCATCAAAGAGAATGAACACTGGATATACATCTTGAGGATTTATGCAATACATGATTTGGTGACTGAACATGAAAGTACAGTGTAATGACAAGGATGTGACACATAACTTTGAGGATTAAAGTAAGATTCCAGGATGTAATAGAAATTTTTGGGAATTGGAACTAGATTGGTGGAACAAACATCGAATAAGTCAAACAGTGAACTATATATAACCACCAAGGGCAGACAAAAGGATATGCTTTGTGTTTTTTTTGCATTTTTTGAGTAATATATAAAAACGTTTGTGTATATAACCTTTGAAGAAGTTATTCACTTGGATTATTGTTTTTAATTGTTTGTATATTGTGATTTTTAATATATGTGTGTTCGTCCTTGACATAGTTGGGTGAATGTCATCTTATGTGGTGTGTTTGTGTCTATGTAGTGTTGTTTATTGATTGACTTGGAGGTATGTTATTTATCATTTCATTATCCATTATGAATTTGTAGGCCTGTCTTTTTGATATGTAATAAAGGTATTTCCTTCTTTAAGGAATAGGAATATTCCATTATCTTGTTTTTTTTTGTATTTATGAGATAGGAGAGGTGCTCTTGTTTCTTAGACATGTCCTAGTAGTGACAAACAGTCTATTTTGTTTTTCACTAGTGTGAGTGCTGCTCCTCTCATAGGTTTGCATTTGGAATTCCCTTATACATGTCTAAGTGGTAATTTCAGATATGTAAGGATGAAAGTGGGCATGTTTGATAAGTTTGGAATGGTAGTGACAAATCCAGCTTACTGGTGTAGGTGGTTTTTACATTACTCTTTTAGAAATGGCACTTTTAGAAAGTGGGCATTTATTTGTGCTGATAACTCTGGTGCTTTGCAGCCTGACTCCAATCCATTTGGTGCATACTCTCCAGGCAACCATGCACCGGGAAGGGTTCCATGTGATAGGGTTACAGCTCCATAGTGATGGTCTTCCTGGGCTTGGAGAGGCAGAGGGAGTTCATACTTGACACTTGAATAGACTGTGTGCTGCCCTTACAGAAAGGTCTCATTTACCTCCTAGTGATTTCTGGAGCCAGAGTAGGGAGAAGAGGAAATTCTTGGAACTGGTCAGATCTGGCTGGAGCCTTCTGCTACCTTCAAGAAGCTGGAGTAAAGGGCCCCCATGATTTTTAGAGAACTTTTGGAACTGGGACAGAACCTCTTTCAGAACGACTGCTGGACTGCACAAGGCACTCATCTGGACTGCTCTTCTGTTGTTACCCTGCTACCTGCTGCTGGGTGGCATAAAGGACTCATCTGGATTGATTTTCTACTTGATGCCTTGCTGCAAGCTGCTCCCTGACTCTGTTCTTCCAAGGCACTGGAGTGCTGCCAGAAGGGCCCGCCATTGGAATTACCTTCTTGGTTGAGTTGCGAGAAGGACTGCCACCTCATGACAGGGACCCTGGCCTGCCTGCTACCTCTGCTGTGTCCTGCACCCAATGCTCTCAGAGGGCTTGTTGGATTGTCCCAACTGCTGATTAGGGAATCTCAGGGTCAACAAAAGACTCCCGTAGAGCATTGTTTCCTGCTCTTGGGCTTCTACAAGTGTAGCCTGTGGGATGCACCATGTGTTTTGCAAAACTAGCCCATGGAGACCGCTTTGTCTGGTTATTACCTCTTTGGAGATAGCCTAGTGCCTTGTGAGTGCTTTACACATTCATCCCCCTTTTAAGGACTAGGCGTATGGTAGGCGCTTTTGGGCTCTGCAATTCCAGCACTCCGTTAGCGTTGCATCTGCCCTGCTTTAACCAAGCTAGAACATTGAGGCTCCTGTAAAAGTGTGTGTTTGCTTCCCTAGCTCTAAAGTGAGGAGCTGCTGAAAAGCTGAGCCCTTGATCTTAAAAAAATCCCCCCAGCCGAAGGGACTATGACAGACCACCTGGTGGGGAACAGTGCAGGCAAGTAGAACTCGCTCTTTCCCTCCCTTGAGGGTGCCTGCACCGACCATTGGGAACTTCCACAAGGGGGGGGGGGCTGCCACAAAGAATCCAAAGTGTAAGTGAAGACCCCACCCATTTGCTGCATGCCTTTGACCACTGGAGTGGGTCCACAGGGACGTGGTGACTGCTCTAAGCCCACCTTATCCACCAGAAGCGCAGAGGGTGAGTCAGGCCCCAAGAAGCCCTCTTCCATTATCCGGCCTTCCCCTGCGTGCAACCTTGCCTTTGCTGGGAAGGCCGGCACGGCCCCAGATGAGTTGCACTGCTGCCCAGCTCCAGCTTACTGGGTGGCCTGGTGCTGGTGAGATTAGGGCTCTGTTCTTGTTGGATAGAACCCCGGCAGAGATCCTCAGTGGCCTGGGGGGGGGGCATGTGCCATCTTGTGAAGATCCTTGGGGTTTCATTTTGGTAGAACCACTGGTGCGACCCCCAGGAGAGACATGGGGTCTCCTCCGGGGAGAGTTACCCATTTCACTATGTAAGACCTAATATAAGTGTAAGTGATCGGGGGGGCTCTATGTTGTTCCCTACAACAACTGTTCATTCTGCAATACATAGGACTTCTTCCCTGAAGCCCCCCACAATGTCTAATACATCGTTACTGCAATACTGATGGTCATTTGTGTAATCGGGGTGGCACTTGTGGGAGTTTGGTTTTTTTTCTAAGCAAACTACCACTTCATGCCCTGAGGTTTAATCTAAGCTGTTCTGAATGCCTATACAATGTCAGTATAACAAATGCTACATATTAGGCACAGTATGTATGGTGTATGTCATTTGTGAAGCATGATGAATGTTGTTTCAGTGATAGAATATATATGATGTACAGAATTCTGAATGATATAATTGGGAATATATACAATATAAAAATCCCTTATTTTACAGCCTGTACCTTTCCTGCTCTGATGTACTAATACGTCATTGTGCTTCACATAATGATGATAATGTGTATTATCTCAGCATGTGCATAGTAGGTGCAGGATTTACTGTCCATGTAAGTTGGACTATATTTTGTGAACAATATATGATATATTTGTATATTTTATTGCATGAGTCTCTTTGTGGTGTATTTAGTGTATAACTAGTGTATGTATGTGTTGTGCAAATTCTTTACACATTTCCTCTGAGGATACGCCTGACTTCTCTGTGTTAAGCTACCAGGCAGTGAGCACAGGTTATCTTTGGTGTGTAACTGACTCACCCCGACTAGAGGGGTGGGTTCTGCCTGGCTTAGCTGCATACCCTAGCCAACCAGAAACCCAATTTCCAACAGCAATGTAGCCGCTTTTTGTATGGGCCAGCATGAAGTTGAAATAAGTGACTTTGTCCTTCAGACCTGTAGACTACACTTTCTGTATTTACATGTATGTATGTTTTTTCCTTGTTGGTGAACCTGTACTTATATGCCTTGATTCTTACACCATTTCTTTAGCCTGAGACAATGCAAATTTTGATTTTCGGTACAGTGTGATACCTCACGTTGGTTACATTTCAAGTTGGTTATTTCATAGTTTGTGACATCTTTCACAGTCTATGTATTCATTGTGCCAGTATCACATTGAAGGACTAAGGGCCATATCTATCATTATTGGAAATACTGATTACCTAATTGCGATTCTTTGCAAATCGAAATTAGGTCATCGCTATTCCTGATGTATGAAACTCCATGTGTTTCAGTTAGCATTTTGTAATGGGTCACAAATCAACCTACCCATTAATATTAATGAGGCAGGAAGCAATTTGTGACCCATTAGTAAATGCACAAAACACAAGGATGATGGCCTGCTTGGGTCAGCAAACCACCTTGCTGTGATTACTTTTAAATTATTTTTTTTTTCAATGCAAACTGTTTTCCTTAAAGGCAAACGGGATGCTTTTAAAGAAGAAAAATGAAAAAGTTTCTGTTAATTTTTTAAGAGTAGGCTGTGGTCTGTGGGACCACAAAAATTAGGTAATTCAAACAAGAGGTCAGAAGGCAAACAAAGGAATGGGAGACCACAATAAGAAAGCCAGATCTAACATTGAGCTTGTTTTTTTAATCTCTAGGAAATGTTTTGATTTTGTTTTGATGATTCATCACTTCCCTTGCACCAATACGTAAAGCACAGTCTGATTGTTAAACATGTTTATCCTCATATATTACAAATGACATCACTTTACTTGTTCTGGTTACTAAGTTTATATTTGAGGTATTATGCTCTTTTAGAGATAGAGACAAGTATTGAAGTAGCTGTGTACACTAAGTATAGTTTTCTGGTTACGTGAATTAAAATACTATTAATGCTCTATTGACATCTTATTAGGATTTATGGAGAGGTCCCTTGCCTACAATAGTCATTAAAAATAAATCACAATAATGCACTGTTAATAAACATTCAAGTTACATTATATATATTGGCTCGCGCCTGGGGCTAAAAACATTTATCTTTTTAATTGTTTTATCCTCTAATGGTTCTTCTTTTACAAACAGTTTTTAAGGCAGCTGAGCCTAGGGAACAGATGTTCATGTGACACTGGATAAGTAATAACAGGAGCATTTTTGCAGAGCTCAGTGGTGTGAGCTGATTCTTAATGGTTTCTGGTGCATGAATTCTAAAGGGATGTGAATTCAATTTTGAAATGTAATAGGTTATTGGTATATTTGCTGTTGGTACTGTGCAGACAAGTACTGAAAAGAGCTTATAATGCATATCACTGATTTTTCTGATAGTGTTGCAATGATTAGCACTGTTCCACTCCTTTCATCTCTTACCTCACTTCAATGGAGGTTTGCTCCATGTCGTCAGTGGTAGCTGCTGTGCACAGCAATCTGGCAGAGTGTTGGCACTATGGCCCATATTTATAGGAAAATGACGGAGCACGCTGTCACAAAACGGGCACCGCTGCGCTATGTAATTTTCACAATGCAGGGATGAGCTGTATTTAATTGCGCTTGCACTAAAATTAGCTGTTGGCGCCAACGCAGGCATCCTTGCACCATCATGCAAGGATGTCTGCATTGAGGGTTGGATTGTTTATGTGTGGGAAGATGCCGTTTCCTGCACATAAACATTCACTAATGGTGATTTGTCTCTTCTGTGTGTGATGCAGAATGCAGCCACACAGAAGTGCCAAACGGAGAAGTGCCAAATCATCATTTTTATATGATTGTTTATGTGCAATAATGTCTGGCATTTTGCTCTTTCCATGCGTGCTGCAGAATGCAGTATACATAGAAAAAGCAAAAAATGAGGAGGAATAAAACTACCCCACCTCATCGTGCCTTGCTCACACCACCCCTGGGGCGGCATTACATTTTGGTGCTGCCTCAGGTGTACAAAAACCTGTTAATCTTAGGCAGCATCACAATGCAATGGGTGTTGCTGTGGCACATCCACAGCAACACCCATTGCACGCCCCTTTCACACAAAGAGCTGTGTGCGAAGGCATCTTATTTACAAGGTGGTGTTAAGCCACAAAAAGTGCCTTAACGCCACCTTGTAAATACGGCGCAGGGCATAGCGCCACTGGAGCGTCACGAGAAGTGATGCTCCAGTGGCGCTAGGGGCTCATACATATGCCCCCACATCTTTAAATCCTCGACTGAAGTAATGGGCCAAAAAATATTGAGCTACCTAGTTAATCGAATATTCATGAGCTTGAGATTTAGTAGCATATTAAAAAATCTACGTTTGCATATCACCCAAAATGCTACATGTTGTGGTGTACAAAAGGGAGTATTGCAAACAACAACTCAATTTTACAATGACCTTCTAGCCATCCGTTTTGTCCCCCAACTCTCATGGGTATTGTGAAGGTTCTATTTGTACCTACAGTGTTAAATTAATAAATTATTAGTTGAAAGTATTTAATTTGACAAATACCTTTTTTGTTTTACTTTTTTCTTATTTGTGGTTTATCAGTCCATTCTATCTTTGGATTTGTAACTAATGAGCCACTGGCCAAAAATACACAATAAACTCCATCCAAGCTACAGCAGACCCTTGCCCTCTGCATTTACTTGTTTACATGCGCTCCCTTTTTAAGACTCAATTGAGTATAACTGGAGGAGTAAGCTGTTGGTTTAAAAGGGTAAATCCAGAGGGGAGCAGGTAAAGAGATGATGACAGATGTTTGAGCTAACTGGCAGGGGTACGAGCACCAGGGTGAAAGCCCTAATAAGATTCCCCTTAACCTCTCCACTGTCTCTCTGGATTTCCGGGCTTTATTCCCTGGAATGAGAGGTAAGATAGGACGAGATGAAAAGAAGGTGAAAGGGCAGTGGCTATACTACTGAAGGTAACATGGCGAGGATGGGGTATGAAAGGCGTTCTCAAGATCTGAATATGAGGGTTAGATGGAAAGAGAGAGAGCTAGGACGCACAAGTAATCAGGAGACACCTACAAGGAAAACAAACAGCCAATGCCTTAACATAATATCTTGCTAAACAGGGAAAGAACTGAGCTAACGTAACTTTTCCAGAATTGCCACAGGAGTACCCCTTGATATAGTCTGTATTGAGCTGAATTTCAAATAATAAAACATATTCTATAAGATGCTTCTTAGAAGGTATGCTTTCAATTTCTTTTTTAAACATCAGAAAGAGAATGAAAATCCACAGTGCACGTGGATTACCAAAGGCCATAAGTGATTGGGGTTCTGTTAGAGGTTCCAGTAGCATCAAGAGCAAAAACTCTCTTGTTCCGGATGCCTACTTCAGTTTCGAAACTTATCCCCGTCGATTGTGAAAGTGACAGTACTTCACTCTAGGCTTGATTTTTATGTCCGCCCTTTGTATAGGAAAGCTCAGTGTATTTTATGTTAGGGTGGCTCGCAGTAACTGCCACTCAACTGACAGCAGACAAACAGTCTCTATTCAGCATAAGGCTCATACTATTGATGACACTCAAGAAATGGTGGATTCTTCAAGCCACTTCAGTCATTTCCCCTTACTGAGATAGTAATCTAGATATAAGAAGACTTGATGGCATTGTCACCATGGATCATCTCTGGAGCTAAACATTTTGCAAATAGTCTGGGATCAGTTTCAAAGGCACATAGATGTTTTCTGATTGTAAATGATGGCTGGCCATCAAACTAAATAAACGTGCACTACTTTTGTGCATGGATGTGTAGAACCACTAGCTCGGTGTAGTTGCAGGGCCATCTTCACCAGCTTTTCACTAGGAAGTATAACAAATAATAAACGTTGATTTATTGGTGCTTAGATTGCGTGTAAGCCACCGAAAAAGCATGGTATTCAATATCCATTGCTGCCATGGTTTGAGATTATGGTGTTTTTCATCTTTGAAGGTGTTTGGGGATGCTTTCTCATAAAGTCTATAGCATGGTTGTAACACATTGGGTATCTAGTTGTCAGAGGTATGCCCACTGCCCAAGAAGGAACCACAAACCTAGTCAAGATAAGTCAGCTACACACCTTAAATTACCCTGAGCTTATACTTGGGTAGCTTGACACAGGGCAGTCAGGCCTAACTTAAGAGGCAATGTGTAAAGTGTTTGTGCAGCACTTAATTACAGTAACGCAGTGAAGGACAAAAAAACTTCACAACAATTTAGAAAAATAGAGAATATTTTCTGAGTGAAACAAAACCAAAATGACAAAAAACATAATGAGTAGAAGTCCAGATAATAATTCCTAAAGATTAAACTCAAAATAGTGCTTAGAAGTCCCTAGTGGTCAAAAGGTTACTTGAAATTGCAAGAGAAACCACACCACCATGTTAAATGGGAGAGATCAGCCTTGCAGTAGTGGAACATTAATTTAGCAGTGTTTCACTACCAGGACATGTTAAACTAAAAGTATGTGTCTAACTTTTTAAATACACTGCACCCTTTCCATTACAGCTAACTAGGGCCTACCTCATGGGTGACATATGCAATAAAAAGGAAGATTTGGGCCTGGCAATTGGGTGCACTTGCCAGGTCAAAATAGCAGTTTACAATTGCACACACAGGGTCTACAGTGGCTCTGAATTCAGGCCAGGGTTGTAGACAGCTTAAGCTGCCATTTCAGTTCTTGTTTGTGCACCAGTGTGCACAAACAAGAAAACATGAAAAGAGGCAAGAACTTACCTGGGTCCTCCAGGGAGTACTCATTGTCCTCTGCGGTGGCCTGGCTCTCTGCCTTCCTCTGCCCCCTGCACCCGGGCTACTGGCAGAGGGAGACCTGGACATGGATACGTCACCTGTGCACACTTGAGCCCAGTTATGGGCTACCCAGCTCAAGCACAGACTGTCTGCAATTGCACTGTGTAGCTCATAACTGGGCTGCAGTGTGCACTGGGTGAGCTCCACTCAGAGTGCCAAAAACTCTATCAGCTCCACCCACCCCTACAGGGCTCTAATAATCAATGGCGTTGTTTGCACTATAAATGGAGCCACATACTCCTACCATTCAATTGTCTGAGTTCCATGAGGCACTCTTTGCAAGTCCCCTTCTCTGTCCCCTTTATCGTGTATATTGTCCACTTCAGCATGCTTCATGCCATACATGTCTTGCCTACAAAAAAACGGTGTCACTGCAAAAAGTGGGCTGAAGGTGGGTGGGAATCATGGTAGGATAGATTGATGAACGTGTTTGGGCTGTTTATGCTCTGGAAAAAGAATATAGAAGTCCTTGCTATGCTCACATCAATGAAATATAGTTTACCAGGACCTGAACACTGCTGGATCCAGAAACATCAGTTCTCACAATAATGCCAGTAGTGTCTGTGATATGGTGGTCTGCAGTAGTGTGATCATTAAGTATTTTCCTCTTTATGCAGATAACGTTGGCGGCTTCCAGCAGCATCCAGTTGCTCGTCCTCTTCTTGGAAGCTTTGAGATCGCTTTGGCCTCACATTCTTATTGAGGTTATCATATCTCGAGCAATCCTTGACTATAGGCTGTGCCAAAGGCCTCTGTTCTACCTCTCTCATGTGCACAATATGGAGCATATTAACAAGTAAGTGGTGCATTGGTCCCGAAATATGTTTATGCTAGGGGAGCAAAGCAGGGAGGCGCATTGATTAAAATGGGTGCGTCATTTTAAAGCCTGCTCTGAGCAGGCATTAAAAATGATGAAAAAATGGTGCAGTGAAATGTTGTGAATTTCACTGCACACATTTTTTGGGCCTCCCTGCGCCAGAACACCCTCCTTGCGTACATTATGCCTGATGCAGGCATAAAGTGGTGCAAGGGTTTGCAAAGTGGCGCAATGAAGGCATTGCTCCACCTTGTAAATGCAATGCGGGGGAAAACCCACCTTTGCGCCGCCTTAGCGTAAATTAAAATAATGCTATGATGGTTCAAGATGGTGCTAAGTGCTTGTAAATATGCTTCTTTGTTTTGAAGAGTTACATTTCTTGGCAAAGTATTCCAATAGAGATTAACTGCTTCAACATTCCTGCTTGCTCAAGTTAAGGTGCTAGTTAACACACAACCTCCTGCTCCTGCTAGAAGTGCGCTCCGGGGAACGGATGTACTAAGGAGGTGGCTAAAAAGAAGCTTGCTGGGTCAGCTAGCTGCTGCTCTGCTTCCCTGTGACCACTGCCAACAAACTGGCCTTTAGGACAGTTGTTAGTGCCCTTCTTCTGTGTCAAAGAAAGGCGACAGGGAGGCAAATCTGGGACAGTTAACAGCCGTCCATTTACTCTGTTGGCAAATTGCTAACTTTTGTGCACTAACCTGACTCGTCTTCATTAATTTGTTGGTATACTGAAGGATAAGTTTTAAAATGTTGTGCAGATTGTTGAAGTGCAATAAACGAAATTGTAAGTCTCATAGTCATTTTCCTTCTCAGCCTCAGCAAAAACCTGTTAAGGGTTACACGAAACTTGGAAACGTGGTTTAACGTGGCAAATACACTTATTTTGGTGAAAGTTTGAAAGGATTTTAGAGAAATTGAAGAACAAAAATAAAACAAAACAACAAATAGCGATATAATGGCACCTGGGTTCATGGTCCTGTTCCATAAAAGCAATATGAATCTGAATTTAGAATCTGACAGACCGAAAACAACCATGTCCCATTTTGTGAACCGTATGAAAAAAAATCTGGACAGGAACGATGAGTACAGCCCAATCACAGTGAGAATAGGAACGATTCATAACTGACTGAAAACTAGCTTTTCTTTCCAGAATAATAAAAAATATTTGGGCCAGAGTAGCACAAAATGATTGCTAGGCTTAGGTACTTGTTTCCATGCTTGTCTAAAGGTGAGATAGCATTCACATCCATCTCGCCCATAACACTACCTCCACATCCTAAACTCACTGTTGCAACATGTACTGTGCAAGGAACTCCTCACCTGGCTGCCTTGCCCTGTCCTCATTATCAGCTGGGACTGGGACAAAATGTTTATGGCATGTGGCTCAAAATATTTCACGCATAAAATAGGTTCCTTTAGATTTTGGGGCACATTTATACTTTGTTTGCGCCGGAATTGCGTCGGTTTTTTTTACGCAATTCCGACGCAAAACTAACTCCATATTTATACTTTGGCGTTAGACGCGTCTAGCGCCAAAGTCCATGGAGTTAGCGTCATTTTTTAGCGTGGACAGCTACTTTGCGTTATTTATATGCAAGGTAGACGTTCCCGTCTAAAAAATCGACTCCGAGGCATGTGCGTCGGATTTATACTCCCGGGCAAAATTCACGCCCGGGAGTGGGCGGGTCAAAAAAAATGACGTACGCCCGCTTTTGCGCCGTTTTTTAGCGCCTGCAAAAGGCAGGCGTTAAGGGACCTGTGGGCTCTGAAGGAGCCCAGAGGTGCCCTCCCATGCCCCCAGGGACACCCCCTGTCACCCTTGCCCACCCCAGGAGG
Organism: Pleurodeles waltl; assembly: GCF_031143425.1. Classification (NCBI taxonomy): domain Eukaryota; kingdom Metazoa; phylum Chordata; class Amphibia; order Caudata; family Salamandridae; genus Pleurodeles; species Pleurodeles waltl. Next base: position 300,264,172 of record NC_090440.1, read on the forward strand.
ACACCCAAGGCTGGAGGGACCCATCCCAGGGACATTAAGGTAAGTTCAGGTAAGTTTTTATTTTTTATTTTTTTTGTGGCATAGGGGGGCCTGATTTGTGCCCCCCTACATGCCACTATGCCCAATGACCATGCCCAGGGGACAGAGGTCCCCTGGGCATGGCCATTGGGCAAGGGGGCATGACTCCTGTCTTTGCTAAGACAGGAGTCATTTCTATGGGGGTTGGGAGTGAAAAAAAAATGGCGTAAATCGGATGGAGGCGAAAAAATTGCCTCAACCTGACTTGCCCCATTTCTTGACGCCCAAGCCCCATATCCCCCTACGCCGGCGCTGCCTGGTGTACGTCGTTTTTTTTAACGCACACCAGACGGCGCCGGCGGCTAACGCCGGCTAACGTCATTCAATAAATACGGCGCCCGCATGGCGCTTCAGAATGGCGTTAGCCGGCGCTAATTTTTTTGACGCAAAACTGCGTTAGCGCAGTTTTGCGTCAAAAAGTATAAATATGGGCCTTTATGTCAGAGGATTGTATGCAAAATGGAAGTGGAAAGTTATAGAACAGCCTCATAATTTGATACGTCACATAGAAATTCTTACAGACAGTGAAAAGAAAACCTAAAAAAAAGAGTGAAGTCGACACCCAGTGACTAATATGGTCATTTAGTCATAGGTAGCAGGCATATCAAAACAAAAGGCTGAACTGTCTGTCCAGCCGGTAAACTAGCAGAGATAAATTCCACTAGGCATGGTTCAAGAATCTGCACATTGACCTAAAAGCTATATCCAGTAGGCTCTTGGGTAAGCAGTAGTGGACAGATGTTGTGTCCCTGTGCTGCCGCAAAAGAGATGTATCGACACTGCAGAAGAATATCTTCTGTTTACATGAGGAGGATCAAAGGGAGTGTACGCCAAATATTCTATCTTGTATGCTGTGTGGGGATGAGGTTGGGGTTCAAGACCATACGAACAAACCAGACCTCGCTGTGAATGGAACAGATCTAGAGGTTTTTCAAGAACTGCTTGCACTTTTCATATCATGATCATGACATAGCTGTTCTGAAGCATTCACGTTCTTCAGAATAATATCCACGCTCACAGTTGGCTTCCTTGTTTCAGGATTTAAACAGTGAAATAGCAGTGGTTTATAATGATGGATGTTAGAAATGGGGTCTTTGGTTGACAGTCAGGTTACCCCCTGTTCAAGCAAGGAGCCTCACTCTAGTCAGGGTAATAGAGAATCACCCTCAGCTAACCCCTGCTTATCCCCTTGGTAGCTTGGCAGAGCAATAGGCTTAACTTTAGAGTGCTAGGTGTAAATTATTTGTACCAACACACACAGTAACTTAATGAAAACACTACAAAATCACACAACACCAGTTTAGAAAAATAGGAATTATTTATCTAAACAAAACAAGACCAAAACGTCAAAAATCCACAATACACAAGTCAAGTTATCAATTGAAAATCAAAAAGAGTCTTTAAGTAGTTTTAAACACACACTCACGCTGTCAGTGTAAAAAAGTACATTGGGCGCATCACAAATAACCCAGCACGGGCAAGTGTGCGTCAAAAAGGGCTTGTGAGGTGTTGATTCTACTCACGAGCGGAACCGTGCGTTGTTTCTCCTTTCGCCGGATCGGGCACATCTTTTCTTCTCTCTGCAGGAGAGCGATGCGTCAATCCGGTCAGCACTCTCGGGTCCGGGCAGGTCTTACGTTATTTTTCCACGCACAGCAGTACTTGAGCCGGATATCCAGCCGCACGATGGTCCGAAAACCCCACAGCACAGTTTGTGATCTACCAGCCTCCGTCAGCAATGCTGCGCGTTGTTTGTCCTGCTCTGTGCATCGATTCATCGGTCGCATTTCCTGCGAGCGTCGATTCTCAGCCGCGAAGCCGGCGACGCGTCATTTCTTCAGCCGCAGATCGGAGTTGCGTTGATCTTTTCCCCACACGGCGCTCTGTGCGTGGATTTCCTAGTCTTCAGGCTGCCAGCTTCTCCTTTCAGGGTCCCAGGAACTGGATGGGCACCACATGGCAGAGTAGGAGTCTCTCTAGAGAAGTCTTTGCTGTCCCTGAGACTTCAAACAACAGGGGTCAAGCTCTAAATCAAGCCCTTGGAGATTTCTTCTCAAGATAGAAGGCACAGAAAGTCCAGTCTTTGCCCTCCTACTCTGGCAGAAGCAGCAACTGCAGGATAGCTTCACAAAGCACAGTCACAGGCAGGGCAGCTCTCCTTCCTCAGCTCTTCAGCTCTTCTCCAGGCAGAGATTCCTCTTGTTCCAGAAGTGTTTCTAAAGTCTGTGGTTTTAGGTGCCCTTCTTATACCCAATTTCTCCTTTGAAGTAGGCCTACTTCAATGAAAAGTCTCTTTTGAATGTGAAATCCTGCCTTGCCCAGGTCAGGCCCGTGACACTCACCAGGGGGTTGGAGACTGCATTGTGTGAGGGCAGGTATAGCCCTTTCAGGTGTGAATGACCACTCCTCCCCTCCCTCCTAGCACAGATGGCTCATCAGGATATGCAGGCTACACCCCAGCTCCCTTTGTGTCACTGTCTAGTGTGAAGTGCAACCAGCCCAAATGTCAAACAGACCAAGACAGGGAATCCACAAACAGGCAGAGTCACAGAAATGGTATAAGCAAGAAAATGCTTACTTTCTAAAAGTGGCATTTTCAAACACACAATCTTAAAATCAACTTTACTAAAAGATGTATTTTTAAATTGTGAGCTCAGAGACCCCAAACTCCACATGTCCACCCACTACCAAAGGGAATCTACACTTTAATCAGATTTAAAGGTAGCCCCCATGTTAACCTATGAGAGGGACAGGCCTTGCAACAGTGAAAAACAAATTTAGCAATATTTCCCTTCAGGACATATAAAACACATTACCATATGTTCTACCTTAACCAGACACTGCACCCTGCCCTTGGGCCACCTGGGGTCTACCTTAGGGGTGTCTGACATGTAAGAAAAGGGAAGGTTTAGGCCTGGCAAGTGGGTACACTTGCCAAGTCGAATTTACAGTAAATACTGCATACACAGACACTGCAGTGGCAGGTCTGAGACATGATTACAGAGCTACTTATGTGGGTGGCACAACCAGTGCTGCAGGCCCACTAGTAGTATTTGATTTACAGCCCCTAGGCACCTCTAGTGCACTTTACTAGGGACTTACCAGTAAATCAAATATGCCAATCATGGATAAACCAATTAATCATATAATATACACAGAGAGCATATGCACTTTAGCACTAGTTAGCAGTGGTAAAGTGCTCTGAGTTCAAAAGCCAACAGCAACAGGTCAGAAGAAAATAGGAGGCAGGGGGCAAAAAGATTGGGGATGACCCTGCATAAGCAAAAAAGTCCAACACTAGAATTGGGAACAAACAAGCCTGGTATGCTAATTTGGTTCTATTATAGCACTAAAGATTAAATTAACTTTATATTAAGGAGGGGTAATTATAATAGGTTTGTACAATGAAAAAGCACGCTGCATTACAATTTCACTTTTTTTGAAAATACAGTTTCTTCAGCTCCACCAGTTTTATGAGGGATCAATATAAACTGGTTTTGTTGTTACATTTTATAAGAGACAGAAGGCGATAGACTGGGAGGTAAAAAGAGAGAGCAAGTCAGAGATGCATGAATACAGTTCATAACAATGGTAACACTCTTTTTCATCAGACCAAATTTTGTGTGAAAGACGTGTGCTAGAGGACACGTGGAGTCCCTTAACGGGGCTTTTGAATATCTGTAAATCAGTCAAAGAAACCCCAAATAATGGAAAATTTTGATACACTGGACAATTAAAAAAAAAGTATTTTTCAACCAAGTTTACAATCAAACACCTGTACTCTTGATGAGTAGTCCACTTGGGATAGAAAAGACAGCCCAGCAATGCGGCAGTCTACTTGATCAGCAAATTTTAAAACATCAAATTCCAGTTTCCAATAGTTGATTATTCATGAATTTTATTTCTGTTGTCGATAACAAATATGTCTGCAAATTAATGAACTGTGGGAGATGTTCCAAGGTTTGACTTTGCAATTTCCTAATTGCACATTTTTGTGATACACAATTTGGAAAATTGCAAACACACATGTACAATGTGTCTTTGACACACTGAGGGAGTTGAGTGGGTTGCAAATATACCTACCCCATTAATATTAATGAAGTAGGTTTCGCTTTGTGGCACATTGCGAATCTCAAGAATCACAGGGGTGGTGGCCTGCAGGGGTCAGCAGAACACCATGTCTGTGACTGACTTTTCAATAAAGCTATTTTTGGGGAAATGCAGCCCGTTTTCCTCAAAGGAAAATTAGATGCATTTCAAAAAGAAATTGAAAAGTTTTCTTTTCATTTTTTAATAGGATGCAGTTGTTCGTGGTACTATGGTATTGTCTTTAAAAGTGTTTTCACAAACATTCGGAAAGGAGAAAGGGTCCCTTGGGGACTGCTTCCCATTTGCAAATGGGTTACGACCTCCTTCAAGGAGTCGGTAAAATGTGAATGTTTTGTGACCGCATTTCGGTCGCAAAACATTCACACTTACAAGTGTGATTCGGTATTAGGAATGGACGCCCTAAACAAGTCCCTTCCTAATACTAAATTGCAAAAGCAAAATGTGAGTCGCATTTTGCCTTTTGTACATTGGAAAAGCATTTTTCTGGTCAGAACATCTCAATTGGCTGTTTGTGACTGGAAGAATACTTTGTACACCTGGCCCCATGGGTCACATATACCATCGCTAGATTTTGCGACTTCCTAATTGCAACTTTCTGTGACTCGTAATTTAGAAGTTGCAAATTGCGATGTACAAAAGTGTCCTAGACACTGCTTGCAATTCCCATTGGATCGCAAATGGACATGCCTGATCAATATTCATGAGGCAGGTCGCAATTTGTGATCCTTTTGGAATGGCCTGTAATCATAGAGATGGTGGTCTCATGTGGTCAGCAGACCACCATGTCTGTGATTGCTTTTTAAACCAAGCAGTTTTTTTTTAATGCAGCCTGTTTTCCTTAACGAAAAACGAGATGCATTTAAAAATGAAAAATTAATGGTTTCCTTTTCTTTTTTTTAAGAGTAGGCAGTCTGCTAACCACTGCCTGCTCATAAACATTTTTTGCACCCACATTGACAAAGGGGAAGGATTCCACTGGGGACCTCTTCCCATTTGCGGATGGGTTGCAGCCTCCCTCACGGAGTCGGTAAGAACTGGGGGCATTGTTAGACCTGGCATCCTTGGCATGATCTCCCCTAACTTTTTGCTTCTGCTTCCCAGGTTGTTGCTGTGTGCTGGACTCAGTTTTTTCTGTTTTCGTTACTCTGGGCACTTTACCACTGCTGACTGGTGCTAAAGTGCAAGTGCTCCCTGTGAAATTATATGTGTAATTGGCTTTTTATATTTGGCATATTTGATTTAATAGTTTGTCCCTAGTAAAGAGCACTAGAAGTGCCTAGGGCCTGTAAATCAAATGCTACTAGTGGGCCTGCAGCACTAATTGTGCCACCCACATGAGTCGCCCTGTAAACATGACTCAGACCTGCCACTGCAGAGTCTGTGTGTGTAAACCACCAATTCGACCTGGCAAGTGAAACCACTGGGCAGGCCCACACCTTCCCTTTTCATACATGTAACACACCCCTAAGGTAGGCCCTAAGTGGCCCCATGGGCAAGGTGCTGTGTATGTTAAAGGTGGGGCATGTACTGATGTATTTTACATGTCCTAACACTGAAATAATGCTAAATTTGTTTTTCACTAGTGCAAGGCCAATCTCTCTTATAGGTTAACATAGTGGCTGACTTTAAATAGACTTAAAATGCAGTTTGCCTTTCAGAGCAGATAGCAATATGGGTTTGGAGTCTCTGAAATCATAATTTAAAAATACATCTGTTAGTGAAGGTGGTGTTTAGATTGTTTATTTGAAAATGCCACTTTTAGAAAGTGGGCATTTTCTTGCTTTAACCATTCTGTGACTCTGACTGTTTGTGGACTTCCTGTCTGGGTCAGACTGACGGTTGGACTGTTTGTGAATCACCTCTAGACAGTGACAATTAGGGAGCTGGGGTCTAGCATGTATAACCTGATGAGCCATTTGGGCTAGAGTGGAAGGAGGAGTGGTCACTTACACCTGATTGGGCTCTGCTTGCCCTCATACAATACAGTTTCCAACCCCCTGGTGTGTCTGAGGCCTGACCTGGGAAAGGCAGGATCCTGTAAACAGCAAAGCCTTTCCTTTGAAGTTTGTCTCCTTCAAAGGCAGGGAGGGGTATAAGTAGTGGACCCAAAACCCCATATTTTTAGATCACGTCTAGATTCAAGAGGATCCTCTGCCAAGGAGAAGATCTGAGAAGTGCTGCCTCTGCCTGTGACTGTGCTGTGTTGGGCTATCCTGCAGTTGCTGCTTCTGCCTGTGAAAGGAGACAAAGACTGAACTTTTTTGTGCATTCCTGCTTGAGAAGACTCCCCAAGGGGTTGGACTGAGCTTGCCTCCTATTTTGAAGTGTCAGGGCCATAAAAGATTTCCTCTGTCAGCACCTGGACTCTCTGCTGAGACTCCTGCCCTGCCAAATGGTGCCCCATTCAGTCCTCGAGCCCTTGAAAGTTGAAGTTGGCAGAACAAGGACTGAAATTCACCCACAGAACACCACATAGGGAAATATTTGACGCACCACCTGTAACTCAGCTGGGAAGTTGATGCATCGCAGCTTGAGAAATGACACAACACCCGCTTATGGCTGCAGATAATGACACAAACCCCACACAGTGCGGTCTTCTAACACCATGCGACCGGATTTCTCACGCATCGCTGCTGGGTGTCAAAGTCATCATGAACCTGCATAGATCCGTGGTGCCCTCTTTGGAAATCGACACAACGCTTACCCATTGCCTACCCGACTGGAGAAGAAATGCCACACTGTGGCACTTGGGAGTAAGGAATCAACACATTGCTGACTTTTCCGATGCAAGCTCGCCCAGGTACTTTGTATTAAATCAATGTTTGCATTGTTTTCTATGGAGTAAGACTCTTAGGTGGTCATTACAACCCTGGTGGACGGTGTTAAAGCGGCGGTAAGACCGCCAACAGGCCGGAGGTGAAACATTTGCAATTATGACGGTGGCGGAAACCGCCAACAAAGACAGCCACTTTAACACTCCGACCGCCATAGCGGTATAAACAAACAGCACGGCGGTCACCGCCAACAGACAGGCGGAAGACAATGTACCGCCCACAGTATCACAACCTACCAATCCGCCACCTTTTCTGGGACGGATTCACTGCGGATAAAAACACGTCAGAAACAGCCATTTCAAAGGGAAAACGCTCGCCTCTACACACTCCACGAGGAAGGAGGGCACCATGGAGCCGGAACTTCATATTCTGCCAGCGCTAGTCTTCCTGCTCCTCTACGAGGATCATCAATGCCGGCGGCGAAGACCACGATGAGTACTGCACCTACGACATACGGGAGGGGGAGGCAAAAACACAGGGACGCTCACACTCAACATCCCAAACCCCACCCCAACCCTCACCCACAAAAACACACACACCAATGCATATCTATACATTACAGTAACACCCCCAACCCCCCGGAAGAATGCAAAGACAAAAGGAAATGAGTGGAACCATTGTAATACATCAAAATACAGTAAGTAAATATATACATATATATATATATATATATATGTACATAATAAACAATATATACACCACGATTAGTAGTGCAGGTATTGCACCATTCATAGTCCGTGGACCACTGGGCCCAAAATGCATGGGCGAGGCCCACACAAGATACCCGATCCAAACGGAGAGAACACTGCAAGGGCATCAGATCGAAATACAACAGGCACCTCAGGGGGAAGGGAAAAGGGGGCACCTCAGCCGGATAGGTGCACCACGCCAGATCCACGAGGTGGCTCCATGCCCATTGATGTATCCTGGGAGTGCAAAGCCACAGTCTCTCAAGTCTCTACAGTGGGTGGGTTGCCTACTGTTCAATCCTGGGGAGTGCAAAGCCACAGTCTCTCAAGTCTCTACAGTGGGTGGGCTGCCCACTGTTCAATCCTGGGGAGTGCAAAGCCACAGTCTCTCAAGTGGATGCAGGTCTCCACTGGTTCTGGAGGGGGACTGGTGCCCAGAGTGCTTCATCCTGTGCAGGACCAACGGAGTGGATGCATGTCTCCACTGGTTCTGGAGGGGGACTGGTGCCCAGAGTGCTTCATCCTGTGCAGGACAGACGGAGTGAATGCTGTTCTCCACTGGTTTTGGAGGGGGACTGGTGCCCAGAGTGCTTCATTCTGTGCAGGACAGACGGAGTGGATGCTGTTCTCCACTGGTTCTGGAGGGGGACTGGTGCCCAGAGTGCTTCATCCTGTGCAGGACAGACGGAGTGGATGCTGTTCTCCACTGGTTCTGGAGGGGGACTGGTGCCCAGAGTGCTTCATCCTGTGCAGGCCAGACGGAGTGGATGCTGTTCTCCAATGGTTCTGGAGGGGGACTGGTGCCCAGAGTACTTCATCCTGTGCAGGACAGACGGAGTTGATGCATGTCTCCACTGGTTCTGGAGGGGGACTGGTGCCCAGAGTGCTTCATCCTGTGCAGGACAGACGGAGTGGATGCTGTTCTCCACTGGTTCTGGAGGGGGACTGGTGCCCAGAGTGCTTCATCCTGTGCAGGACAGACGGAGTGGATGCTGTTTTCCACTGGTTCTGGAGGGAGACTGGTGCCCAGAGTGCAGCACACACCCCGTGACGGTCCCAGTTGTGTCACTGCCCCTGCTGCAAATGGGCTAGCGGTCCTTGCCATGTCGGTCTTTGCCCTGTTCAGTGGTCCTTGGCCTGTTCAGCGGTGCTTGAGTTGCCAGTGTCAGACCTGTTCAGAGGTGCTTTCCATGGCGCTCTTTGCCCTGTTCAGCGGTCCTTGCCATGACGGTCTTTGCCCTGTTCAGCAGTCCTTGGCCTGTTCAGCGGTGCTTGAGTTGCCAGTGTCAGACCTGTTCAGCTGTGCTTTCCAAGGCGGTCTTTGCCCTGTTCAGCAGTCCTTGCCATGGCGGTCTTTGCCCTGTTCAGCGGTCCTTGCCATGGCGGTCTTTGCCCTGTTCAGCGGTCCTTGCCAAGGCGGTCCTTCATTGCCCAGCAGGGCTGAGGCTCGCCGTGCTACTCCTCCCAGACTTTGGAGATTTCTTCTGCCCCTTCCCCACCTTGGGAGGAGTCACAGCTGAGTCGACAATCCCCCCGGGACCCCTGTGAGCGGCTTGGCTGGCTAGAGTCTTCCCCCTCTCCCGCCGGGCACTGTCCAACTTCTGGTGCTTCTCCGGGGGGGGGGACTGGCTGTGCTGTGGCTCCGTGCCACACTGGCTGGCCTGGTGGCCGGTGCACTCCACATACCTGTAATAACAGTCACCACTGGTCCCGGAGATTTTTTGGCTGAGGTGCTAGTACGGGACCTATGAGTTGGACGGGGGGTGGGAAATAGGTTAAGGGGGGACAGGAAACATTTTTGGGAGACACTGGGACGGGTAGCTGGAGGGGGTTTGGGAGTGGAGGAAGAGGAGGTGGTTGTGGGAGGTGTAACTTTTGTGGATTTGGGTGCAGGTGCATGGGCTGGAGGCTGTTGTGAGGTGGATGGCTGTTGGGTGGGTGTGTGCCTGCGTTTGTGTATCTTCGGAAGGGGCGTCACAGACACACTGGGAGAGGACACAGGGGACGTGGAAATGGTAGTGGCGGTGGTGAGTGCACGTGAGCGGGGTGTGGTGGTAGGTGTGCTGGTGCGGGACGTAGTGGCTGTAGTGGTAGTGCATGCAGGTGTGAGTGTGGACGAGACTGGGAGGGAGGAGGGAGATGAGGAGGAGGGGGACACAGTGAAGGCAGTGAATGTTGGTGTGTCTGTATGTGTGTGATGCTTGCGTGAGTGCCTGTGGGATGTGTGGCGCTTATGTTTGCCTGATCTTCCCTTTTGTGTGTTGAGGTGTGTGCAGGCTGGTCTGATGGTGTGCTTGGGATAGGCAGAGGTACAGGGGATTGGGTCTGGGTGGAGGAAGTTGGAGTGGGGAGGCTAGACACAGGGACAATGGCTGCCATCCGTGCTGAGGCCAGAGTTTGAAGGGTTCGATGAAGGGCAGCCTGACCAGAATGAATGCCCTCCAGGAATGCATTTGTGTGTTGCAACTCCCTTTCTACACCCAGGATGGCATTCAAAATGGTAGACTGCCCAACGGTGAGGGACCTGAGGTGGTCAATGGCCTCCTCACTGAGGGCAGCAGAGGTGACAGGGGCAGGGGCTGAGGTGCCTGGGGTGAAGGTGATGCCCACCCTCCTGGGTGAGTGGGCATGGGGCGAAGGTTGAGGGGCTGCTAGGAGGACGGTGCTGGTAGGGTGAGTGGCGGCTGTAGAAGTGGGGGGCACAGATGTTGCCGCCACCACAAGGGAGCTCTCATCGGAGGATGAGTACGTGTCGCTGGTTGCAGATCCTGTGACTGCCGTGGTGCTCCCCTTGCCCTCCGTCCCACTGGTGTATTCTGAGTCCGTAGTGTGGCCCTCCATGGCCATGTGGGATGCAGCTCCCTCGTGCTCCGGTGCCACTGTACCTCCGCCTGATGATGCTAACGCACACAAGAACAGAGAGACCACAAAAAGGGGGGGGGTGACAGAAGAAAGACAGGTTGAGTGCATGGCTTACCGCTACCGTTGGCGGACAATACAGACACAGCAGACCACTGCACTACGTTGCGCTGTTGGGCTCTAGAGATGCAATTCCTCCGAAATGGCCTACAAGGCTATGGACGACATCTGCACACATAGATGACACAGGGGCATGAATACCTGTACTTGGCACTCTATAGAGGTGGGGTGGGGTGCCACATGGCCTACCTTATGGAGGGGCCTTGCCTACGGAACTCGCCCTGGCTTAGGGAAACCCACAGCCCTCCTCCCCCACCCAGACCTTCACTGCGCGCAACGTCCGCTGAATGATAGTGTACTCACCCCCTTGTGTCTGCTGTGATGCCCTCAAGCGCCCATCCAACTCAGGGTAGGCCACCGCCAGGATCCTGAACATCAGGGGGGTCATGGTTCGACTGGCACCCCTCCCACAATGGGAGGCCATCGCCAGCTGAGCCTCCGCCGTCTTCTTGCTCCAGCGGCAAATGTCCTCCCATCTTTTCCGGCAGTGGGTTCTCCGTCTGTGGTGGACCCACAGGGTCCGGACATCCTTGGTGATGGCACTACAAATATTCTTCTTCTGGTGGGCGCTGACCTACATGACATGTGCAAGGGAAGAAGAGAAGTCATTACCAACTGCACCGTCAAAGTGAGTGGCCCACATCCCTACCCTTGCCATGTGGCACATGCATTCACGGTCCTTCATGCACGCAGAACTGTGCCCCCTTCCTTCTTACAACCAGCCCTCTCCACACAGGCATAGCCCATACAATATGCTCCCTGTGTACTTACCTGTTGGTCTGCAGGACCGTAGAGTAGCGTGTACTGGGGGAGGACCCCGTCCACGAGCTTCTCCAACTCCTCTGCAGTGAAGGCAGGGGACCTTTCCCCAGACGCACGAGCCATTGTCTCTTCCAGACCGAGGTTACAGCAGCACTCGCAGTGTAGGTCCTCTCCTGTCGAAGATCAGGTATCGAGTGATTGAACAGATAGAAAATGGCGGTCATGTCCGTGACGGTGCGTACCGTCACCGCCGGCGTACATCATCATTGGCTCCTGGGACCCATAGGGCCCAATGTTAACCAATGCAGCATTGCGCTGCGGTCTTCGTCCGCCTACCGCGACGGTGTACAACGCCAGCGCAGTTACCTCACATCCCATTGTCTCAGTTTAGAGGTGAGGCAGCCGCCATTTCAGGGGCCCACATGACCTAATCACCAACTGCGTCACACATCCCTAGGCCTTGTCTCACAACACAAATACAGGCCACATTTTGTGTATGAATGGTGTTCTGTGTAGACTGTGGGTACATACCTCTGAGTTGTTTGACTCTGTGATCGCTGTTGTCTTTCATAGGCACCGTCCGCTGGGACATGTGAGGAGATAGAGGCATCCTCAAGTGTACCGACCGCTGGTGGACCTGTCGACAATGGAGGAAAGAAGTTTGATCATCACCTACAGGTTTGACCATGCCACAATCTACGAACTGGGTACCCAGTTGGAGCCTGACCTGATGTCAGCAATCCGCCATCTCACAGGAATCCCCCCTCAAGTGCTGGTGCTATCAGTGCTCCATTTCCTTGCAAGTGGGTCATTTCAAACAACGGTGGCCATGGCATCAGGGATGTCCCAGCCTATGTTTTCCAACGTGTTGTCCAGAGTGTTGTCTGCCCTTCTGAAACACATGCAGAGCTATTGTCGTTTTCCCTCAGGTGGAGGACTTGCCTACAGTGAAAGGTGACTTCTATGCCATGGGACATATACCCAACATCATAGGTGCCATTGATGGGACCCATGTAGCTTTGGTTCCCCCCCCCCTTCAGGAGTGAACAGGTGTACAGGAACCGGAAGAGTTATCATTCCATGAATGTACAGATGGTATGTTTGGCAGACCAGTACATCTCCCAGGTAAATGCTATGTTCCCTGGCTCTGTGCATGACGCCTACATCCTGCGGAATAGCAGCATCCCTTATGTGAAGGGTCAACTCCAGAGGCACCGGGTTTGGCTATTAGGGGACTCTGGTTACCCCAACCTGTCATGGCTACTGACCCCAGTGAGGAATCCCAGGACCAGGGCAGAGGAACGCTACAATGAGGCCCATGGGCGGACTAGGAGGGTGATCAAACGCACCTTTGGCCTCCTGAAGGCCAGGTTCAGGAGCCTCCATATGACAGGTGGTTCCCTATTCTACTCACCAAAGAAAGGTGTGCCAGATCATCGTGGCCTGCTGTATGCTTCACAACTTGGCTTTGTGACGACAGGTGCCTTCTCTGCAGGATGATGGTCCAGATGGCGGTGTTGTGGCAGCTGTGGAGCCTGTGGACAGTGATGAGGAGGAAGCAGAGGAAGAAGACATTGACAACAGGGACTCAGTCATCCAGCAATATTTCCAGTGACACACAGGTGAGAAAACATTCCTGCCTACTACAAGTACTTTAACACTTCTACCTCTATCCTGTCTGTCGATTTCAACCAGTGTATGGTCACTCAGTTGTCATTTTCCTTTATGGTTTCACAGGTGTGGTTTCCAACGTGTGTCATCTGCTTAGATTCCTCATGGACTTGAGATGTGTGACATAGGTATGTTGACATTACATTTGAAAAAACATTTTGTCACTGTCATTGCTAATACACAATTTCAAAATCACAGACTGACTCCAGATTGTTTTGTGCTTCAAGGGTGTTTATTGAAGTGCTCAATATTGGAGGGGGTTGTAAAATGGTGAGGGGGGATGGTGTAGGAATGTCCATGGAAGAGTCTAGTCTATTAGTCTCACAGGTGCATTGCCCATATGGGCATAGGAAGTGGAGCTGGGGCAGTTTCAATATAGACAGGGTTACAAAGTGGGACAGTGGTTTGACAATCAGGGTGGTCTCATTTCTTGGCGGGGGTCTTGGCATCGTGCTCTGTCTTGTTCCTGGATCTCAGGGACCGCTTGCGGGGTGGTTCTCTCTCTGCAGTGGGGGGTGCTGGTGTGGTGGTCCTGTGGCGGTGCCTCCTGTCCACTAGCGCCGGCGGAGGTGGTGGGCAGTTCATCGTCAATGCTAGTGTCAGGGGCCCCTTGTAGTGCCACAGTGTCCCTCCTGGTGTTAAGTATTTCCTTCAGCACCCTTACGATGGTGCCCAGGGCGGAGCTGATGGTTCTGAGTTCCTCCCCAAACTCCAAATACTGTTCCTCCTGCAGGCGCTGGGTCTCCTGAAACTTGGCCAGGACCGTTGCCATCGTCTCCTGGGAGTGGTGGTATGCTCCCATGATGGAGGAGAGGGCCTCGTGGAGAGTGGGTTCCCTTGGCCTGTCCGCCCCCTGTCGCACAGCAGCCCTCCCAGTTCCCCTGTGTTCCTGTGCCTCCGTCCCCTGGACCGTGTGCCCACTGCTACTGCCCCCAGGTCCCTGTTGTTGTTGGGGTGGTGGGTTATCCTGGGTTCCCTGTAGTGGTGGACACACAGCTGATTGACGTGTCCTGGGCACGGAGGTATGGGCCTGCTGGGTGGGTGCTGTGCTGGTGTTACCAGAGGGTGGAAGGTCTGTGGTGGGCTGTGCCTGTGTGAGGGGAACCGACTGTCCCGAGGCCCACGATGGTCTGGGCTGGTCATCTGGATCCAGGTGGACAGAGCTACTGTCATCACTGTGGGCCTCTTCTGTGGGTGGGGTGGAGATGTCTGGACCCTCCGTCTGGTGATGTTGGGTAGTGGTCCTGCAGGGGTGTAAATTGCATCTGTGTGTGTCATGGTGTGCAATGGGTGGGTGACCGTGTACCCCAGTGCTAGCATTCCTGTTTTGGGGCTTGTGTGATGATGGTTGAGGGGGCTATTATGGGAATGTGCAGTGGGCATGCTTTAGTGATGGGTGTCCATGCTTTGTTGTGTCATGCAGGGCTTGGTGTTGGGATGTGTGGTTTGTGTTATTATTACATTTGTGAGGAGTTGGAGTGATAGGGGAGGGGGCGAGGGTGGGGGTCTGTGACACCATGCAGGTAGGGTGGGGGATATGATATGTAAAGGTTTGACTTACCAGAGTCCATTCCTCCACCGACTCCTGCGAGGCCCTCAGGATGCAGAATCGCCAAGACCTGCTCCTCCCACGTTGTTAGTTGTGGGGGAGGAGGTGGGGGTCCGCCGCCAGTCCGCTGTACCGCCAGGTGGTGTCTTGAGACCACGGAACGCACCTTCCCCCGTAGGTCATTCCACCTCTTCCTGATGTCGTCCTGATTTCTTGGGTGCTGTCCCACTGCGTTGACCCGGTCGACTATTCTTCACCACAGCTCCATCTTCCTAGCTATGGAGGTGTGCTGCACCTGTGATCCAAATAGCTGTGGCTCTACCTGGACGATTTCCTCCACCATGACCCTGAGCTCCTCCTCCGAGAACCTGGGGTGTCTTTGCCATGCCATGGGGTGGTGTGGGTGATGTGTGGGGTGGGGTGTGTGGTGATAAGTATGGTGATATGTAGTGGTGTGTGGTGTTTTGTGCATGGAAGCTGTGTGGGTGATGGTGTTGAGTGCCTGTGGCTGCTAGTTTATGGATGGTGGTGTCTCTCTCTGGCCTTCTTTCGGAATTTTTGGTAGTAGGGGTTTGTGGGTGATGTGGGTATGTGTTTTATATTGTATTGGGTGTTTGGGTGTGGTGTGTGTATGTGTATCAGGTGTGTGTATTTCAAATTGTCCAATGTGGCGGTGTTTTGTATGTGTGTGTGTATTTTGAGCACGGCGATGTGTACCACCAATGGAATACCGCGGTTGAAAGACAGCCGCGTGGATTCATTGGTCGTGATAGCGTGGGTGTATTTCTGTTGGCGTGACGGTTTTGTTTTCGCCAGTTTATCACTGACCTTTGGTGTGGCAGACTTGTGTGGGTGTCTGAATTTTTTCGGATTTCGAGATGTGGGTCATAATAGCTGTGGCGGAATTCCGCGGCCGTGGCGGTGTGATGGCAGTCTTCTGCATGGCATTAAGCGGCTTTTACCGCCAATGTTGTAAAGACCACCTTATTCTTTTGAAAATTCATATCTTTAATTGTGTATGTTAGATTTTTGTCATTTTGCTCTAGTTGGATTTAGATAAATATTACCTATTTTTATAAGCTGGTGTGGTGTCCATTTTGTAGTGTTTTCCCTGTATTACCATGTGTGTTGGTACAAATACTTTACACATTGCCTTTGAGATGAGCCTGACTGCTTGTGCCAAGCTACCAAGGGGTTAAGCAGGGGTTGTCCTTACTAAAGTAAGGGTCCCTGCTTGGACAGAGTGCAAACTGACTGCCAACCAGAGAACCCATTTCTAACAGGCATATTTACACAGAAGTGTGCGGCGCAGCTCCAAAATTGGCAGTGCCATGCTGCATCACTTCCAAAATTCAGGGATGCTCTGTATTCACAGAAATCAGTGCACCCCTGTGGTTCCCCTAGTGCTGGTGCTGAATTTAGCTACCAGCACCAACGCAGGCATCCTTGCACCATAGTGCAAGGAGTCTGAGTTGAAGGGAATTATTGTTTATGTGCAGGAAGGTGTCCCTTCTTGCGCATAAAGGGGGTCATTCTGACCTTGGCGGTCCAGGACCGCCATGGCGGAGTGCGGCGGAAGCACCGCCAACAGGCTGGCGGTGCTTCCTCGGCGATTCTGACCGCGGCGGTAAAGCCGCGATCGGAAAAGGGGAGCCGGCGGTTGCCTGCCGGTTTCCCGCTGGCCCAGGGAATCCGCCATGGCGGCGCTGCTTGCAGCACCGCCATGGGGATTCCGAGCGCCTTCCTGCCAGCCTGTTTCTGGCGGTGTCCACCGCCAGAACCAGGATGGCGGGAACGGGTGCCGTGGGGCCCCTGGGGGCCCCTGCACTGCCCATGCCACTGGCATGGGCAGTGCAGGGGCCCCCTAACAGGGCCCCACAAAGATTTTCACTGTCTGCTGTGCAGACAGTGAAAATCGCGACGGGTGCCACTGCACCCGTCGCACCCCTTCAACTCCGCCGGCTCCATTCCGAGCCGGCTTCATTGTTGAAGGGGCTGTCCCGCTGGGCCGGCCGGCGGTCTTCTGGCGGTCGCCCGCCGGCCCAGCGGGAAAGCCGGAATGGCCGCTGCGGTCTTTTGACCGCGGAGCGGTCTTTCGGCGGGAACCGCTTGGCGGGCGCCGACCGCCGCGGTCAGAATGACCGCCAAACAATCTACAATGGCGATCTGTTACTTATATGTGTGCTGCAGAATGAAGCACACATAGAAGTAGCAAAAATGAGGAGAAATTTCTCCTTTATGTACGTGCTAAAGCCACCCCTGGGGTGGCGTTAGTTTTTGGCTCTGCCGCAGAGGTACGAATTCTTGTAAATCTGGGCCAACGTCAAAAGCAATGAGTGTTGCAGTGGAACACCCACAGCAACATCCATTGCACTTCCCTCTGCTGCAGAAAACTGCATCGGAGGGACCCATATTTACAAGGCAGCATTAAGCCACAAAAAGAGGAATAGCGCCACCTTATAAATATGGCGCAGTGCACAGTGCTGCAGGAGAGTCATAAAAAGTGACTGCCCAGTGGCGCTAGGGACATTTACATGCCCATGAATTTGTTTGTGGCTACCTTCCCGTCACAAAACATTCATACATGCCCCTGCAAATCGGTATTAGGAGGAGACACCCTTAACACACTCTTGCTCCTAATGCTGACTGGTATACCCTATTTTGATATCCAGTAATAGGTTAACAAATCACAAAACAGGGTTAGTACATGTGAAAAGGATATTTAGCGGTTACAAACTGCCTAATTTGCGGTCTGTGACTGCTAAAGGCTTTTGTACATGTGGCCCCTTGTCAGTTCCTCCTGACTGATTCAAAAGTCAAAATAACTTTATTTTTTATAGCAGTTGTTACTTCATTAGAGGGGACGATAATATTAATGGGGCATTCCATATTGCAGGAAATTGAAAATGCACACCCACAACAATATTTTTGACTACTTTCAAATTGACTAGATGCTGAAAAACACATTTATTGTTGTTTTCTATACTTGCCACATACCATGTATCAATCCAGGGGCCCATTTTCCCTGTCAAGCTGAGTGGTAAAATAAAAGCACATTATGTATTCTAACAGCCATCGCACATTAGCCACTGCTGGCTATGATTGATTGGTAGAGTACCCATTTCTATAAAATTCAATAACATAACATTGCATAAGCATCTTGACTTTATTTATTAAACAAACCTCAGAAACCTCTAAAGGGACAACTGTGAACTTTCTTCTATTTTGCTCTTTGTAGATTAGCGTGACAAAAGCCAACATTATAAGTAGCTCTTCCCTGCTTCCCCAAAATTCACCTGCACTACAGTAGGGCAAACATTGACAAAGCCAACAGGTCTGACTTGTTTTGATTTAAGGCAGATAAATACAGTTAAATACACATTCAGAGACACATGCAGTTAAACTATTACATACAGGCACACTGAAACATAGGTAGATGTTATGAGGATGCATGAATACAAAGATCGCTGAATGGTTTATACATAAATAAATAGATGTATGGATAGCTGTAACTTGTAAGTAAGATTTGTGCATCAGTAGATGGGTAGGTATATGTGGATTGGTGTGGTGGCATGGCTGAATAACTGAATGCTTGGGTGTTGTCGCTAGACAAATGTTTGGATAAGGGGGTGTAAAATGATAACTGTAGAGAGTAAATGCTGTTCATCAGAGGACTAAGTCATTTTATTGTACACAAAATGCTATCCAATCGCATCACTGTCCCAAAATGAACGAGCCTTGTATTGTTAACCAAGAACACTCACAAACATGTAGAAATTGAAGCTGCAAGTCCACAATTGACTGGCAAAAAAGGGTCCATGTGACTGGGGTGAATGTTTGACATTGTTCACATTCCATCCATCAATTGTTCTTTTTGCTTTTGTCGCCCTAAGTGGGAAGGGTATGCCTAAACGTGGGTCCCATGATTTAGACCAGTCTGTCTGATTAAGGGTGATACCCTGAAACTGGTCCCAGGATGCTTGTTTCCGGTCCAGCAAGAACCTGGCTTGGCAGTTCGGCTGGACCATTCCCTTGGAAACAGGGTCAAGACTGATTTGTATATGGCTGGGTCCAAACTGGAATGGCATGGGTAGCAACTAAAAGATTAATTTAGGTCCAGATCTCTGTACTGAGGGTGAATGTTTGACATTATTCACCATTCTGTCCATCACTTGTTCTTTTTGAAATTGTTGCCCTAAGTGGGACTGGTGTTACCAGACCCTGGTCCCGTGCTCCCCATGACACAGGGATCAAGCTAGCCTGGTTGAGGAGGAGTAATACCCCCAAAACGTGCTCCAGGATGCTTGTTTTGAGCCCAGGGAAGACCTGACCTGGCAGTTCAAGCTGTTCTGTTCCCATGAAGAACATCATCAAGACGGATTTGCATATGGCTGGATCCAAACTGGAATGGCATGGCTAGCAACAAAATTATGAATTTAAACCCATATACATGTACTGGAGGTGAATGTTTGACATTGTTCAGCATTACATCCATCACTTGTTCCTTTTGCAATTGTTGCCCTAAGTGGGACGGGTATGTCCAGACGATGGTCCTGTGCTCCCCATTTTTTTTTAACATCTTTTTATTTATATTTATTTAACATTACACACAGGGGCGAGCAAAATGAGAGGAATAACAAGCTCCAGTCATACTGTGAAAATGTTTGAAGTGACACAATTATATTTTGCACCAGAGCTAGAATCTCGCAGTTATAAACTGCTAACTTAACATTATGATTATTTTGGTGCGTTCTGCTGGTATTCTTGGAGATAGTTAAGATTGAAAGAAGGAGATAGGAGTTGAAAGAGAGATATTAAGTCAAATAAAGGGAAAAAGAGGAGAGGGGGGCGAGTGTGAGGAGCCGTGTGTCTCGGCTCTGATGGTATCGGAGGCATCCTGTTGGTTGCTGTTGTCGCGTGGGCTCTCATTATCCTAAATGAGACTACTGGATTTCTAGGCAGCAGGATCGATAACGGTGTGGGGGACTCAGTCTGACCCACGTGTAAAGAACTCTGTCACCCTAAATCCGGTTGTTGCTCCGGCTAACTAGCAGTGCCTCATTTCTCCCACGGGGAAGAAATGATTGGGCAGCCGAGCGCATGACATCTTTGGAACTTCTCAGGGAAGTCGTGGTCACTCAGATCCAAACCAACTCTCTCATTCACTATATGGTCTCATATACAAATGACAAAGACAGTATAAGTTTTATATAATGTTTTAATAAAACGACTGTATTTTAGATATTAAGGCGTGAGCCGCAATAACCAGAACAATACAACATAGTAGGATTGATATAGTAACCAGGAGAGTAAAACATAGAAATAAAGCTATCATAATTCCTAACCGTTTCTACTCTCCCTCTGCTTGTTCTATTTAGAGCACAGCATGTTAAGCTTTCAGCTTGCCTTTCTGTATCACTAGGGAGACGGACACACTCATACCTGAGCAAAGGCCTGTGATCTGGTTCAGCATCTGCAACGAGGCAGTCAGCGTCTAGTTGTGGTTCCCTGGTCGGAATCTCCCTCTTGATGTATTGGGACAAGGAAGTGATTTTATAACTAACATGTCATCGTGATCACAAAATGTTCCTGCGCAGGAATGGCAAGTCTAGACTCCTACCACGTCTATCGGCAATGTACCAGACTGTATCCTTGACTAAAGCACAGAGTGAATATGTTATGAAGAACTCCAGTGCTGAAGTAGGCAAAACAGTGTGATATGAATAAAAAACAACACCGTAGAACTGGCTATTCTGTAAAATAACAGTACGAAGCCTAATAGAAAGCATTTAGAGTAAAGTGCACAGAGGCTCTAAGCTGTTAGCAAATTAATAAAATATATTTAGGGCAAAGTGCACAGAGGCCTAAGGCCTGAAGCTAATGCGCAAAATATACGTAAAACTGACCACACTACACCCTCCCCTTGTCGGTAGCAAGTGGTTCTAACAACATAAAAAAAAAACATGACCTAAATTTAAACCCAACATTTCGACAAGATGAGAAGACAGCAAAGTCATAAATTTAGGAAACATGTGACGAGAGAGCGAATTGCAATATAGTGTCAATTTAGTCGGGAGAGAGAGAAAAAAATCAAATTGTCAGACAGAAGCAATAGAACGTAGAAGCTCCTCCACTTCGAGATATGTCAATAGCGGAAGATCCACACCACAAAGTACCATGGAGCAGGTGTGTTCCAAAGCCCCAAAACCATTCAGGGCGGCACCCCGTGTAGTGCCAAGGAAAGAGACAAAACCATCTTCCTCCAGGAAGGGAATCTCATAATCCGCTTCACGAAGCAAACGCAACCGTAGTGCACAAGTCTGGGAATGAGCCCTAATCGGGAACATCAACAGATCAAGATCAACCACTGGAGAGCGCTGCAGTGAGAGACAGTAAGCCAGTGCATGTTCAAACGAGCACCAAAGGCATCGAAACACGGGTTGCACACAATCCAAAACCGGTCGGAACGACAAAGACCAGTCACACTCCAAATGAGCCAGGAGTGTTGCTCCAAAACACTGCATCATGCGTTCACGACACAGCTGCGCTGACGGGAGCAGCAATACAGGATCTCGTTGCGGCGGGACAGCCATTGCGAAAAAATAGCAGCAATAGCAAAACTCCAGCCAATAAAGCCAAAGTAATTGGGAAACCCCCAAAAATGCTTCCGAAAATAGAGTGTATAGCCGAAGGTATCAAACCGAATATGGAAGAGAAGGTGTGAATGAAACCAACACCAACGGCTTTGAAAAAATTAGCAATACCAGCAGTGCTGGATGCATTAAATATACGTCCCACAAGTTCACCGAAGTGACTCGGAAAGTTAGTATTCAAAAGGGACTGTATCTCCGCCGATGACCTTGCCACTTGAAGTGCGTAGGTCTCACTAGCAGATGTAAGGGCCACATGCTTTTGAAACAATAAAGCTTTCAGCCGACTCAACTTGTCAAAATCAACCTTGGAAGTAGCAATATGAGGCCAGATGTCCGCTACCTCCCTAAATTCAGTAGGGGGAAACAACACATTCCCGCAGCACGTAACGGCCTTGTTGACAACGACGATGTAAACTATTCCGGCACGCATGCCACAGCAGCGTTTGCTGTTAAGAACAATGTAACTGCCGATAGAAAGCACCTGGAAAGTGTTTTTAATTACCGGGACCGGAACTCCCTTCAGTTAACAAGCTAAGTTAGCAATCGAAGCATTACACGCTCCGTGCAAGGACAGCTGTTTACAAACCATGGAATGGCTAACAGAAGTTTCGCAGTCGCTACAGCTAAGAAAAACTTCCCGCAAACCATTAACACATCTGTACTGAAAAGGAAGCTCCCACACCTCGTGTATGTAACTGTCACCCAATAGTTCATATCTTCCCACCGGAATGTGCTTCAAACAAGAAGTAAATTGCAGAGTGGAGATAGGCAAATTAATAACCCCATGAATCAACCACTCAGCTGACGGAATCTCAGCCACCGTAAAAGGCAGTTTCTCCAATTTTTCAATATTTAACATAACATACGTTGCTTCCTTCTTAGCCATCAATTGTTGTTGACAAGTTAAATTAAAGGAGATAAAGATCTCTCTGGCACGAATGTGCTGCCATGGAACGCGACCCGCCTTCAAGGTCTGAAGAGTCCAACCCAGCTGCATGATAGATCGTGTCTGACTCTGCCCATGATATAAAGAAGACAAGTCTGATTTTATAATGTCAATAGCAGAAGAGACAATGCTGTCAATCGTGTAAACACGGTCAGAAAGGGTATGCATGCCATTATCAACAACAGACAAAGGGGGTCATTTTGACCTTGGCGGACGGCGGAGGCCGTCCGCCAAGGTACCGCCGCTGAATGACCGCACCGCGGTCCCGCGGCGGCCATTCAGACATTTTCTCTGGGCCGGCGGGCGCTCTCCAAAAGAGCGCCCGCCGGCCCAGAGGAAATGCTCCTGCAACGAGGACGCCGGCTCAGAATTGAGCCGGCGTAGTTGCAGGGGTGCGACGGGTGCAGTTGCACCCGTCGCGTATTTCAGTGTCTGCTTAGCAGACACTGAAATACTTTGCGGGGCCCTCTTACGGGGGCCCCTGCAGTGCCCATGCCATGGGCATGGGCACTGCAGGGGCCCCCAGGGGCCCCGCGGCACCCCCTACCGCCATCCTGTTCCTGGCGGGAGACCCGCCAGGAACAGGATGGCGGTAGGGGGTGTCAGAATCCCCATGGCTGCGGAGCGCGCTCCGCAGCCATGGAGGATTCTGTAGGGCAGTGGTAAACCGGCGGGAGACCGCCGGTTTACCCTTTCTGACCGCGGCAGAACCGCCACGGTCAGAATGCCCTCGGGAGCACCGCCAGCCTGTTGGCGGTACTCCCGTGGTCGGTGACCCTGGCGGTCACCGGCCGCCAGGGTCAGAATGACCCCCAAAGTCTGCAGCAGATTTTCTCGATCAATCTGTCTTAACCTGGCTGCAGCCTCCTGCTGGGAAAGTTTCCAAAACTCATTATACACTTCGTATAAGAACCTTTTTCTCCGGGGCACCTTGGGACCTGACAAGAAATCTTGTAAATCAGTACCATTAGACAGTAACTTGAGGTGTGACTTAACTGCACCCAGCGTGGAGTACTTCAACCATTGTTGACAAAGTTTCCCCAAACTGTATGTAGTTATTATATCTGCATGTTCTGGTGAAATGTAACAAGGGTCTGCCCTACTAGTCCTGAACCCCCCAGAAGAGGTAACAAAACGTTGATGACACTGATTAGTGTCTACAGGCCACAATAACCACCCGCCCGGATGTAACGATGAAGCGTTAAGCGTACCATTCTGGACCCAATGCGTAAATTCACTAAAAGTAGCATTCACATAGTGCTGCCAGTTATTTAATTTAGAAGGGACAGGGCCAAGCCCAAACAACTAGTCTGTTGTACTGTGTCATTGAGGAAAATCATTTGCACAGGGATAATGCATGCTCGAAATAATGTATCTGTGCCTTGCATCTGCCAATTTTTCGTACCCCAAACACTTTTCAAGTCAACAGTCTTCAACCAGTATTCATATCCTTCGACCGAAAGTTTAGATACAAACGAATTAGAATACAGTAATTTAGTATCGGTCAACAAAATCTGCTTATTAGAATACGGTGTCACTTTAAAATAGTAAGACTTAGCGCTTCGCTGATCATGCCCAGAAAAATATGCAAATTTATCATTATACGTTTTCGAACTCCCTTGTGGAGGAGTCGAGCAATGTTCCCGTTGTACATAATTAAAGATGGACTTAGGGCTACTCGCTTTGTGAATAAAGTGGTGTCCATAATAGGTGTAGCAAAACATATCACCATGATTATCTTTAAATTGGTAAGCATCTTCATCGTCATAGACAGTATAATATTGCAAATCTTTTAGCATAGCATCTACTGTCTTCACATCCCAATCATCAGAAACAATGCCTGGAATAACAATATCATTCATTGATAACTTAAGAACATACGGTATTTGAATCAATTCAGTGGGACCATATATTTCAAACATTACTTTATCCCACACAATTCCATCCGGAATTGGTATTGCAGAAATGTTCACATTGGATAAGTCTCTTCGAACCATATGAGACGAAAAATGTGGTCTCAACACAGTCTCCACGTGCTCAATGTCTGATCGATCAGGAAGAAAATGACCATGTATTACCAGAAAAAAGGTAACCACAAATCCCAACCATAAAAAAATAGTCAGTACAGCCATAAAAAGCCACAAATAGTTCCAAGGAACAACAAAATATGTACGTTTAAGCCAACTTAGTAGCTTACGTGGACCTCGGATTGAAGACAGCGAAGACGAAGAGCTGGATACAGCTACATCCGCGTTGTTGAAGCAGCCAGAGGCAGTTCTCGCAAAAGGTGCAACAGTGAACAAGGAAGCTGATGGAGGTTCTCTCCTAGGCACGCTATAAATCACATGTTCAGAAACATCAGTAGAACGTACAGCAACTTGAGAAAAAGAATCAATATCAATCGTTGACTGTGGAACAATCGCAAGATCATCTTCCACCCTCCCCAAGCTCGGAGAGGAAACATGGTCGGTGCTAATCACCTGCAGCGGGACTTCTTCCCCAGTAGTGAGAGGGATGCCGGAACTACTGGGTGTCCCTCTTGGTCTGCTGTGCAGAATCGGCCACATGTTGTAACTTGACATTATCAATGGAAACAAAACGATTTCCTTTGGCCCCTTGCAGCGGCGGCAAAATCACAGTTCTCGTGCCGCTCACCCCCAACACCGGGACAGGTGCTTGATAAGAAGGACCAAATTCTTTCTTTACTGCGTCCTTTTCACGCACTAGATCCCCAATCCTGGGTATCCAACCAGTAGATGTTACTGGCTCATCCTTAATTCCAGAGGAGGCAGCACTTGCAGAAGAGTTATCTTCACGGAATTGTTGTAAATCCTGCAAAACAGTGACACGATCATTTATGTCAAAGGGCGTATCTGCCGCCTCCACACCAGGACCATCTAGATCAGGAACATACATTCGTGTTCCGAACAGGCACTCATATGAAGTACGACCCCCCAGTGACCTTCTAGGCAAGTTATTAAGTGCTCTCTGTACTCCATACAGGTGGGCTAGCCAACTACGACCCGTACCTATAACCCTGGCTGTTAAGGATTGCTTTAAATCACGATTTAAACGCTCCACGACAGAATTTCCCTTGGGATGAAATGGAGATGAGAATTGGAGTTGGACCCCCAACGAAGCCATGGTGCCCCTGAATGCCTTAGAGGCAAAAGCAGGGCCCTGGTCCGAATGAAAAGCCGCAACTGCAAATGTATCGACAAAGATACGCAAATCTTTAATAACAGTCCGAGCGTCAGCCGAGCGCTGTGGCCAGACCCACACAAATCTGGAGCACGAATCTACAGCAACCAATATGTATTTGTATGCACTATCTGGTGTCAGTGGACCACAATGGTCCAAGTACACACACTGTAAAGGTCTATTTGATATCAGAAGAGGAGTCTGCTGCGGGCGTCTAGCCGACGATGCTTTAATTTGTTGACAGACGTCACAACAAAGGACATACTGCTTTGTCTCCTTATAGAGACCAGGCCACCAATAACGGGCCTGTAAAAGCGAAATCGTGGCAGCCACACCAGCATGCGCAGATGCCACCCCTTCATGCGCTGCAGAAATTAATCGAGGTCTCTCAATCTTATTCGGTAACTCACGTACACCAACGCCTGGAATATTAACAACAGCATTTAGTGCACCACTCAAGCAGTAACTATATTTAGAAGGGAATCCTTTAGGAAATGGCGTGCCATCAGCCGTAGCTTTTATGGCAGCCGAAATCTCTATGTCTGGTTTTGAACTCGAACGAGTTACCGCGGCTACAGTGGCAATAGCCACTGCCGACTTTGCAGCCTCATCAGCCAAAGTATTCCCAGCAACGTGTATTCCAACGCGCTGGTGTCCAAGTGTATGTACAACATGGACTTTAGGAAGCGTCTCTTTCAGACCCGCAAACTTACCCCACAACAATTTATGTTTAATGGTGTTGCCTTTAGAATCTCTGAACCCATTCATCTTCCAATAATGCAGATATTCATTGAAGGATTGCACACAGTAGTAGGAGTCACAGACCAGCAAGGTCAATATCGCCGGCTCTGCATGCTCCAACGCTAACAAAAGAGCTTTGAGCTCAGCCAGCTGCGCCGTGCAATCTCCCAAGGTTTTAGTATAAGTATGTCGGGGGCAGAAAACTCCCCCCTCCATAGTCCCGCTCACCACCGCACAAGCAGCAGAATACTGTTGTTTAGTCCCAATCGCCGGTTGCGCAGAGCCATCGGTATACATGACCACTTCATATTGGTCAATAGGTAATGTGCCAGCAGGAACCGGGTACTCTATTTCATATTGAAGAAATTCTTGAGTCTGCAGCTTAGGGTCAAATATGTAATCCACATCAGTGGCCGTCAAAGACGTAGCCCATTGTATCCACCGCGGATGTAAAGCTTTCGAATTAGGAACACTCGCTTTTGTAACAGCCTCCAAGGCCGGAATTGGGGAAACTACAATAATGCGTTGGCCCTGGGCTGGCGGTCTTTCTTTGATCACAGCCATCTGTACTGCAGTGAGAATTTTCTCAGTCTGTGCAAAACGTTGTTCTGCAGCAGAATACAAGTGGGACTTGTATGCTATCGGGACTGTCTCCCCTTCATTAAAGGTGACATACGTAAATCCAACAGCCCCAGGAATCACCCTGATGACCAAATGAGTTTTATTGTCCCGCGTGTGTAAATGTTTAACTGCTAAGAGATCATTCTGCAGCTCTCGTAGTATGTGTGTATGCTCAATCGTCCAAAATCTACTTGAAAAATTCGGGCGAATCAGTTCATATAAGGGTTTTATACGTGTAGCATAATCAGGAATGTAAGTTCTGCCAAAATTCAGAAACCCCAACAAAGACTGGAGCTTCCGAACCGTATTAGGAGGCTGCAGTAAAGCACATTTCTCCAAAAAATGTGGCGCCAGGCTCTTGCCCTCACTCGATAACTCATATCCCAGGAAAATAACACTGAGGAAGGCAATCTTCGATTTCTTAAAATTAAACTTATAACCAATATCAGCAAAACCCACAACAATGCGCGATACGCGACTGAGATGTTGTAGAATCTCATCGTCCGTCAAATAAATGTCATCAACATATGATAACGCCTCAGGGTCCAACTCGTGCAGAAGTTCAGTCACACGAGCCGAGAACAGTCCTGGGCTATTCTTATACCCCTGAGGTAAACGACAAAACTTTTTCTGAGAGCCAAACGCACTGAAACCGGTATAGTCCCGACTTTCGGGTGCTATATTCTGGCAGAAAAATCCATTCGAGATATCCAAGGTTGTTTTGTATTTTTTACGCACTATATTATTCATAAGCGCAGTGCTATGTGAATTCTGTATAGCATATGTGCGTGTATTACTATTCAAATGTCTGTAATCCACCACTATCCTATAGGAATGGTCCGGTTTAGCAACCGGAAATAAGGGATTATTCATCGGCGAGACACAAGGCTCAATCACACCTTGGTACTCCAATTGTGTAAGAATTTTCCGAACCGATGCCCTTGCTTCAAATTTAATAGGATATTGCGGCTGTGGCTGAGGTTCTCCTTTAATGGGAATGACATGATAAGGTGATTGTTTATCCCACCCCACGTTATTTCTATATAGGGCGGGGGCTTGTGCTAGAGCCCATGATTTACCATATGACTCCGCTAGTTCTCTCGGAACAAGTGGTGAAAAGGAAGGCACAATAACCTCCTCCCCAACTGGACAGTCGCGAACAAAGTCAGGTGGCCAATCTTGTTCGGCCAACAGGACATCATATGATTTCACCATATGGTCCCAAAAGATGGCGTGTACAACGCGGTAAATGTCCCCTTCTAATCGTAGAGTCACAAGATATACTTGATCAGGATCAGAGACTCGCATATCCGCCGTCTCGACTTGTATGAAGTCATCAGTTGATTTCGCCTCCAGATGCTCTAGAAGACTCCGGCGAACTATTGTGACCTCTGCCGCGCTGTCTAACAGCGCTAACGCCCATGTCTTGTTCGTCAAGAGAACTCTCTTCTTGAGCGGCATGTCTAACTGAGACTGCTGCCACTTTCTTCTTTTTAAACTGCTGTTTTTGTTGCAGCGGTTTCTCTTCTTGTTTAATAGAAACCTCTGCTGAGCGTTGTGAATCCTGTCTCGGTTTCACGTACTCCATCCTCCGCTCTGACCGCCCACCTCTCTCACTTCTTTTCTCCGAGGAGTCCTGAAAGGAACGAGATTGGCGCGTATCAGTATATTGATGTCTATCAGGCGTCTTCAAAGTATCCCTATTCCTGAGATTATACTTATTTTGTGGGGTCTCCGGTAGCGGAGACTGCCCACCATCTTTCTTAGGTGTTTGCTGTTTCTTATCCCAGCGCTTTTTCGCACCCTCAGGTTGCTGTTGCTTAGAATTATCCTTATTATTTTTACCCTGCAATTGTGGTTTCTGCGGTCGAGCCCCTAGGCTATCACGACCAATACTAGAATATGTTTCAGCTATTATTCTCGGAAGTTCCCACTCCTGATTAATCTGCGGAACGTCCCGAAGACGCATTCGCACTGCTAGTGCTACTGCCTCCCCCTTGAGATTACTCAAAATAATAGAAGAAACCGCATCAAAATTACCCATCAATTGCATGCCTAAATCCAAGGCAGGGGCAGCCCCATATTCATCCTGAATTTGTTTAAGCACCTCCGGCAAATTAGCCAAAGTCGGTGTACCGTGTGCTGTAGTATAGAGAGCGGCAAACACCGTGCCCCAAGTATTACAAAGATCCACCGTAGGAACCATCCCATACGGCAAACACATCGTCAAAATTCTATGCTTATCCTGAGGTCCCGTATGGGGAAATACTGCTTCCAGCGTATTAATTTTTTGCGCCAGCCAAAATGGAGTCTCCTCACGTTTAGCCGGTACCTTGCCCATTACAGAGTGTATAGTGGCCGGATTTATTCCCGGCACCACCGCATGTGGATGAGCTGGAGCAGCACGCGCTGCATTAGTATTTAATGTCTGCATCACAAACTGAACTAATCGTCTGTACGTTGCAGTTAATTCCACATATAAACGACGCACTTCAGCCACTGCCACATTTGCCACTCCAGGATATGGTGTATATGTAGCCAATAAAGGCCAGGTCGGACCATCATTACTCAACAGACCTAACCGTACTGGTGTTACTGAATGTGGGAGGGCGCCATCAAGCCAATTATGGTGTTCTTGATAAGATAAAGGTATTTCTAAGTATGCATAAGCCCTGTATTGTCCAGGGACATTCGCAACAGTATATTCGTGAAAAGTATTTGTACCCCCATCAGCTGCTGGAAATACGACCCAAGAATAAAAAAGTTCTGATCTATAGGCTGCATGGGCGTCCACCACAAAAGTGACCGGACCCCCCTGGACCGTCAGTCCATGTGCTATCAGATGACCCGTGAGCGGAAATCGCATATTAAGCGGTATATCTACTACAACTGGATTCGCCATTAGTATAACAATAATAGCTCTAGGACAGAGAAGGCACACCAATATCGGGGTATTTCCTTTCAAAGTTCAAGCTTGAACAACCAACCACTAAGTAATAGGATGTACCCAACCTGTGGTGGCGGAAACCCTCAGCCCCACGGACGTCTCCGCACATGGAACCGAGGAGTCAAAATATATACGAGACCGAGAGAGTCAGTCGGACCCAAACATTAGAGCCAGGCCCCACGTTGGGCGCCATGTCGCGTGGGCTCTCATTATCCTAAATGAGACTACTGGATTTCTAGGCAGCAGGATCGATAACGGTGTGGGGGACTGAGTCTGACCCACGTGTAAGGAACTCTGTCACCCTAAATCCGGTTGTTGCTCCAGCTAACTAGCAGTGCCTCATTTCTCCCACGGGGAAGAAATGATTGGGCAGCCGAGCGCATGACATCTTTGGAACTTCTCAGGGAAGTCGTGGTCACTCAGATCCTAACCAACTCTCTCATTCACTATATGGTCTCATATACAAATGACAAAGACAGTATAAGTTTTATATAATGTTTTAATAAAACGACTGTATTTTAGATATTAAGGCGTGAGCCGCAATAACCAGAACAATACAACATAGTATATTTGATATAGTAACCAGGAGAGTAAAACATAGAAATAAAGCTATCATAATTCCTTACCGTTTCTACTCTCCCTCTGCTTGTTCTATTTAGAGCACAGCATGTTAAGCTTTCAGCTTGCCTTTCTGTATCACTAGGGAGACGGACGCACTCATACCTGAGCAAAGGCCTGTGATCTGGTTCAGCATCTGCAACGAGGCAGTCAGCGTCTAGTTGTGGTTCCCTGGTCGGAATCTCCCTCTTGATGTATTGGGACAAGGAAGTGATTTTATAACTAACATGTCATCGTGATCACAAAATGTTCCTGCGCAGGAATGGCAAGTCTATACTCCTACCACGTCTATCGGCAATGTACCAGACTGTATCCTTGACTAAAGCACAGAGTGAATATGTTATGAAGAACTCCAGTGCTGAAGTAGGCAAAACAGTGTGATATGAATAAAAAACAACACCGTAGAACTGGCTATTCTGTAAAATAACAGTACGAAGCCTAATAGAAAGCATTTAGAGTAAAGTGCACAGAGGCTCTAAGCTGTTAGCAAATGAATAAAATATATTTAGGGCAAAGTGCACAGAGGCCTAAGGCCTGAACCTAATGCGCAAAATATACGTAAAACTGACCACACTACACTGTTAGTTGATGAGTGTATGGGGTATGTTTCGTGATTTGTATAGGTTGTGCACTGCTATCTGTTTTTATACTTATTTACTTATTCGTTAAATTTGTTCTCAGGGGGGAGCTTGTCGTCTTTACTTTCCAGAGTTGTTACACAGGAGAGCCAGGTTTCTACGCTCTTTACTTTGATCCCCCTGTCCAGCAGCGACTGCAGTGTGTATGCTTCTGCTTTTGCCCAGCGCAAGAGCTACGCACGCCATTGTTGTATCCCCGGTACATTGGGCGCCTTCCAGTGCATAGCTATTAGTCGCCTATACAAGACTAGCGCTAGATCTATGTAGTCCCGTGCTCCCCATGCCGCCGGAATCAAGCTAGCCTGGCTGATGAGGGGTGATACCTGGAAACTTGTCCCAGGATGCATGTTTCCAGGCCAGGGAAGACATGGCCTGGCAATTCAGGCTGGACTGTTCCCAAGGGGAACGTGATCAATACGGATTTGCATATAGCTTGGTTCACACTGGAATGGCATGGGTAGTAAAACAACAATGTATTTAGGTCTAGATCTCTTTACTGGGGGTGAAGTTTTGACATTGTTCACCATTCTGTTAATCACTTGTTCTTTTTGCGACTGAAAAGTTAAGGCTCATAATATTATAAGAGGACAGGCATACATTTTACAGCACTATAAAATAAGGAGTGATAGAAATAAACCCCGTAGCCGGTGTAGTTTTAGTAAAGAGCCTGCCAAAAATATTGTATTCAGCTGTGTCAGAGAGAGAGGGAACGAGAAATATGGGCCTATGTTACTACTGAGATGTTCTGTCACCTGAACCCTGCAATTGCAATATGAACTCATATCACACATTACACGTTATGTATGTCAAATTACCTGATTTAATTAATGATTTTACTATATCTTAGAAAGGTTTGGAGCAGTTGAGCATCATCTGTTTAGTATTCAGTGCTTGTCTGCGACTGCCTATATGTCAGTCACTGTTTTGAGAAAAGTATGCTTTAATTAGGGATAATGTGCTAATATTTATTGTGTTTTATGCAACTATGTGTATTGCTAGAAGTGTGTGGTGTATGCTTTCTAAAGGTGCAACACTTGATGTGTTTGGCAAACGTTATGAACTGCTCTGAATAGCATAGAATCATCTTCCGAGTGAGGGCAGTGCACAACGTAATTTGATTTGCCTCTAGGTGGTTTCTCAAGCCTTTTCTTCTGTATTACCAAAACACTTATTTTATGTTATGCATGGATTGCCATTAGAATGTTTTTGGATGCAGCATGTGATGGGTTCTTGGGTCACTTTTGCATCTACATGTTCTAGCACATCAAATACAGTGCCTTGAAACATAAACTAGGTTGATTTGGTTAGGGGTGAATTGCTCCACAAATAGATCAGGAAAATGGACAGGTCAGGGCCAGAGTGAGCAGAGTTTTTGTATGTAGGTGTTTAAAGAGAATACCAGAGATCAGGCTTATGCCCTTCGTATTCATGCATTTACAAATGTCTATGCATGTAAACATGTACACTCTCCTAAAGCTTCACAAATGTTATGGACTAAATGACTCATTTAATTTAAATGAACATTAATTCACACTTGATGATGGCATGTGCAGCTCATGAAAATGCAAACTTGCAGTTTCGGTGTAATGCCTTATGCTGCCCACTTTTAAATGCTCCAATAACTTTCACACACTGGATCTGTTGGAAGAGTAAGATCCAGTGGCAGCTTGTGGGAAGGAAAAGGGGCAGGGCGGCGAGTGGTGGGGTGAGGCGGGATAAATAAAATATATATATATTTTTTTTGATTACCTTAATTTCGCGTCATGCTGCTCCACTGCTCCGCTCCTCCGTTCTTGAGTTGACTGCAGGCACAGGCTCCCAGCCTGCCCTGTGGCCAATCCTGGCACTGCTTAGGCAGACTGGGAGCCTGTGCATACTCTCTCCAGCCCGGCAGCACAGTGTGTTTGTCCTCCCCTCACTGCTCATCACAGTCTGTGGTCCCACCCCTTTTAACACAAAACAATAATAAACACAGTTTATTATCATTTTGTATTAAATGGTTTGCAGTAGCTGCTGCTGGTGTGGGAGACGGTCCTCCACCCTAGCGGAGGAGCTGGCCTGTTAAGATCAAAACGCAGATCTTCAAGTCCCACTTTTCCATTAGACTACCTCCCCTCTATAGTGTTCCAGTTCATTTTTGTTACTTGAATTGAGATATTGAGTTTTTGCTTACTTTTTCATACCATCTCAATAGTAGATGTGTGCACTTGTCAGTGGGTATGAAACAAGAAGCCCATAAATAAACGGAAAAAAAAAACAGTACCACAAGTAGAAAACCATAGCAGTGGTATCAAGAACCCCTATAACTACCTGCCTATTATGTATTTATTTATTCTGATGTTTATATAGGGAGTACCAAGCCCAGAAAAGCTTCACAAGTTACATCAAAAACAATATACAAATGAACAGCAAAAGAGAAAAAATAAGAGTATACAAAGAAAAGAGGAAGCAAGCCAGGCAGGGTGAGAGGAGTAGCAGGTAAAGAGGAGAGAGATAAAAGCTTGGTAAGTGACAGATTACAATAAGTCTGCAAACTAAGATAAAAAAAAGCTAATCTAGGTGAGCTAGTGAGTTCAGTATTAATTAACAGGTCATCTTGTGTAACGTCACTCAGAAACTAAGCAAAACCCGTGTTTGGAACATATTAAGCAGAATACTGTCTTTCTGTTCAGTCTTGAAAGCAGAGGGTAAAATCTCGGTATGAAAGGGAAGGTAGTTCCAGATTTCTAGCGCACAGCCTGAGAAGGATTGATTCAGATGCACATTTTCTTGAATTTGGGAACTTCAAGAAGAAGAGAGCTGATTCTACAGAGCGGAGTGGGGCCACAAAGGTGTACTTTGTTCTCTAAGTGATGTGCGCAAAATCTTGTGAACTATGCAGACGATTTTCTACCTGGATCAACATTCAGTAGGAAGCCACCCTAGAGAGAACAGGGATGATGTGATTGAAGCAGCAGGATCCTGTTGATAGGCAAACAACAGCATTCAAACAGGCTAAGTGCAATTTAAAAATACGAGGAAAAATGAGGCTCCCATAATAACATCACTAGAGGACTATAGCTTGGATGAATCCTGCGAATGAATTTTAGTCTGTTTTGAAGGGTGAAACTGAGATATGTGGCATTCATGGAAATCGATGGGGAGCAAATACGAATGACAGTGGCCCATGGACACTCTTGAATTGGTAGAGAAGGACACTGCGAGAAGAAAGAGAAGAAACTCAGGGCCATATTTACGAAAAGGTGGTGCAGCGCTGTGCTGCGCCAAAGTCTGCACTGCAGCGCTGCACCACTTTAGAAAAGCAGGGGAGCGCCATATTTACTGAAACATAGCACACCCCTGTGTTTCCACTAGTGCTGGCACTAAATTTAGCTGCCTAGCGCCAACACAGGCACCCTTGCACCATAGTGCAAAGGGTGTCTGTTTTGAAGGCAAAAACATTTTATGTGCAGCAAGGTGTCCCTTCCAGTACATAATCAATCTACAATGGCAATTTGAAACGTGTATGTGTGCTGCACCATGCAGCATACATAGAAGTACCAAATCGCATTTTTTAATGATTGTTTATGTGCAAGAAGAGAGACCTTCCTCCACATAAACAATCATTCATGGCATTTTGCTCTTTCTATGTGTGCTGCAGAATGCAGCACACATTTTAAAAGCAAAAAACAAGGAGAAATAATAGTATTTCTCCACCGTGCGCCATGGTAACGCTACCCCTGGGGAAATCTACTTCATGTTGCATTTGAACAGAGCACAGGCTCTGTCAGAGGCAAAGCAGAATTTGGTCGGGACAATAGGCAGCAAGAGTTCTGGTACTCAAATGTTTAATGCATAAACAAGAAGCAGCAGTAAAGCTGGGCTGAAGTCACATGACTGTGCTGCACAAAACTAGTCACAGGTGTATGTAATTCAATTCTTTCGTAAGTACTAAAATAGAGAATTTAACAATGAGGACTACCAGGCCCAGTTCCACTGAAAGCATTGCGCAGAGGATGCCAGTTCTTGTCAGTGTATTCAAAATATCTGTAGACCGTGGAAGTAAACAGAGACATTCCACTAGGACCTTGAGTGAAATAAAATGCAGGGAGTAGTCATATTGGGCCCTTGGTTGAGTTCTAGGGTGGATTCCAGGCCGCAGTTGATCTGTTTACAGAGCCACTCAGAGATCAAAACATGTCACTGGGTGTGGGTTTAAAGACGCTCCCATGTAAAGTTACTTTTATACATTACACAAAGTTACATTTCATTCATGGGGATTGCG
The DNA here is from genome assembly GCF_031143425.1 of Pleurodeles waltl. Classification (NCBI taxonomy): domain Eukaryota; kingdom Metazoa; phylum Chordata; class Amphibia; order Caudata; family Salamandridae; genus Pleurodeles; species Pleurodeles waltl. The sequence continues at coordinate 300,299,473 of NC_090440.1, forward strand.
TTTGAACGACGGCACCCATCCTGTTTAAACATTTCTGAGGCTATGAAGAAATCCATACCTAATCCAGACTCCTTGCTTGGGAAAGGAGGTTTGTGCCTGTGCGTCAGTAAGTAACTGGGTTTTGCTTTTTTTTTTCTGAGCCATGTAAACATCGAAACTGTGTCTAGCTTCTTGCTAGGATGCAGAACTGCGTGCCCGTGCCACATAAATGAAATGTGCACTATTTGGTTGTTTCCTTATGTTAATGAAAATCCAAACAGTGTCTGATTGACAGTGTGTAGGGAGATGCGCAAAACTGACTCGGGAATGCGGTATTGGAAGGGGAGTGACTAGAAACAATCCTAATACATTCCCTTACAATTACCACTTCCTGGTTAATTTCGTCTGTTGGTGTTGGAGAGATGGCAGGAGAATTTGTGGAAATAACTTGGTTTCTCCCCCTGTCCTTTCTCCCACCAACAAAAAAAGTGCTTTAAGATGATGCTAATGATTTTTAAATTGGAGATGCACGTACCAAAAACCAAAGTGAGACAGAAATCATCTTATATTGGATAAGCTGATCTTTGCAAGTATTGAGAACATAAAGAAGCAATTCAAAACAATATATTGAGGTATGGATCCTATGTTTAGTCAACAGAAATCAATATACAAAATTATCGCAAAAAAGCGTGGCTGTGGTGTGAGGACTGCTGTTCTTTCCATCAGTACCGGTACATTCAAGGGAAATTGAGCTCAACTAAACTACCCAACAGTATCAAATATGCAGGGAAATCCCCACATATACAAAGCACAATGGCAATTATCAGGAACAAAGACACACAAGTTTAAAGGAATAGTCCAATGCCAATAAATGATTTTGAGTCAAAAGGTAAAATCTTTGACAAGGATGAGCCTGGTTCGTATACCCGTTCTGAACAGTAGAAAGGGGCGTGTATGGACATGTTTATTTTATCATATTACTCGTCATAATAGGAAAGATAGCATCTCTTCATGTTCTGGCAGAGGATGCTATTGATCTGACTTGCATGAAAGTGATCCTCATATCTTTTATGTAAGCAAATATTGACTGCATTTTGGTGTGTTTAATTTTGAACCACAGACTCTGCTTTCATTCTTTGTGTCAGCAATGACAATGAATAAGTCAAATATCAAGGATTAAAGTGGTTTGTGGTTAGGGTAATTGTGTGATCATATATTATAAATACTAACATTCCCTCTGCTGTATTAAAAGGAAATTGCAAGTCACTCTGGAATTCCATGATGTTATAAAGGCCACATTTCTCTATATGATCATGGAACTCCTCAGTGACTTTCAATATCCTTATATTGCACAGCAGATGTCACTTTAGCCCATATTTCAAGTGAAGGGGGCACCTAAATGAGTGCCCTGGTGCAGGCAAACATATAATAACTGAATTCTCATTTCTCCAATCTAACATGCTGTTAAACAGAAACGTCTTCAAAGATTTGCTTAAACTTAGGTGATTAGAAGCAGCCGCCCCTGCCTGCTTTTGCACACTTTGCATGTTTCAAAAAGTCTTCAAATAGCACCCCCTAACCATCAGATGTACCTCCGTAATCATCAGCTGACTGCAGTAGCAGCACACTCTACACTGGGATCACCACACACCTTCTCATCCTTGACTTCCCCAGATGGACCCACATCATAAAACTCCACTGGCTCCTCATACAGAAAAGATGCCAATTCAATATTGTGATCCATGCCTACGAAGTGCTGCAAACCAAAGACCAGCCTTTTGTCAACCATTCCCTGAACTTCCACCACTCTACCTGTCAACTATGAACCTCCTTCCTACCGCATGCCCGCACTCCCACATCCACCTAAGCAACAGCAGAGGATGCTCCCTCTCATACCTTGCAGGTCAATCCTGGACTGACCTCCTTTTGCAGCTACAAACCTCCACCTCTGTACTGGAATTCCAGGAGCACTCAAGACCTTGATGTTCGACTGAGTCACCTGAACCATCATGACCCTCAAGTGTCTGATACTCTCTGCTAGACTTGCCAGCTTTAGGGTCCCCCAAACTCTTTCCCTGATTGCTTCCATCTTGTCTGGAATTTTGCTCTGTTGGCCTTAGGACGCTGTGCACTTTACTACAGCTAACCAGTGCTAAATTGCATGTGCTCCCTCCCCTAAACATGGTTTGATGTACATACACCTGATTGGCATATTCAGTTTATATGTAAGTCCCTTAAAGAGTGGTATACCATATACCTAGGACCTATAGATGAAATGCTACTAGTGGGCCTGCGGCTCTAATTGTGCCACCCTGTTAAGTAGCACCTTAACACTTGTCTCAGGCCTGCCATTGCAGCCTGAAGCCAGTGTTCCACTGCCATGTGGGCATGGCATTAAAAGCCCTTGTCAAGCCTTAAACTCCCCTTTTATTACATGCTACTCACCTCTAATGTAGGACCTTGGTAGCCCAAAGAGCAGGGTGTGTGTAATTAAAAGGTAGGGCATGTACATGTTAGTTTTACATGTCCTAGTAGTGAAAAATTCCCAAATTCATGACCTCACTACTGAAAGGCCTAACCCACCAAAGGGTAACAATGGGAATACTTTATTAAAATGTAATAAGTTGTAATTCCTGAACCAGAGGTTGCAGATCTATCATGTTTGGTATCTATTAACTGATAATGATTAACCCCCTTTAATGGTAAAGTCAAATTTATCATTACAAGTTTGAAAATGCTACTTTCAGAAAGTTGGAATTTTCCTGCCCTTAGCCCTCAATGTCTGCAGCGTGCCTTAGGTCACATTATATGAAATAGGGCTCTCAGACCTGCTTCTCAGTTCACTACTGGCCTTTGGAAGGACCTTGAGAATATTGCCTGCTGCTGTGACCTTCTAGGCACTCTGCGAGACTGCTGATGTACCTGGAAGGACTGCTTTGCTCTCTGGAGTCTGCTTAGAACCATCAGAGGCCAGCCCTGCTGTTGAGCCCTACATCACCACTTCAAGAGCTAGTTTAGCTGGTCTCCTGTTCTGAGCCACAGGGACATAACAGGCTCCCTCCATCTTGAAATCACACCTGGACCCAGCCTGTGTGAGTCCTGAGCCTCCAAGAGGTCTCCACCCACTCATAGACCCTTGATTGTGGTGTTAAAGGTACCCAGATGACCAATTTCCAAAAGGGGGGACAGACACAATTTGTCTCAAAAGTACTCTGAGAACTAGGAGGAGATCGGGATCAACCTGCTCGTCTATCCACCTGAAGTTCATTGTTGGTCAGATTTACATCACAGCTTCTCCTGCTACATTCTTCTCCACAGCAGCAAATCCTTTTCAGCAGCTCCTAGAGAAAGAGGCATCTGCCCTTTTCGAAATGCCTTCAGGCCACAGCCTTCTGCTTCGTCCCACTGGAGATTTTTGACTTCCATCTCAACAACTAAGTCTGAAGGTAAAAATCTTCACTGCGGCTTTGTTCTATGGCTCTCAATGATGTTGCTTCCTCCTCAGACAGATGTGCAGCCTTACCCCGCTGAACTTCTAGACCAGATGTCTGCAGTTGGCACTTTGTTTTTGATTTTGATGGTTTTGGTGTCAAATAATTTATTAAACTTTTCTCTATTTTTATAAATTGGTTTGGGTTTTTTACTGTGTTGTGCTTTCACTGTGTTGTTGTTTGTTTAGTGAATAAATACCTAACAGATTGCCTTTAAGTTTAGCCTGACTTCTTTTTGTGCCCAGCTATCCTGGGTTAAGCACAGGTTAATTTAGTGACATTTTTTGGTTCACCATGCAAGGGATTGTGGCTGTTGCTTGACCAGGGCTCACACCCCAGTCAACCAACAACTCGATTTCTCACACTCTCTCAGGTGAATAATCGTGCTACATAAATCCACCTGTTTGATTGATTGATTGATTAATTAATTTATTGATTTGTGTGAGATGAAGAGGAAGGGCATTCCCGAGCCTTGCTGCTTGCACCCTGAAAGAGTGTTCTCCCTTTCTTTCTAATGTATAATGTGGGTTGATTAGTCTCACAGTTTAAATTGATCATATCAACCTGCGAGAAGTGCAATGTTGAAATCTAACCTGTATAGAGCTATGACTGAGGTGCACAAAGGGCATATGTGTAAAACAAAGAGCTTTAAACAAGTTTTTTTTCTCTATTGCTAGCCAGTGTAAACACCTTTTGAAAGAGGAAATGCACCTTACTTCTGTTGGCCAATGATTGCACAGACTGCACTAAGCTGGATCATCTGCAGCCTATGGATTAACTTCTTGGGAAAGCTGAGACATAAACAATTGATGTAGCCCAATCTTGATAGTGACATCTTAAGGATTTCTGGTGCCCCAGGCAATATATATTTTGGGGGCTCCTGTCAGTGACAACTTTGAATTTAGTACCCTGTTTCTGCTCTTTTGAGCACTTGTGATGCTGAATAATAGTCAATTAAGCATGCAAAAACTGCTGAAAGCTCAAGGTGTCTGGTGCCCACCAGCCAAATAGTATCAAAAGAAGATGGAACAAATATTGAGAAAGCCATTTATTTTTTATTTAAAAATTTGTACTCAAAACATGGTTATTTTATACTGAATTCATTGTTAAACCGGTTTGATTTCCTATTGTAGGAAAATATGCCATGGTTGACTTGTTTATTGGACTAAGATAAGACATAGGCACATAGGTCCATAATTAAGAAAAAGTGGTGCGTCAGAAATGATGTTCCACTTTTCCTGCACCCCTACTGGCACCTAATGACACCATCAATGCACCATATTTATAATACAGCGCAAAATGGCAGCCGTGAGAACTATATTCTTGACGCTATTATAGTGCTTTGGTACAATAGCATAACAAATGTTGAAGCTAGTGCAGCAAAGTACAAGGAGGCCCATAGGATACTATGGGAGTGTCATTGTAATGCCTGCTCTGAGCAGGCATTAAAAATTCTTCCACAAATGGTGCAGTGAAAACTTTCAAATTGTACTCCTCCATTTTTGCTAGCCTTCTACCACCAGAACGCCCCCTTGCATACATTATGCCTGGAGCAGGCATAATGTGGCGCAAGGGGTTACCAAGTGGAGCAATGCAAGCATTGCACCACTTTGTAAATGTAGCGTGGCAGAAAAGCTACTTTAGCGCCACCTTAGCATCAAAAAAATTATGCTATGGCAATGCTAAGGTGATGCTAGGGGCTCTTAAATATACCCCTTAGTGCTTAAAAGTGTAGTGTTAGTTGCCAAGTATCCATACCCACAAATGCGTCTTGTCTTACTACTGGCATTCTTGCTGCAACAGTGAAAATCAAAGTACTGCTCTGAGGATTCACTCTTCTATTGGATAAGAACTAATGTTATTGTAATTTCTCTACCCCTGGCCTTGTCCTTCTTCTCCTCTTTATATATGTGCACTTCTTGGACAAGATAGTTATCTGTAACACTACCGCTTAAGACAAATGGCAGGGGCAGGATACAGGATATAGGCAGAGACATAAAGATGACAGTGTAGCTAGCAAGGGTAGGGATGATGTAGACAGAATTTGTTAGATAAGTAGAGAAGTAATGTAACTAGAAAAAGGTGAGGTAGTCAGAAGGAAAGATAAAGAAGGTAGAAAGAGAAAGATGCAGCAATAAATTGGAAAGTTCTTAGAAAGCAGTACAGAGAGAAATGTAGAGAGAAGCAGAGGAATACAGTATTCCAAGTGGTGTGGTAGCAAGAAAAGCACTGTAGACAAGAGGTGTGTTAGAGAGGTAAGTGCAGTCCATTGTGTAAGGGGGAGAAAGCATTGCAGAGCCATGTTTGTTGACAATGGCCTTCTGCAGTGTGCAGCTGACTATCCCCACGATTGCATGCAAACAGGCTGGCTAGCAAGATGCACAACATTTGCGCCATGGTACAGTGGTGTGTTCATGCAGTCTAGCCTCAGAATTGTACTTGAAGCATAGACTTCCAGTAAAAATCCTATGCCTAGACAACTTCTTAAACATTCTTGACATAGTATGTGTGCTGTACAGTGCAGCACAATTACAATGTGTGGTAGGCACCTGGGCACTTAGCCCGTCCTTACCTGTGGCCTCCATTTCCTGCTTGTTCCAGCCTGATCCAGTTGCTGCCATTTGACCAAGTGACACTGGCAGTGCCTGAGTTTTTTTTCGCCTGGGTTTTCCTACTCCCCATTCTTCCCATCAACAAAAGCCCTGCCCACTCCAGGACCTACTTAATGCCGGACAGAGTGACTGCTAAAAGCAAGCCAATCTGCACCCATCCATGCCTGGACAACACCCAGCCCCATAACCCATGGCCCCCATACAGATACACCATCACCGAGTTCTATACCCTAGACCACCAATGCCTCAACAAACACCACCACTGCACCAATCCACGCTTCATGGTATGACATTTCACCTGTTTCCACTAACAGTTCAGCTGCCACAGCAAACCCACCAGTCCCCTGACCAGCTCCACACCAAGCACACCACAGAAACCACCTAAACAAATATACCAACTCACATGCACCTTATCAACGCACACTCACTACAACACACTACCTGATCTCCACCCTCAGCGCCCTTCTCTTCACTGAGACCTGGCTCAACCCCACTTCAACGCTCAACATTGACTACAGAAATACCTGAAGGATACAAAATCACTCACAGCAACCATGTCAAGACGCCTGTGGTGTGATTGCCATCATACACAAGGAATACACCCAATGCATCACCACAAATGATGGCATCACTCACCCATGGAATACCTCAATTTCTGACTCCAAACAGACAGCAAAACCTCCATCAGGGGTGTCTTTGCCTACCGTCCTCCAAGAACAAGTTCAGCCTTCTGCAACTTTATCGCTGACCTCATCACACCCTTCACTGTAGACTCCAACAAATACATTTTGTTGGCGATCTCAACTTGGTACTTACTACTTAATTCAGGCTACAGTGCAACCACACTAGTAGACACCTGGGCACCTAGCCTTCCACTGGCCTGTGGCCTCCAGTTCCTGCTTGTTGCAGCTTGATCCAGTTGCCGCCATTTGACCAAGTGACATCACCACCGTCCGGGTTTTTCTGTCCACCGTTCTTCCTGCCAGAAGTAGCTCCTCCCTACCCCAGGACTGACTTAATGAAGGTCGCATGACCTCGATCCATGCTTAGCATTCTGACCCAATGTTAGACTGGTCAGTCTTAGGGTGGTCTTTCTCCCAAAAAACTTTCTTTACCCTCTACGTTTAGCTAACATTTGTTTTTGTTAGCTCTAGTACTCTTTGGACTTTACCACTGCCAACCAGTATTAAAAACTTGTGTTCTTTCCTTTAAACATGGTAACATTTGCTTAATCCTGATTGGTATATTTAATTTACTGCTACGTCTCTTGAAGAGTGGTATACCATATATTCAAGGCCTTGAACTGAAATGATGCTGCTAGTGGGCCTACAGCACATGTTCTGTCACAGACTCAAGTAGCCCCTTCAAACATGTTCAGGTCTGCCATTGCCTGAATGTAGTGTAACCTGCAAATTTGACTTAGCAATATGACCCCCTTGCCAATCCTTAATCTCCCCTTTTATTGCATACAGGTCAACACTAAGGTAGTCCCTAGGTAGCCCATAGGGAAAGGTGCATTATAATTACAAAGGCTGGACATGCATGTTCACGTTTTACATGTCCTGGTAGTGAAAAACTCCCAAATTTGTTTTTCACATACTGTAAGGCCTGCCTCTCCCATAGGGTGGCAATAGTTTGACTTATTACATTTACTAAGTGCTAATCTTTGACTGGAAACAGGACATATTTTAATGTTTGGTGTGTGAGAAATTGTAATTAAAAACCCTCATTTATGATAAAGTCAAGTTTTAAGTAACAATTTTGAAAATGCAATTTTTAGAAAGTTGGCATTTGTCTTCTCTACATATTTGGTGTCTGCAGCCTTTTTCTGGGTTACATGACTGGGTGTAGTGGGCAGTTGGACTTTGCTTTTCCTCCCAGAAAGTCAAACAATAGAGGGATTAGGTGCGCATGGATGGGCCATCAACTGAAAGGATGAAGGGGTGTTCACCTGGGCAAAGCTCAACTTGCAACTGGCTAGTGTATGCTCTGCCTTCACACAAAGGACTTGTCACCCTGTATTATTCATGCAGCCAGCTTAGAGCCAGTTCAGGGGATGCAGTAATCTTCAAGCACTTCAAAGGTAAAATGTGATGTTCAATAATGATGTGCATCCATATACGTTTGATAAGATTTATTTGAGTAAAGATAAGCTACATGTAACAACCTCACCCAGATAGGTCTCTCCAACTCTTCATTCTGGCTGGCTTCTAGAACCTTGCACAACAACATTCCTTATAACCTATTTACAATTCTTACAGAAACACTAAGCGTGCTATCATAGGAATTCCACACAGTTCTCTAAAAACTTCTTCTTCAAGGAATGCGCAAGGTAGAAAAAAGGACCTTCACACTATGCCATACCACACATCCTCCTCTCAATCATAATAATAATAATACAGCTTATATTCAAAAAGAGAACATAACTTTGCAACCACATATACCTTTACTTACTGCATTTTGCTTAAAACAAAAGAATCAGGGTGAAAAACAAAATCATCCATAATTCTTCAGCTGAGAAGGTTTAGTTGTACTGCGAAGACTTTTCCTGGTTCTGATTCAGATGTCCCTTCCCTCTCGTTAAAAATGAAGATCCGATGAAGAAACATCTTTGCCACCTACATCTGTACATGGAGCGGAAAACCTTTGGATTTGGGATGATAAAGTGCCACTTTCTTTTGTATTATCCCTTTTGCTAACATATATTCTTTAAATTTCCTTGAGGTGAATATAACACCATTATCCATTAAAATGGAAGAGGGATACCCTTCTCTACCAAACAATGCATCCAAGAAACATATAATAGCAATAGTTTCTACAGAATTGACTATCTTTGCCTTAGGTCACCTTGTGTACATATCAAGGCACATTATAATGTAATGGTCTAAATATTTACAGGGCCAACTATGTCCAACGCTATCTCATTCCATGTCATCATATGGACCAGAAAGTAGCTTGTGTAAACAAATGGGTTGGGAGCGGCATTTTGATATTTTGTTAGTGCATGTCCATACACTGCAATTTCTCACTTTTCTGCCAATAATAATGTTCATCCCAGGCCACCAATAATCTTCCCAAACATGCTCTTTGGTTTCTTAAATACTCATGTGACGAATGCACTTATGCACAGGAAAGTAAGTGGGGCATCAGTATGTCAATGAAAAGTCGTAGAAATGGTGGCACTCACAAGTGACATGCCAGGTGATCATCAGTCATGCACAGCAACTCGGGCTCACGGCAACTGTCCAGGAACAAAGATGGTGCACAACAACAGCAAAAGCTCACAGTGCATGGCAGCTGCTGTCTCTTCTCTTAAGGTAAAGAGATCAAGGAGCCCAACAGCAGATTGCACACTTTCCCCTTTTAAATGTCACAATATATAAATGACGGAAGGCCGACAAGTGCAATTTATGGAGTCCGTAGCTTCCTTGTCTCCATTTTCTTTTTTAAAAATATAAAACACAAAAACACTTCCCTTAACTTTATGCAAGAAGCTCTTTGCTAGTTTTATCAGTACTCACCCGTAAATATACACATATTTTGTTCAGCTATGAGGAGATGTCAAGTAAAGTTAAGCTTCATGTAACAACCTCATCCAGCCAGGTCTCTCCAACTCCTCAGTCCAGCTGGCTTCTCGAACCTTACATATTAACATTCCTAATGACTTATTTACATTTCTTACTAAAATACTACTAATGCTATAATGAGAATACCACACAATTATCTAAACAATTCTCTGACTTCAAAGACGGCACAAGACATAAAAAATGACCCTCAGACCTACTCTTCAGTTCATTTTCTGAATCTGCAGAAGGACTCTCAGATACCTACTTGCTGCCGGGCCTGTTCTACCTGAAATGACTGCTTTGCTGCCTGGAGAGTGCTTTAACCCTCATTGGCCTGTACTGCTATTTGAACCCTGTTTCTGCTGTTGAACCAAGGACTGCAAGAGTGACTCCAAGGGCTAGTTGTATGGTCTGGTAATCAGAGCCTCGAGGACCGAAAATGTTCCAACCATCTCAACCTCAAACTTAGATCCAGCCTGAGTGCATCCAAACCCTCAACTAGTACCCCTCAGGTCCTGCAGACTTGCTAGTGGTGCTAAGAGTGCTTAGATAGACAACAATCCAAAACATGGGACTTTGACATTTTTGGCTAAATTCTGCTCCAAGAACCAAGAGAAGAATGGTTGTCTATCAACTCAAGGAGCATCGCCAGTCTGACTGACTTTGCCACTGCTCCTGCTACATTCTACTGTACAGCAGCAACCCTGTTTAATGTTCCTTTGCCAAAGGGGTATCTGGGCTCCTGGAACTCTTATTGGCTACAGCCTCCTGCTTCATCTAGCTGGAAATTGTCACTTGGACACTTTCACCTCACAGCTTTCAGCTTCCAAAAAAGTGAGTCAGAACATGAAAATCTGCAACATGACTTTGTTCAGTGGCCCCCCTGGAGATGATGCTCCCTCCTCAAACACCGCCTGCAGTCTTGCCTTCCTGAACTTTACCTTCGGTAAGCACCAAACAGCCCCAATTCGCTCCTTGTGTCAACAATTGTTTTTGACTTTGATCCAGTCTTATGCGACTAGATGTCCCTGGTTGGTGCTTTGGTCTTTTACACTTTAAATTCATGTCTCTGGTTCTAGTGATTTGATTTTTGACATTTTGGCATCAAACAATTTATTAATCTTTGCTCTATTTTCTAAGTTGGTGTGCGGTTTTACTCGTGTTTTCACTTTAGCACTGTTTGTGTGCTTGTTAGAAATGGGCTCTTTGGTTGACAGTCAGGTTACACCCTGTTCAAGCAAGGACCCTCACTCTAGTCAGGTTAAAAGTGAATCACCTTGAGCTGTCCCCTGCTTACCACCTTGGTAGGATGGCAGAGCAGTAGGCTTAACTTCAGAGTGCTAGAGGTAAAGTATATGTACCAACACACACAGTAACTTAATGAAAACGCTACAAAATGACACAACACCAGTTTAGAAAAAAAGGAAATATTTATCTAAATAAAACAAGACCAAAACGACAAAAATCTGACATACACAAGTCAAGTTATGAATTTTTAAAGATTAAACTAAAAAATAGCGCTTAGAAACACAAAATGCTTCGATGAGGTGTTAAAACGGCGTCGTGATGGAGTCGTTCCCAACAAGCCGACACCAGCGGCACCGGACATGGAGTTGCGTAGACCCCCAAGTACAGTACCTTTGATGAAGAGTGAAAGCAAGTCGATGCGCGAAGTCGGAGATCGCGGCGTCTGTGCAAAACATTGAATCCATGCGCTTTGAGCGGTGTCAGTCACAACGTGGTGCGGAGACTTCCACGGAGTCGCGGACTTCAGCGGGGCTGCAGTGGTCATCACTTTACGGCAAAGATCATGGAGTCGGTTGCAGGCGGCGTCACCGGATTCAACAGCGGCGGCGGTCCGAAATCATCCGAAGTCGTCCAAAGTCGATTTCCACCAGCTTTCCTTTCAAGGACCCAGGGACTGGATAGGGCACCACTAGTCAGAGCAGGAGTCTCTCCAGAGACTCCAGGTGCTGGCAGAAAGAAGCCTTTGCTGTCCCTGAGACTTCAAACAACAGGAGGCAAGCTCTAAATCAAGCCCTTGGAGATTTCTTCACAAGATGGAAGGCACACAAAGTCCAGTTTCTTACAATCAACTTTACTGAAAGATGTATTTTTAACTTGTGAGCTCAGAGCCCCCAAACTCCACATGTCCATCCACTGCCAAAGGGAATCTACACTTTTATCAGATTTAAAGATAGCCCCCATGTTAACATATGAAAAGGACAGGTCTTGCAACAGTGAAAAACAAATTTAGCAACATTTCACTGTCAGGACATATAAAACACAGTACTATATGCCCTACCTTAACAATACACTGCACCCTGCCCTTGGGACTACATAGGGCCTACCTTAGGCGTGCCTTACATATAAGAAAAGGGAAGGTTTGGGCCTTCCAAGTGGGTACACTTGCCAAGTCGAATTTACAGTTAAAACTGCACACACAGACACTGCAATGGCAGGTCTGAGACATGATTACAGAGCTACTTAGGTGGGTGGCACAACCAAAGCTGCAGGCCCACTAGTAGCATTTGATTTACAGGCCCTGGCACCTCTAGTGAACTTTACTAGGGACTTACTAGTAAATCAAATATGACAATCATGGATAAACCAATCAACCATAAAATTTACACAGAGAGCATATGCACTTTAGCACTGGTTAGCAGTGGTAAAGTGCTCAGAGTTCAACAGCCAACAGCAACAGGTCAGAAACAATAGGAGGCAGGAGGCAAAAAGATTGAGGAGGACCCTGCATAAGCAAAAAAAAGTCCAACAGTGCTGCATAAATACTTTACACATTTCTCTAAGTTAAGCCTGACTGCTTTTGTGCCAGGCTACCAAAGGGTTAAGCACAGTGATGTTTTGTGTTTTTTTGTGGTTCACCTTGACAGAGGTTGGGTCTGTTGCTTGACTAGGGGTCACCCCCCATTCCACCAGCAACACATTTTCTCACACAATGCTATTAGTATACAATGACACTGTTGATTTTGGCAGCATTGTGTGTACATTTTCTATTATTTAGGATGAGAATGTTTATCTATAGATGCAATGGCGCATGTCACTGTACAGGCATCACCAGCGTTTAGGTGTGGAGAGGCAACGCGGATATATACATGTATTCACCACAACTGCCACTAAGATGCTGCAGAACTCTTCTTGTAACGGGTGCCTTTGCCATGTAAGTGGCCACATGTATTGAATTTCAAAGTAAACGTCACCAGCAGATTTAAAATAGCCAATTGATTGTAGTCCAACAGACACGTTTCTGCACAAATGCCTTTTTCAATGTTGGTTACACAAATTATACCCATAACACATTTTTAAGTAAGACTTGAAACCCTCTGATTGGATAAAGGATCCTGGAAATCAAAAGAGGACTGTGTAAGTTATTTACGCTCCATACCACCATCACAGTATATGTTTTTAACACATTAGTTAGCCCCAGTTGTTGTGCTAGTGGGTTCTATTTGCTTTAAGTAGATGTTTCTCTTCAGAGTGGGTACAGATTCCACAATGCATCATTCACTTTGTAAAATCCCGGCCATGTGATTTCCAGGCCTCCCACTCTCACTCCAGGGAAGTGATATTGCTTGCATTAATGAACAATTGTGCCACTTGTTCAGCTAATTCACTAAGGTAACTATAACTTGTGCCCCTCCCATGCACAGTTTTTCCATCAAAAATGTTACTGCAAATATATAATTGTTATCAAAGACGTCATGACTGCCGTAATTTGTGGGTTAATTAGCAGTGCCTGAGGTGTAGCTCCTTGAAGTAACTCTATAACAGGTGAATTTCAAAGGTTTTGTATTTTTAAGATGTAAGCCTAACTATAATGTCCCTGTAACCTTTGCTAATTTAAGTGAATTTCTATGTTTTTTTAAAATTCTATTTACTAACTATAACGTCCCTGTAACCTTTGTTTTTTTCTGTGAGTTTCAATTTTTTTTCATGTAAAGTAATTTTAATTAGTATATGTTAATCTGGCAGACTTTAATCAGAAAACCACATTTTTTAACACAATTTTGGCATTTTACTGGGACATACCACATTTTTACTATTTTTTGTGCTCTTCAGCCTCCTTCTTTAGTGACAGGAATGGGTGTGAAACCAATGCTAGATCCCAGACAACTAAACATTTCTGAAAAGTAGTCAAAATTCTGAATTCAGCAAGGGGCCATTTGTGTAGATCATTCAAGGGCTTCCTAAAGAAAGTAACACCTAAAATAAAAACAATATTGAAATTGGGGTGAAAAAAGAGCCATTTCTGTCCACGTTTTCTTCAATAACTTTTTCCAGCTATGGTAGATGTTTTAAAACAATATACCATTATGTCTGATGGACTCTTCTGGATGCGGGGATATGTAGGGCTTGTAGGTTCATCAAGACCCCTAGGTACTCAGAGCAAGTAAATGAGCTCCACCTTGCAATGAGTTTTCATTGTATACCGGGTATACAGCAATTCATTTGGTTAAATATAAAGACTGAAAAATAGGTATAAAGGAAATCTTTGTGTTTCCAAACTGGGCACAGGATAAGTTGTTGAGAAGCAGTTATTATTTGCACATCTCTGAATTCCGGGGTCCCCATACTGGCATGTGAATTACAGGGCATTTCTCAAATAAACATCTTTTTTGCATACTGTCTTACATTTGGAAGGAAAAAATGTAGTGAAAAACACTTGTTCTTCTATTCTGTGTTCCCCCAAGTCATCCGATAAAAATGGTTCCTCACCTGTGTGGGTTGGCCTAGCACCCGCAACAGGAAATGCAACATGGACACATCACATTTTCACTGTGAAATCTGACATCTTTTTTGGAAAGTTCCTAGCTGTGGATTTTGGCATCTAGCTCAGCTGGAACCCAGGGAAAGCTACCAAACCTGAGCAATTTTTATTAGGCCACTAAACAGCAGGGATTTTTTTTGCGACAATTTCATAAAAGGAGAGTGGCCACTTAGGCAAGGGTCGCTCCCCTGGGGGGCAAATGTATTTTAGGCCATTTCTGTCCCCCTTGGAGCAGATCGGCCTATTTTAATTAGGCGGATCTGCCCCAAGGGGGGCAAAAACCTCTAGACATAGTCACCAGGGATTTTTTTCTTTTTGTGCTTAATTTCATGCAAGGGGAGCAACCCCTTTGGCAAGTGTCACTCCCCTGAGGAGTAAATTTATTTTAGGCCATTTCTACAATTTCATTTAGGCAGATCTGCTCCCGGGGGGGCAGAAACCACTTAGGGATTAGTGTGTGTGTGTTTTCTTTGGAGGGCAGTTCATTGGGTAAGAGTCACTCTCCATTGGGGCGCATTACTGTTGGCTATTTCTGCTCCCCTTGGGGGCCGATTGGCCTATTTTTGCACAGCCCATCTGCCCCCAAAGGGGCAGTAAGCCCACCAGACACCAGGGAAGAATTATTTTCAAAAAAATAAATGGGAACAAATTTGTTCTGTCCATGGGGCAATTACTCCCAATCCACTCCCCGGAGGGGGAGGGGGAGAGAAAGCCTACTAGATGCCAGGGAATTAAAAAATAATAAAAATAGTGAGCTGGTGGCTACCAACCAGTATGGGCATGGTTATGCCCTGACCCCAACTGGAGGTGGTAACAGTCTTTCACCTCTCTCACGCACACTAAAAGATCTTATTGCAATGGCAAGCAAAAGGACATTTGATTATTTTGTGTTTTGGTTTTACATTTGGGCCATGAGAGCATGTCTAACTCTCAAATTGTCCCACTTGCAATAGTGAGGGCTGCACTTTTTGGACTTTGGGATGCTGCCATGTAAAAACATCTACGAGACCTAGACATATATTAAAATAAACATCTGGGTGAGTCCAGGGTGGTGTGCTTCACATGCACCCCACACCATTTTCTTACCCAAAATGTCCAGCAAACCTCCAACTTTGCTGGAAATCACACATTTTTCCCACGTTTTTGTGATGGAACCTTCCAGAATCTGCAAGAATCCACAAAATTCCTACCAGCCAACATTGTCACATCTATAGTGGTAAATATTCTGCCCCACTTGTCAGCCTAAAAACTTTTTTTTTCAAACTGCCCTTTTGGACCCGCTTTGGTTCCTACACAAGTGAGGTATCAATTTTATTGGCAGACTGAGGGGAACATTGAGTGGGAGGAAATTGGTGCCAGTGTGGTGATCCCACACAAAAATGTGGGGAAAATGTTATTTTATTTAGCTAAATTTGAGGTTTCCTGAAGAATCTGTGTGAGAAAGCACTGGGTGATCCACTCAAGTCACACCTCCCTGGACTCCCTTGGTTGTCTAGTTTTCAGAAATGTCTGGGCTTGGTATGTTGTCCTAGATGGCTACTAAGCCCAGGACCAAAAACGCAGGTACCCCTGCAAAAATAGTCAGTTTTGTATTTGATCATTTTGATGTGCCGACATAGGGGGTCATTACAACCCTGGCGGACGGTGTTAAAGGTGCGGTAATACCGCAAACAGGGCGGCGGACAAAAAAGGGAATTATGACTGTGGCGGAAACCGCTAACAAAGACAGCCACTTTAACACTCCGACTGCCAAGGCGGTACAGACAAGCAGCGTGGCGGTCACCGCCAACAGACAGGCGGGAGACAATGTACCGCCCACAGTATCACAACCCGCCAATCCGCCACCTTTTCCGGAAGGAAGGAAGGAGGCCACCATGGAGCCGGAATTACAAATCCTACCTGCCCTTGTCTTCCTACTCATCTACGAACACCAACGCCGGCGGCAGCGAAGACAACGGTGAGTATTGCACCTACAACATAGGGGAGGGGGAGGCAAAAGTCAGGGGGGGACACACACAACACCCCCACCCCCACCCTCGCACATTACAACACACACACCAATGCATTTCCAAACATCACTGTAACAACCTACAAACCCCCCCGGGAAGAATGCAAAGACAAAAGGAAATCAGTTCAAACATTGTAATGTATCAAAATACATGTTTCAAATATATACAGCTATATATAAACTCATTCAAAAGTATATACATTACGAGAAGTAGTGCAGATATGCACATCTCAATGTCCGTGCACCACTGGGCCAAAGATACCTGTCAACAAACGGAGAGAACACTGCCGGAGCATCAGAGAGAAATACAACAGGCAGCCCACTGCCATATCCTGGGGAGTGCAAAGCCACAGTCTCTCAAGTCTCTACAGTGGGTGGGTTGCCCACTGCCATATCCTGGGGAGTGCAACGCCACAGTCTCTGAAGTCGATAACAGCCTCCACTGGTTCTGGAGGGTGACTGGTGCCCAGAGTGCTTCATCCTGTGAAGGACAGAGATAGTGGATGGATCTCTCCACTGGTTCTGGAGGGGGAATGGTGCCTAGACTGGATTAGGCTCCCCGTGACAGTTCCTGTCCGATCACTGTCCCAGTTGTCCATGGGATAACGATGCTGGATGTGGCGGTCTTTTCCTTCTGCAGCAGTGCTCTGCCCTGTTCAGCGGTGCTTTGCCATGGTGGTCTCTGACCTGTTCAGCAGTGCTTGCCCTGTTCAGCGGTGCTTGTCCTGTTCAGCTGTGCTTTTCCATGGCGGTCTCTGACCTGTTCAGCGGTGCTTGCCCTGTTCAGGGGTGCTTTGCCATGGCGGTCTCTGGGCTGTTCAGCGGTGCTTGCCCTGTTCAGCGGTGCTTTGCCATGGTGGTCTCTGACCTGTTCAGCAGTGCTTGCCCTGTTCAGCATTGCTTTGCCATGGCGGTCTCTGGGCTGTTCAGCTGAGCTTGCCCTGTTCAGCGGTGCTTTGCCATGGCGGTCTCTGACCTATTCAGCGGTGCTTGCCCTGTTCAGCGGTTCTTGCCCTGTTCAGCGGTGCTTTGCCATGGCGGTCTCTGGGCTGTTCAGCGGTGCTTGCCCTGTTCAGCGGTGCTTTGCCATGGCGGTCTCTGGGCTGTTCAGCGGTGCTTGCCCTGTTCAGCGGTGCTTGCCCTGTTCAGCGGTGCTTTGCCATGGCGGTCTCTGACCTGTTCAGCGGTGCTTGCCCTGTTCAGCGGTGCTTTGCCATGGCGGTCTCAGGGCTGTTCAGCGGTGCTTGCCCTGTTCAGCGGTGCTTTGCCATGGCGGTCTCTGACCTGTTCAGTGGTTCTTGCCCTGTTCAGCGGTGCTTGCCCTGTTCAGCTGTGCTTTGCCATGGCGGTCTCTGACATGTGCATTGTTGTGTGGCAAGATGGTCCCTCATTGGCCAGTGGGGCTGTGGAAGCCGGGGCCCTCCTGGGCACTGACTCTGGCGGTGGTCTCCTGACCAGTGACAATATTTGGGCCCTCCTGGGCACTGACTCTGGCGGTGGTCTCCTGACCAGTGACGATACTTGGGCCCTCCTGGGCACTGACTCCAGCGGTGGTCTCCTGACCAGTGACGAGACTTGGGACCCCCGGGCAATGACTCCGGCGGTGGTCTCCTGACCAGTGACACGACTTGGGCCCTCCTGGGCAATGACTCCGGCGGTGGTCTCCTGACCAGTGACGATACTTGGGCCCTCGTGGGCAATGACTCCGGCAGTGGTCTCCTGACCAGTGACGATACTTGGGCCCTCATGGGCAATGACTCCGGCGGTGGTCTCCTGACCAGTGACGATACTTGGGCCCTTCTGGGCACTTACTCCGGCGGTGGTCTCCTGACCAGTGACGATACGTGGGCCCTCCTGGGCAATGACTCCGGCGGTGGTCTCCTGACCAGTGACGATACTTGGGCCCTCCTGGGCACTGACTCTGGCGGTGGTCTCCTGACCAGTGACGATACTTGGGCCCTCCTGGGCAATGACTCTGGCGGTGGGTCTCCGGACCAGTGATGACGGTGCTGGCAGTGGCGTCCCGGTCGCCGGGGAGGATGCCGCCCTTCTCCGCCGTGCTGCTCTCACGAGGCTGTGCAGACTTCTTCTGGCACTTCATCGCCTTTGGAGGAGTCACAGATGACTCTGCAATCCCCCTGGGACCCTTGTGAGTAGTTTTGCCTCCAGGAGTCTTCACCCGGTCCCGTCGGCCACTTGCCAACTTGAGATGCTTTACAGGGGGTGGACTGGCAGTGCCTTGGCTCTGTGTCACACTGCCTGCCCTGCACTCCACACACCTGTAACACGCACCACTGGTACTGGAGTCTTTTTGGCTGAGGCGCTACTACGGGACTGATGAATTGGAGGGGTGGGGGGGGCAAAGAGGTCAACAATGCTGAGGGACAGTTTCTGATGAACACGGGGATGGGTAGCTGGAGGGGGTCTCGGAGTTGAGGAAGTGGAGGTGGTTGTAGGAGGTGTCACTTTAGGTGTTTTGGGTGCAGGTGCAGGTACTGGAGGCTGTCGTGAGGTGGATGGATGTTGGGTGTGTGGGTGTCCGCGTTTGTGTACTTTGGGAGGGGGCATCACAGACACACTGGGAGAGGACACAGGGGACGTGTAAATGGGAGTGGGGGTGGTGAGTGCAGGTGAGCGGGGTGTGGTGCTGGGTGTTCTGGTGCGAGTCCTAGTGCCTGTAGATGTAGTGCATGCAGGTGAGAGTGTAGACGAGACTGGGAGGGAGGAGGGAGACGATGAGGAGGGGGACACAGTGAAGGCAGTGGATGTTGCTGTGTCTGTATGTGTCTGATGCTTGTGTGGGTGCCTGCGGGATGTGTGGTGGCTATGTTTGCCTGAGCTACTTTTGTGTGTTGACGTGTGTGCATGCTTGTCTGTTGGTGTGCTTGGGATAGGCCTGGGTACAGGGGCTTGGGTCTGGGTGGAGGAAGTTGGAGGGGGGAGGCTAGACACAGGGACAATGGCTGCCATCAGTGCTGAGGCCAAAGATTGCAGGGTTCGATCAAGGGCAGACTGACCAGAATGAATGCCCTCCAGGAATGCATTACCGTGTTGCAACTCCCTTTCTACACCCTGGATGGCATTCAAAATGGTAGACTGCCCAACAGTGAGTGACCTGAGGAGGTCAATGGGCTCCTCACTGAGGGCAGCAGGAGTGACAGGGGCAGGAGCTGAGGTGCCTGGGGCGAAGGTGATGCCCACCCTCCTGGGTGAGCGGGCACGGGGCGAATGCTGAGGGGCTGCTGGGAGGGTGGTGCTGGTAGGGGAGGTGGTGGCTGTCCCTGTAGAAGTGTGGGGCACAGATGGTGCCGCCACCACAAGGGAGCTCCCATCGGCGGATGAGTCCGTGTCGCTGGTTGGTGATCCGGTGCCCGACGTGAAGCTCCCCTCGCCCTCCGTCCCACTGGTGCATTCTGAGTCCGTGTAGTGGCCCTCCATGGCCATGTGGGATGCAGCTCTCTTGTGCTCCGGTGCCACTGTACCTCCGCCTGATGATGCTGATGCACAAAAGAACATGGAGAGCAGAAAAAAGGGGGGGGGGACGACAGAAGAAAGACAGGTTGAGTGCATGGCATACCGCTACTGTTGGCAGACAATACAGACACAGCAGCCCCCTGCACTACGCCGTGCTCCTGGCCTCTACAGATGCAATTCCTGGGATATGGTCTACATCGCTATGGTGGACATCTGCACACATGGATGCCACAGGGGCATGTATACCTGTACTTGGCACTCTACTGCGGTGGGGTGGAGTGCCACATGGCCTGCATTACGGAGGGGCCTAGCCTATGGAAGTCGCCCTGGCCTATGGAAACCCACAGCCCTCCTCCCACACCTAGACCCCTCAACTGCGCGCAAAGTCCACAGAATGATTGTGTACTCACCCCCTTGTGTCTGCTGTGATGCCCTCAAGCGCCCATCCAACTCAGGGTAGGCCACCGCCAGGATCCGGAACATCAGGGGGGTCATGGGGCGACGGGCACCCCTCCCACGTTGGGAGGCCATCCCCAGCTGAGCCTCCACCGTCTTCTTGCTCCAGCGGCGAATGTCCTCCCATCTCTTACGGCAGTGGGTGCCCGGTCTCTGGTGGACCCCCAGGGTTCGGACGTCCTTGGCGATGGCACACCAAATGTCCTTCTTTTGGTGGGCGCTGACCTACATGACATGCACAGGGGAGGAAGAGAAGTCATTAGCAAGAGCACCGTCTAAGTGAATGGCCCCCATCCCTGCCCTTGCCATGTGGCACATGCATTCACAGTCCTTCATGTTCACTGCACTCTGCCCCCTTCCCTCTTACAACCAGCCCTCTCCACCCAGGCATAGCCCATACAACGTGCTCCCTTGGTACTTACCTGTTGGTCTGGAGCACCGTAGAGTAGCGTGTACTGGGGGAGGACCCCGTCCACGAGCTTCTCCAACTCCTGAGCAGTGAAGGTAGGGGCCCTTTCCCCAGATGCAGCAGCCATTGTCTCTTCCAGACCGAGGTCACAGCAGCACTTGCAGTGTAGGTCCTCTTCACTTCATCATTGGCTCCTGTTACCCATAGGGTCCAATGTTAACCAATGCAGCATTGTGCCGCGGTCTACGACCGCCTACCACGACGGTGTACAATGCCAGCGCAGTTACCTCACATCCCATTGTGCCACTTTAGAGGTCAGGCAGCCGCCATTTCAGGGGCCCACATGGCTTAATTTGCAACTGCGTCACACATACTTGGGCCTACACTCGACACACAGACAGGAAGATTTTGGTCTTTGGTCTCGTGTTCTGTGTATCTATGGGTACATACCTGGGATTTTGTTGACTCTGTGGTCGCTGTTGTCCTTCCTAGGCACCGTCAGCTTGGACATTTGAGAAGATGGCGGAATCCTCCGGTGTACCGACCGCTGGTGGACCTGTTGACAATGGAGGAGCAACATTTACTCATCACCTACAGGTTTGACCGTGCCACTATCCAGGAACTATGTATCCAGTTGGAGCCAGACACTATCCAGGAACTATGTACCCAGTTGGAGCCAGACCTGATGTCAGCAATCCGCCATCCCACAGGAATCCCCCCTGAAGTGCAGGTGCTGTCAGTGCTCCATTTCCTTGCAAGTGGATCGTTTCAGACAACAGTGGCCATGGCATCAGGGATGTCCCAGCCTATGTTTTCCACGTGTTGTCCAGAGTGTTGTCTGCCCTGCTGAAACACGTAAGGAGCTACATCGTTTTCCCTCAGGTGGAGGATTTGCCTACAGTTAAAGGTGACTTTTATGCCCTTGGACATATCCCCAACATCATAGGTGCTATTGATGGGACCCATGTAGCTCTGGTCCCCCCCCACAGGAGTGAACAGGTGTACAGGAACCGGAAGAGTTATCATTCCATGAATGTACAGATGGTATGTTTGGCAGACCAGTACATCTCCCAGGTAAATGCTATGTTCCCTGGATCAGTGCATGACACGAACATCCTGCGCAATAGCAGCATCCCTTAGATGATGGGTCAACTCCAGAGGCACCATGTGTGGCTATTGGGGGACTCTGGTTACCCCAACCTGTCCTGGCTATTGACCCCAGTGAGGAATCCCAGGACCAGGGCAGAGGAATGCTACAATGAGGCCCATGGTCGGACTAGGAGGGTGATCGAACGCACCTTCGGCCTCCTGAAGGCCAGGTTCAGGTGCCTGCATATGACAGGTGGTTCCCTATTCTACTCACTAAGGAAGGTGTGCCAGATCATCATCGCCTGTTCGATGCTTCACAATCTTGCTTTGCAACGCCAGGTGCCTTTTCTGCAGGAGGATGGCCCAGATGGCGGTGCTGTGGCAGCTGTGGAGCCTGTGGAGCTTGTGGACAGTGATGAGGAGGACGCTGAGGAAGAAGACATAGACAACAGGGAGTCAGTCATACGGCAATATTTCCAGTGACACACAGGTGAGAACAGTTTTCTTTTTGCCATTACATTCACTTTCACACTTCTACCTCTATCCTGTCTGTCAGTTTATAGCAGTATTTGGTCAATGAGTTGTACCTTTCCATTACGGTTTCACAGGTGTGGTTAGCAACGTGTGCCATCTGCTTGCATCCTTCAAGGACTTGTGATGTGTGACATAGGTATGTTGGCAATAACATTGGAAAGCATTTTGACACTGTCATTGATAATACATATTTACCAAATCACAGACTGACTCCAGATTGTTTTGTGGTTCAAGGGTGTTTATTTCAGTACTCCTAAATGGAGGGGGGTAGAGATATGGTGATGGGGGATGGTGGAGGAATGTCCATGGCAGAGTCCAGTCCATTAGTCACACAGGTGCACTGCCCATATGGACATAGGGAGTGGAGATGGGGCAGTTTCAATCGGGACAGGGTAACAAAGTGACACAGTGGGAGGACAATCAGGGTGGTCTCATTTCCTGGCGTGGGTCTTGCCATCTTGGTCTGTCCTGTTCCTGGATCTCAGGGACTGCTTGCGGGGTGGTTGTCCGTCTGAAGGGGGTAGGGTGCTGGTATGGTGGTCCTGTTGCGGGGCGTCCTGTCCACTAGCGCCGGCGGAGGTGGTGGGCAGTTCATTGTCCATGCTAGTGTCAGGTGCCCCATGGAGTGCCACTGGACCACCTAGACGTGAAACATGTAGACCTGTTATAGTGAGGTACCATAGTTGGTTTTATCCTCTCTTTTTTCAGTGAGAGTAGGTGAACATTACTAATCACCCGTTACTCCTCCTTATGTTTTTAATCTTGGTCCCCATCACATTAATACTGATTAAAATGATGATTTATATTTGTTGATGGTGAACCAATTTTAAATGTTCTATTCTCTCCATTATTGCTCGGGTACTTAGAATCGGGCACCTGACTGAAAACGATTCAATTTGCATTTGCTACTATCTGAGCAATTCGGTTAAGAGCACCCCGTCAGGCATTGCAGTACCAGCCTGACGAGGAGCTTTGTCAATGATGAAACCAGTCATCCAGTGTGATGCATGAGGGTTCTCGCTCCTGAAAAATTTGGTTCGCTCCTGTTATTCTTGTATTTGGAATTGTCCAATGTGGTGGTGTTTTGTAAATGTGTGTGTATTTTGAGCGCGGCGGTGTGTACCGCCAATGGAATATCACGGTTGAAAGACCGCCGTGTGGATTCGTGTGTCATGATTGCATGGGCGTGTTTCTGTTGACGTGATGGTGGAGGTTTTGTTTTCGCCAGTTTATCACTGACCTTTCGTGTGGCGGTCTTGTGTGGGTGTCTGAATTTCGGCGGATTCCGGGATGTGGGTCATAACAGCTGTGGCGGAATTCCGCAGCCGCGGCGGTGCTTTGGCGGTCTTCTGCACGGCGGTAAGCAGCTTTTACCGCCAATGTTGTAATGAGGGCCATAGTGGTTTGGAGGTTTTCCTGTCACGGGCACTAGGCCTACCCACACAACTGAGGTACCATTTGTATCGGGAGATGTGGGGGAATGCTGCGTAGAAGGAAGTTTGTGGCTCCCTTCAGATTCCAGAACTTTTTATCGCCGAAATGTGAGGAAAAAGTGTTTTTTTGCCTAATGTGGAGGTTTGCAAACCTCTGGGTAACAGAATGTGGTGAAAGCCCTTTGCAGCACCAAAAGTGTTTTTTGTCAAATTGTGAGGTTTGCTAAGAATTCTGGGTAAGAGAACCTGGTGAGAGCGCCACAAGTTACCCCATCCTGGGTTCCCCTCCGTGTCTAGTTTTCAGAAATGTCCAGATTTGCTAGGTTTCCCTTGGTGCCGGATGAGCTAGAGGCCAAAATCCACAGCTAGGCACTTTGCAAAAAACAGGTCAGTTTTCTTTGAGAAAATGTGATGTGTCCATGTTGTGTTTTGGGGCATTTCCTGTCGCGGGCACTAGGCCTACCCACACTTGAGAGAATTCTGGGTGAGAGAATTCTGGGTGGCTCCTCTCAGATTCCAGAAATTTCTATCACTGAAATGTGAGGAATAAGTGTTTCTTTGCCAAATGTTGAGGTTTGCAAACCTCTTGGTAACAGAATCTAGTGAAAGCCCCACAAGTCACATCATCCTGGATTCCACTAGGCCGATCTGCCACAAGGGGGGCAGAAATGGCCTAAAATACATTTGCCCCCCAGGGGAGCGACCCTTACCTAAGAGGTCACTCTCCTTTTATGAAATTGTCGCAAAAAAAATCCCTGCTGTTTAGTGGCCTAATAAAAATTGGCCAATCTGCCCCCAAAGGGGGCAGAAATGGCTTCAAATAAATTTAGCACCCAGGGGAGTGACCCTTGCCTAAGGGGCCGCTCCCCTCCAGTAAAAAAAAAGGGATTAATCACTGGTGTCGTGGGGCAGATGGGCCTTAGTAATATACATACATAAAACATAATTGCCCCCTTGGGGAGAGACACTTACCTAAGGTGTTGCTTCCCGTGTAACATTTAAAAAAAGAAATCCCTGGTGTCTAGTTTCCTGCAGCCTGATCGCTATGCTCAGAGAGACAGGAAAAGGAAAGGAAGAGCCTTTCCTTTCATTTTCATGCCTCCCTGACCTACACGAATCAGCATGGCTTCCAGCGCAATGGAGGTGACCTCTGATGAGGTCAGCGTGCGATCGTGTGCTGACATCATCAGACATCACTGAGGAGTTGCGGGGGGCCAGAGATGGAAGGGAAAGTGATTCCCCTTCCATCTCTGCCCAGGGGAGAGGGGTGGGTGCCCCAAGGGGGTAGCACTATGCTCCCCTGTGAGCCAGGTGGGGGACGCAACGGTTACGTCATCGGTGCCCGAGCGGTGCTGCCGAGGATGTAACCGTTATGTCAAGGGCACCCAAGGGGTTAAAGATTTTAATAAAGTCGGCTTTCTAAATTGATTCTGGCTGTGACATAAATCGCTTTGATTAAGCCCCAATAAAAATTTTGTCTACCTGACAGCTGAGCTACAAATTGACACCAGGGGCCATATTATTGAAGGTATTACAGAAGGGGCCGCAAACGCTTGTGCACCCCCTATTGTAGTAAAGATAGAGTGCTATCATTGAAGGGCATTCCTTCATGTACATGGGGGGGTGGACCATGCAAATGAGTGAATCACTTAGCCTCTGCGCTCACGCTATATTACTGATGTGGGCGCAGAGGCAAACATGCTTTTAGGAGAGCCATGAAACTGCACCACAAAAAAGTGCTGCACTTTCAGTACACCTTCTAAAGGCAGTCTTTGGAGGGGATAGAAGAGGGCCAATGGATCTCTCAGACATCCCCTTGCAGGTGGGTTCAGTCATTCACTCACTGCACCCACCTGCAAGGGGATCTTTAAACCCCCTTAAAAGTGCAGGCATGGTGCCACCTGCACAGAGAAATACTGCGCAGCTTTTAAACAGCTGCTCCGTATTTCTCCTAAATACACTGCCCCAAGAGCAACACAAGTTTGAGACTGCCCTGGGGGCAGAAAATACATTCTAATGCAGCACACTTTCCTTGTTTGCTCAGTGCGCACCTTTTTAAAGCTGCGCCATGGCCCAAACAAGAAAAGTGTGTTGCATGTGTAATACACTCACTGGGCTGCTTTGTCCTCACACAATAAACATCAACACTAGAGCAGGATCTATTGTGAATCAAATATGCACTAGGGATATGGTTTTGTGCCATATCTCTCTTTCTTCTTTTTTAGTGATGAGTACTCATCACTGAGGGCAGGATTTGATTAATACTACATTCTAGCAGACCAACGAATTAGAACTTTGTTTTATGCAGCTAAGGATGGACAAAAAGCCATAGGACAAATAGTGTGCCTCTAATGCAATTGCTGTTGATGAATCATTAAGGGCCTCATTATGAGTTTAGCAGGCAGCAGAGACAGCACGCCAAACTCGTTGGGTTGTAAGACCGCCAGTTCGGTTTTCCGCCTGCTAGTCCTATTATGAGTTTCCCACTGGGCCTTTAGGAAACTACCCACAACATTGATGCCGGCTCATAATCGAGCCAGTGGCATTGTTGTGGTGTATCAGATGCGACAGCACCCTTCGTGTTTTTAACTATCTGTAATTCAGGCAATGAAAAGTGCGATGAGGCTGCCCAAGTGTGTGGGCAGTGCAGGGGACCCCATGGGACACCCAGCATCCCGTCTCTGCCAGCCTTTACTTGGCGGTGGAACCGGCATGCAAAATCTGGTGAACACAGGAGTCGTAATCCTTGGGACAGTGCTACTTAAGACCGCCGGCACCACCAGGCCATCTGCTAGTGCAAAAGAGGCTTTGCTAGTAGTCAGACTTTTATCACAGTCACAATGTGGCTGTCGGACCGCCGCATTGGCGGCGGTCCGAACGCTACCTTGAGTCTGGCGGTCCTAGGATCACCAGACTCATAATGATGGCTTAAGTGAACTTGGAGCTAATTTTGGCAAAGCTCCAACTAAACTTTTGGGAAGTTAGAATGTGTGGGGAGTTCACATTTAGAGAAGTGTTTGCAAACTGAGAACAGTTGCCACTATTCAAGCACCTTAAATGTTGCCATGAAAAACAAAATTTAATTTGAAGAAAGAATCCTTCTGGCTGTTCCTAGAGCACTATAAAGGTTCATTCTGTACTTAAGAGGTCATTCTTCCAGCCTTTTGATGCAAGCATGTACTAAAGTGGATAGCTGTACTGGCTTCATATAATGACAATCAAATCATGGCTTACTGGGAATACCACCAGCCCTAAATACCCTGGCCCATGGTATGCCATATTTTAAATATGGCGCACACATGGTGGCAGTAGGGGGGTGATAAGAGGTACAGGGAAAGTGTCACTGCGCTTGGTGCAGCGCCACTTTCCATACATCTGCACCTTCGCGTTTACAACTGCGGGGACTCTGTTGCCTTCAGGGGAAGAAGTTTGCAGACAAGTATATGGGACTAGCTAACGAACTTCATAAGTGCGATCCTTCACCCTGAATGAAGAGTCTCCTCGGTTGTTAGCTTAGACAAAAGATTCAGTTTACATTTGTGAATCAGGCCCTCAATATTGTGAAGGGAGCTGCCGTAACAACACCTCCCTTCAAAGCTCCATTGAAATTGTTTTTATTAAAACTGTTGGAGGTTTTCTTTCTCAGATTTGGAGGGATGTAATGGATAATTTCAAAATTAATTATTATCTATTCCCCAACATCCGTGTGATATACTGGCCTTCCATTCATTTTGTCAGTAAAGAGCATGTAAAAAGTAGAAAGAATCCAAGCTTTTACAGTTTAAGGACTTTTCATTGAGATCTATGCAGAGTAACAATGTGTATGTGAACCATTAAATTGATCATTTATACGCAGACTTTTCTTCCTATCTAAAGACATCAACGTTGCATGAGATGCTTTCCTTCCTTGCATAAAAGGTGCACAATCTGTAGTCTAGGTTAGCAGGCATGAGTATTAGAGTTGTGCCACAAATACATAATGTAAAGCAAACAAAAAATGATAACTTTGAAAAATATTCACAAAACCCACTTTGCTGCACGAATCACAAAACTTAATTTCAAATGATTTTCGCATCAGTTGTGCTGATAGGGGTCAAAGATGCAACAATATTTGCTGGAGCCCCTGCTTTGTGTAAAACGGTTTGCTTTCAAGTATTAATTACTCTGAGAGTACTTTTTGGGTATCAAAATGTGAAAGTAAAATAATTACTATTGCGTTATTTTCCTAACTATAGAAATGTGAACTGTACATACATTTATATACCTAAGGTAATGAAAAAGGTGTGAATTGTCTATCGTACTATGCAGTTGTACACAGCTTCATAATACATTACTTTTAAAAATGTGGGTCCTGGATGGGTAGGGTTTGCACCTCAGCCAGGCAGAAACCATCACTCTAGTCAGAGTAAGTTACACACCACAGATAACCTGTGCTCACCCCCAGTAGCTTGACACAGACGAGTCAGGCTTATCCCCAGAGGTAATGTGTAAAGCATTTGCACAACACACACACACTAGTGACACAATAAATACACCACAAAAGGGACTCCACACCAGATCATATAGAAATATATTCATATATTGTATCTTGAGGGATACACTCAAGACCTTATTCATCAATACTGAGCGGTCACACATATATACAATTGGGCCAGAACAATTATTATTCACCCCACAGATCATGGTGCATAGGAGACACTTGGTTATAGAACTTAGATATCTAAATCACCACAAAGCGAAAAAGACCTTCAGTACTGGACAAAACATGAGCCAAAATGTCTTAAATACTAAACATTGTGCACGTCATAAGGTACTGACATGTTGCTTGTGTCCTGTCACTGTGGAGATCCAAAACAGGCACAGTCCTCGTGCGTCAGGGCATGGCATGCAGTAGTTGGAGAGTGAGAAAACACCTCAATCCCCCAAGGCCATCATAGATGCACAATGCCCATAATTGTAGAACTAGTATTTATCCATCATGGATCTCATAAGCCCTCAGAGGCATGTTGGAATCACCGTATTGGCACTCATCGCAGGTGCACTATAATAATTGTAGTTGGATTCCTTCAGAAAGTGGGCAGCTACATAGGATGAAAAAGCATGCTGAGACGCTGACCCCAGATGCCACAACGGATCAAGCACCTACCCACCCAAACAAGGCATCCGGGCCCCACCAGCAATAATAGGAAAAAGGGGAGGGCACTTGCATATTTTGGCATGAGCGGAGAGGCCCTCCTGGTCCCCCAGGGTAGAATCAAGGGAGAGCAGCTGCCCATGGAGCACGGGGCAGTCCATGCAAGGCCCTCTCTGGAGAGGCGTGACGGTATGCTGGGTTCTCTTCTTGTTTCTTTGGGAAGTGGAGCCCCTCCAGCGGGATTCTTTCAGGATGTTCCCATTGCTCTTCGGCATGAGAGGCATTGCAGCACGGTCCCGCCACAGCACAGTGACCTCAAAGCAAAGGGACAATCTTTACATTAACAAGGGGCAACACCCAACAGGCATCATGTTACACCTGACAGCCTTAGGGTGGTCACCCCTAACGTTTTTGCCTGCCTCCCTCCACTTTTTAGATACTGTTTTTGCTGGTTTTAAGACTCTGCGCACTTTACTACTGCCAACCAGTGCGAAAGTGCCGATGCTCTCTCCCTTTAAACTTGGTAACATTGGATCATACCCAATTGGACTGTTTAATTTACTTATAAATCCCCATTTAAAAGTACTTGCCAAGCCCTAAAACTCCCCTTTTTCCACACATAAGTCACCCCTAAGGTATGCCCTAGGCAACCCATAGGGCAGGGTGCTCATAGGCTAACATTGTGGCTACCCTCATATATTGTTTGTGTGGTAGCTGCTGATCTGAAAGGAGCAGGAAGGTCATATTTAGCATGGTCAGAATGATGATACACAATCCTGCTGACTGGTGAAGTTTGATTTAATATTACTATTTTAGAAAAGCTACTTTTAGAAAAGGAGCATTTCTCTGCACTTAAATCCTTCTGTGCCTTACCATCCAAATAGCAATGAAAAATCCACGTACACCAGTAAGCAGGATTTCTCACTACCATTCCAAACATACTAAACATGCCCATGCTATTCCTCATAGATCAGAAGATACCGATGCAAACCTATGAGAGGAACAGCAAACACAGTAGTGATGAACTAAATAGGCTGTTTGTCACTATCAGGCCATGTAGTACATAAAGACATGTGTCCTATCTTTTGCATACACAGCAGCCTGCTCATATGGTTTTCTAGGGCCTTCCTTAGGGGTGACGTATGTGTAGTAAAAAGGGAGTGTAGGCCTTGGCAAGTATGTTGACTTGCCTAGTCTATGTGGCAGTAAACTGCTTATGCAGGCCCTGGAGTGGCAGGCCTAAGACATGTTTGAAAGGCTACTTCAGTGGGTGGCACAATCCATGCTGTAGGTCCACTAGTAGCATTAAATTTACAGGCCCTCAGTATAGGTTATACCACTTTACAAAGGACTTAACAGGTAAATTAAGTAATCCAAACGGGTGAAGGCCAATCATACCAAGTTTTAGGGGAGAGAACACATGCACCTTAGCACTGATTAGCAGTAGAAAAGTGCCCAGAGTCGTTAAGCCAGCAACAAAAGGGTGAGAAAATAGAAGGAGAAAGGCAAAAGAAATTGGGGATAACCCTGTAGAAAGGGGCCAATAAGGTATGCATAGGCTAATAGGAAAAACTGTGAAGAGGTAGCCATTTCTAAATTATGAACAACAAAACTATACATGGCACAATATATACATTTTTCTGTGAATGAATTGGGGCCTCTCATTGAGTCCGTTACATGTATAGAATATGTGTGGAGCTGCATTAGCTCCCTTGACACTTTCTCACATGTATTGACTAACATGTAGATTCATTTAAATTGGCGTATCAAATTTGAATTTTAATATTAAGGTATTTATACTTTCAAAAGCTTCACTCAATAATATGTTCTGCAGTTCTTGCAAGAGGCAAACATTCACTCCTGGAAACTGCAGAATCACATAATGGTGAATGATTCATAAAATTGTATGGTGGAATTATAGCTGAACTGCTATTTCACCACCAGCTTAAATGAGCAATTTGAGAAACCTCTTGCATAGAGCTTGATTAATCGCATATTAGCATATTAAAATAAAATTAAAATGTCATCAATGGTAAATAGGATCAATGAAACACTCTAGCACTGTTATAACATATTTTAATGTATATACTAAAATACGACACATGATTGGCTCTATCAGAACAGTCAGAGCAAACACATACCAACAGTTCTCTGCTGTATGTCCAACTATTAGTTTATCTTTATATTACGGTTCTTCATTAGTTTGCAGTGACATCATTTAGCACACACGCACCAACCCCATCATGATCATGAGTATAGGAGTGTTAATGCACCGACTTCCAGAGAGGAATCAACGCAGCACCTGCCATGCAATAGAAATTTCCACACAACGCCCACCGGATTGACACAGCCCCTGTAACTTTGTCCTGTCAGCGTCGGAAATCCACACATCATCCCCAGGGCATCCGAAAACAGGTGTTAGCAAATTTCTACATTAGGGGTCAGAGCACATACATCTGAGAATGAACAACAATACCTGGGTGTGCAGAGTCCAATAAACAGAAATAAAATTGAGCAAAAGTAAGGGTGACCACACAAAAAGGCAGATTATCACAAATACCATTTGGAAAAGTAAACTGTGTGAAATTGTGTTGTTGGTTGACTGGGGTGTGAGCCCTGGTCAAGCAGCAGCCACAATCCCTGGCAGAGTAAACTACAAAAAGTCATTTAATTAACCAGTACTTAACCCTGAATAGCTTGGAACAAAAGGCTTAACTTAGAGGTAATGTGCAAAATATTTATGCAGCATACAAATAGTAGTAAAATAAAAAAAAATGCAAGAACAATACCATACCACTTTAAAAAATAGAGTACATTTTAAACAACAAAAATCAAATCAGTAGAACAGTTTCTAATAAAAACTAGCACCTAAAAGATCAAAGCGCCAACTGCTGACATCTAGTCTCATGAGATCAGGTCAAAGTCAAACAAATATAGCCAACTGGGAAGAAGAGTGTGTCACATACAAGAAGTGGATTGAGCCCACCTGGCGCTTACTAACAGACTCAGAAGAATTTTGAAGAACAATATTATGAGAAGGTAAAGTTCAGCGGGGCAAGGCTGCAGGCGGTGTTTGAGGAGGGAGCATCATCATTGGGGAGCCTCTGGGTGATGTCGCTGTGAAGATGTCAGTTTGAAAAGTCAAAAATCTATAGTGGAGCAAGGCAGGAGGCTGTAGCTTGGACAGATCAAGAAGATCGGATAGCCCTTTGACATAGAACAACTGAACAGGATTTGCTGCTGCAATGAAGAAAGTAGTGGGAGCAGCCGTAAAGTTTGGCTAGCCAGCAATGCACCTTAGATGGGTCAAAGAGGATGTAGGTACCAGTCGTCCCACAGATCTAAGAGTCCCAAGTTTTGGACTTTGGCTATCTGAGCATGTTTAGCACCACAACCAAGGACTGGTGGGAAACCACTTAGAGGTTCAGGACTTCATCAAGCTGAGCTTAGGTGATGAGTCAAGATGGTGGGAGCCTTTTGTGTCCCTGTGGCAAGGAACAGGAGGCCACCAAACTAGCTCTTGTAGTCACTCTAGTAGTCCTGGTTTCAGGTGAATATGCAGGGTTGGAGTGTTCAAGGCAGACTCCAGGTTACAAGCAGCCCTTTCAGGTCCAGCAAAGCAGTCTTGTGGAGTACATAGCAGGCCACAACAGTCGGCAGTCCTCTGAGAGTCCTTCCACAGCTCCATAAAGTGAACTGAAGAATGGATAGGAGGGCCTTGTTTTATAACTGGTGCCTTCTTTGAAGCTGAAAGATGTTTCTAGAGGTTTTACTTTGAAGTGCTTGGAATTTCCTGACTGCCTTGGCTCTAAACTGGCTGCAGTCACTATGGCAGTCATTATGAACATGGCGGTAAACACCGCTGACCGCCGTGGTGACGGTGACAGAAGACCGACATTGGCGGTGAACAGAAACATGGCATATAATGAACCAAAAACCAGATTCCGTCAAAAATCACCAGCACACCAGTCTCCACCAGGACCCTGTTGGCAGAAATGCTGGACCTCCCACCCTGCCACTGCTGAGCACACCCACATCCTGCACTCCAAATAATGATGCACAAATCACCTTGGCGGTCAGACGAACGACCATTGGCGGTGCAGACCGCCACGGGTGGCAAGTGGACCCAACAGTGAGAGGTGCACACATTGGATGTGTTAGAAACCCACACACCTGACACACAACCACAACACCATAAAAACACTCACAGACACCCCCCACAATCCTTTGCAATGAAAGTAGGCCAACGAATACAGAGAATACCAGAAGCAGACACCGAATGCCACAATATACGATACTCACACAGAACCACAGACGAGCACCCTCACCGCAATTCCACCCCAACACCATTCACCACACTCACCATGTGACCCCCCAAACATCCACACTTCACAGAAAGGGAGCTAAGGACCATGGTGGACGAGATCCTGAAGCTGGAGCCACAACTATTCGGGGCTCAGGTGCAGCACACACCCATCGCCAGGAAGATGGAGCTATGGCAGACCATTGTCAACAGGGTCAATGCAGTGGGACACCATCCACGCACCAGGGACGACATCCTCAAGAGATGGAACGACCTGGGGGAGAAGGTCAGGGCCATGGCATCCAGGCACCACATTGCAGTCCAGAAGACTGGGGGAGGACCTCCACCAACACCACCCGACTACACTAACTGGGAAGAAAAGGTACTGGTCATCCTGCACTCTGAGAGGCTCACTGGAGGAATGGATTCGGGTAAGTCATCTACATTTACCCCATATCCATCACACCTAGAATGCATGCACCACCCCACTCCTCCAACGCACACCAGGACCAACACCCCACCCAGCCCACAGCCACTGAATCCACCACCCATGTATACTCACAAATCCACTAACAGGCCCAAATCCCTCCCCCTGTGCACAGCCACCCACCCCTGCAATGAAACGCAATGGGCTAGAACACCCACAGTGCACGTCCAAAGTCTGTAAGCTGCACAAACCTGCCCAGGCCTCTGCACCCAATCCGACTATGCAAATGTAACAGACATGTCCATTTCCCCCAGCAGGCACCACCACCCATGCCACCCTGACAGACAGGATAAGGAGTGCCAGTGCCCCCCAGGGAGACAGAGACACCTCACAGGACACTGGGGATGGAACCCTGGACACTGATGAGCAGGCTGGCTTCTCACACAGTCCTGGACTGTCACCATCCAGCAGCCCCACCCAGGATACCACTGAAACCCCTACCACCCAGGCAAGAACAGCATCCCAGGGCAGCCATCCACACACATGTGTATCCAGGCCACAGACTGGTGGAACACAAGTCCTAGGCCATAGTCTCCCAATACCAACAGGCAGGAAGACGATGGCCCCAGTACAAGTGGCACAGCCAGACCTGTGCAGGGGACACAGACACAGGGGGCTAGGCCCAGTGGGAGGGCATCACTTGCCCAGAGGGGAGGCCACAGGATGGATGCTGCAGCCCAGGATGTGATTTCTGAGGTCTTGGGGGCCTACCAGCATACCCATGACAGATTGGCCCAGGTAGTATTCACCCTGGATCAGAGTCAGAGGATGCAGCAGGAACACCACCAAGAGGCCATGGAGCAGTGGAAAATGCACAACGCCTCAATGGCCAGCATAGCAGGTGCACTGCTGCAGCATGTACAAACCTAGTCTGAGACCCACACAGTACAGGAAGTCCCCACTACAACACAGGAGATAGACCCGACAATGGCTGCATCAGCAGCAACTTGCCATGAACTACCCTCAGAGGAAACACAAGGAACAACCATTTCATCCCCTATAGGTCAACAACAGGCACCCAAACGGTCCCTCAGGCCAAGATATGGGACTGGAACACCTGCCAAAAACAAGGCCCCCTCAAAGAAGTGACTGCAGCAATCTGTCCTCCAACTATCCCACACAATCAACCACCAAACAGTGCTAACAATAAATAAGAACTCATGTAAGCAATGATGGACCTACCAATACTTACAACAAGGCTACCACCATGTTGGCATTTAGGATAACCACCCATGACCAACTGCCATCACTGTAGTTTGCACGATTCAATCCCTGCAACAAATAAAACACATATCACATCTGTAACACTGTCCCCTGTCATAATGTGTGAACAAAGTGAAATATGGATGCAACTGGCTGATAACTACTTTATTTGTACCTGCATAGCATAAAAGTACACACTTGCCTTATATGTTGTTGTGCCTAAATATGTTGAGAAAAAGAACCACTAAATTGCATTCTGTCCTATGCAGACCTGGACACAGTTGCAATTTGTACATTCAACCCCCCCCCCAGATGACAAGGCACACTGACAGTATGTTTCACAAACACCAGTCTCAGCCCTTAGTCCCACATAGTTACTGGAAGTATAGGTGTAAAAGTTGGGTCCTGGAATTGACATCTTCCCCTTCCTCATCATCACCATCATTCTCGTCCCCTCTCTGAGGAAGCTGGTCTGGATATCCAGCACCCTCCACCTTCAAGAGAGGGATAGAATTTCTCACTGTCCCGTTGTGCAGCATGCAGCAGGCCAGCACTATTCTACACAAGTTTTCAGGCCCATAGGCCAGGAAACCCCAGAGATATGTAGTCAACGAAATCTAGCCTTCAGGAGACCTATTTTGCACTCTATCACCCTCCTAGTACGTCCATGGGCCTCACTGTAATTCCTCTCTGCATCTGTACCAGGATTCCTCACTGGTGTCAGGAGCCAACGCAAGTTGGGATATCCAGAATCACCTAGAAAAAGGTGTAAAACAGAACTGTCATTTACAAGCCTCAGGGTCAGACAGCCTGGCTGTCTGCTAGGTGGCAGTTAGAGATAGAAACACCTACCTATGATCCACCTATGATGTGACGCTCCACCATGGTCGGCATATCCACAAGTGGTCTGTACACTGATGGGGCCCTTGCTCCCCACAAGGGTCTGTACCTAGGAGGAATTTTAAACATGTGTGAGGAAGAAACATACATCGGCACACATTGTCAGTCATTGAGCACTGCTGACTTGATTGTAGGGACTCAAATGCTAAATGTTTTTGACCTATCATCAACTAGACCATAATTACTGATCAGGGTTTGTCAGGTGTGGTATTGTTAATGGTCACATGCATAGGTGTGTTAGGTGAACATTAGGGCCATTGTGCAGATAGCAGTATTATAAATGTGTAGTTTTTGGCAAAATGTCTGCCCCCTGTAATCCCGAACTGTAGTGGTGGAAGTGACCTCATACCACTGGCGGTTGACGTAACAGCGTAAGGCAGTGCTTACCACCATGCGCACAACCATTGGTTAACATGGATGTCAATGGGGAATCCTAGTGTGTTACGTTCGCCGTCGGCGGTGCTAGTGCACAGCGCCGCTGTAGGTACGCAAAGTCGTCACCCCAACTTCACTTGACTCCCTGATCTCGTGCAAGCAGGTACTCCACTGAGTGTACTGCTGTTTTCTGCCTCTGGTCATGGAAGTGGCTCGTGTTGCAGGGGAAAGGGCCCCGGCCTTCACCCAAGAGGAATTGGAAAGGTTAGTGGACGGGGTCCTGCCCCTGTACGCCAAGCTCTGTGGATGGCCAGAGGTACAGGTGAGTCAGGGGATTGTGGGCAATGGTTGTGTGTAATGGATGGTGTTGGCAGTACACATGTGTGCACCTCTGACCCTGGATGGGCCATGGTTCATGACATGCTGCGTGCGTATGTGCTGTTAGTCTGTTTGTACTGTCCGTCCCATAGTGGAAGTACAGCCAGCTGTATATATTTGCCAAGTGCCTGACCTCTGTGTTAAATTTCTGTAAGTCCCTTTCAGGTCAGCGCCCACCAGAAGAGGGCACTTTGGCAAGGAAGTGCGGACCCTAGGGGTCTACAACCGGCACAGCACCCACTGCAGGAAGAGGTGGGATGACCTGAGGCGCTGGGCGCCAAAAATCTGTGAGGCCCAGCTTGGGAAGTTCTCCCAACGGGGAAGGGGTGCCCGTCGGGCACTGATCCCCCACATGCTACGCATCCTGGCGGGGGCATACCCAGACCCGGATGGGTGCTTGAAGGCTGTGCAGCAGTCACAAGGATGTGAGTATACATACCACATTTTTTACCCTTGATGGATGTCTGTGTGTGATTCAGGTTTATGCTGCTTAGCTGCAGGGACTCTGACTGATGTCCATCTACATGATGGCTCCCGTAGGGAGTAGGGGTGTTTGGGTCAGGCCTCCTGCATGTCGGGTCATTAGGTTGTTTAGAGGATGGGTGTAGAACAGGGTTCTGGTCACTAGTCAGGGGCATGGCCATGAGAATAGTGTAAGGTGCTGCCTGTTGGAGGGTGTTCTGGGTGGGTGTATGTCTGACCACCATGTTTACTCCTTTCACCTATTTACAAGTGTCTCTCCTGTTTTTTTCTCCCCATCCCTGTTCTCTTGTGTTGTTTGTGTACATCAGCATCATCTGTTGAGGGAGCTGAGGTACCGGCGAGTGGGGATGCAGTGGCCCACGGATCCTCAGAGGCAGAGTCATCTGACGCCAAGGGGACCAGTGGGTTGGAGGGTGAGGGGAGTACCACGGGGGAGGCAACTACCACTGGAGGTAGTGACTCCGATACCTCCTCCGATGGGGGCTCGCTGGCAGTGGCAGACCCTAGTGGGCCCACCCCTACTGTATCATCTTCTGCCACCCCCATGCCATCACCGCCCTCCCATTTGCTCCCCACCGAGTTGCCTGTGCCTGCTCACCCAGAAGGGTTTGCGACTCCTTCGCCCCAGGCACCTTCTCCTGCTGTCCTCACAGAGGAGGCTATTGACCTCCTGAGAACCATCTCAGTAGGGCAGACAACCATCGTCAATGCCATCAAGGGCTAGCATCAGAGATGCAGCCAACCAATGTCTATCTGGATGGCATTCACAGTGCCGTGTCTGGCCTACAGAGATCATCTCAGGCTCTGGCCTCCTCTTTGACGGCATCCAGTTTCCCTGGTCATTCTGTCCCCCCTCCAACCTCCTCGACCCCTTCCAGCACCCCACTCCCTTCACCTGTCCAAAGCACACAATCTGACATGCAGTCACACACCTCAACACACAAGAAGCACACATCTAAACACAAGCACCACGCCTCCCACCACAAGCATTCACACAGCCAACATACATGTGCACACACAGCAACATCCACTTCCCCCAGTGTGCCCACCCCTTCTGCCTCCCTGTCTGTCCCCTCTACATGCACACCCCCAGGCACTGTGCCTTCATTCACTGCTGCTGAGCCTATCCCTGCACTCACCACAATAGCACATATCCATACATGCACTTTGGTTGACACATGCCGCACACTCACTAGACTTGCAGACACCCACACAACATACATTCACACTGGCAGCCTGTCTTCTCCCACTGTGTCCACTCCCCTCCTCCAAAAACACACAAAGCACCAAAACACCCACCCATCACACATCCACCACACCTCAGCATTCTGTCCAGTCACCTGCACCCACAACACGCACCCCAACACCAGTTACTTCCGCATCCTCTGCCTCCACTCCCACACCCTCCACCAGGTCCAACCCAATTGCTCCCAAAAAACTTTTCCTCTCCCAGGCTGACCTCTTCCAACCCACTGGCCCACCCCATCTTTTCCCTAAACGTGCGCACCTCCTTGCCCTTTCCACTCCTTCCAATTCACAACCCGCCCCTGTTTGCCCTTCAGATTCCCATGCCCCTTCCCCAGAGAGGAAGAAGTCCTGTGCAGATCCAATTCCATCTGCCTCCACCTGGTCCAAACACACACCCCCATCTTCCAAGGCCAAACCCAAACCCCCTCTACCTTCCGAGCACAAATCCAAAGGCCCACCCCCATCGCAAATCCCCAACCCCACCACCCCCTGCCCCTGTTCCCTGAGGTGCCTGGATGCCCCACTGTTGCCCCTATAAGGTGGAGTACCGTAGCACTTTTGGGAGTCAGGTTAGGGCCTTTGTAGCCCATTGAACTCTAGCACTATGGACTGGCCATTGGCCTTACTTGACAATTGTTTGCTCAGAGAGCTGCATTAAACGTTTATGTGCAGCCTGTGTTTTGGCGGCACACGCTTGTTCCCTGGTCTCACGTTTCATTGTTTGTGGGTGTGGGGCATTTGTATGTACTATGGTCAGGCTGGATTTGCCTTGTGTCGGGTAAGTACCTCTTGCTGTGGGATTTATGGGATCTGCTGTTGTGAAGGTTTGTGGAAGCATTGCAGGGTGGGTGGAGTGGGTGGGTATGTAACTGTGCCCTTTCTTCCCTTGTTTCGTAGGTTGCGGTACTTACCGTAGTCGCCTTCGCCGGTGGTCTCGGTCATGGAGGTATATGGCAAGGAGAAGAGCTGGCATGATCTGCAGCTCTCTATCTACGTCTACTTCGGCATGTTGTGTGAGCTTCTGGTGAGTGTTTCCTTATATTTGGTTTGTTTCCGCCTGGCTTTGCATGGCGGTGGTTCCCGCCCCGGAAATGACGGCGGTCTAGTGGTTCATTATTTGGTGGGCCGGTTGGACCTTTCCTTCGGCCTGTGGGCGGCCTTTGCCATCGTTGTCGGCACTCCTCTACTGACGGTGGGTGGTTTTCAGGATGCCTGTGTTTCAGTTGGTTCATTATTGGGCAGTCCGGACCGCTCCTCTTTTGGCTGTATTTACCGCCTCCACCGGCAGTGCAGTGTTTGCCGATAGTGTTTATAATGAGGGTCTATGTGGCTGTAACAAGTCCTTAGTACAAATGCAGAACACAGGCTATTCAGTTGCAAGTGAAGCTGTACCCAACTTCACCCCCCCATCCTTCCAACGGAGGCCCATTCAGGTGCACCCAATCCCTCTATTTTTTGGCTATCTGGGACGATTTCACAAAGTCTGCCATTTGCGTGCAGTCAATGTGACCCTGTAGAGGCTGCTGGGGCCCAATTGCTAAGGACAGGAAATTGGCAACTTTCTAAAAGTGGCATTTTCAAAATTGAAAATGAAAATCCTACTTTACCCTTAAGGAGGACTTTTCATTACAATTTCATAGGTACCATTCCTGAAATGCTTACCTGGTCTCAATCAAAGTTTATAAATGTAATAAGATAACCCAAAGTTATCCTATTGGACAGGTGGGCCTCACAGAAGTGAAAAACAAATGTAGGTGTTTTTTACTACCTGGACATGAAAAACGTAAAAATAAATTTCCATCCTTTTATTTACAGGGTACCCTGGCCTGTGGGCTGCCCAGGGCCTTCCGTAGGGGTGATTTATATGCAATAACACTAATGTTTAAAGCTTGGCAAGGGTGTTAAATTGCCAACTTAAATTGGCAGTTACAAAATACATTCAGGCTGCAATGACAGGCCTGGAACATGTTTTAAGTGGCCATTTAAGTGGGTGGCACAATAAGTGCTGCAGGCCCACTAGAAGAATTTAATTTACAGGCCCTGGGTATGTGGTATACCACCCTACAAGGGACTTATAAATAAACACATTTAAGTGTGTTTAGAGAAGTGAGCACAAGAACTTTAGCACTGGTCAGCACAGAGTCCTAAGGCCATCAAAAATGAAATGCAGCAGGAAAACATGTAAGTAGTAACAAACTTTGGGGGAAGGCTCCTAAGGATGTCTAGTCTAACACAAAGCTTTTTGCTTGAATGTAATATTGTGAACCTAGTTTTAACAAGCACAGCAACTCCAGAACTTCTTAATATCAATAGAAATAATGCAATATTCTAACAAAGACAACTGGATAGTGAGGCTTGCAGTCTAGTTGCAAGGTCCTGTTGGTACAGTTCTGTAAAACACAACTGTACAGAAGTTTTTAGGTATATTTTCACTTTCTTGTTCCTCCTCCTTAATTGCTGAGGATGTTCTCCTCCAATGCCAAAATTTGTAAATATTTGACATAGCTTGAACTCAAGCTTTCATATTTTTTTATCTGTTTCCCCAGATGATGGAGATTTTATAGATACACATGGTTTGTGGGTCCACTCAAGGGAACATAAAAATAGCTAAAATGTGTCAATTGTTTCTTTCAAATGATTTGAAAACAAGTTGAACAAGAACATGTTTTTTCTAAAAACAGCATAAACAAAAGGTTTGATGTGCTATAATCACACTCATGACATCATTCAGAAACAGACAAGAGTTGAAAAAATTAATATTCACAATGTTGTGATTGGCAGGTATTATTAGTTTTATTTGTGGTTCAAACCTACTTGTAGTTTGTGGGGGGAATGATGTGTGAAAGCCATGGGTGCACACAGAAAAGCAGACACAATCCTGCATTTAACAAAGGCCATTTGTGGAGATCACTCATGCTTCTTCCATAGTAATTAGTCATTGAAATCAGTGAAAGCACGGAGAAAAAAGTTAAATATTTCTATCTGAAACTTTTTTCCCTGAAGACTACTTTAAGAAAGAAATATACCATCAGAGCTGTCAGCTTATTTCAGTCACAGATAAACAGGGCCTGATTACAAGTTGGCTGTATTTGGATAGCTATAAAATTGCGAGCATTTTCACAGTTAGATTCCAATAAATTGTACAATACAATTACGAGTGAAACCCCAAAGGAATGGGGAATTGCAAAGTGCAGCAATTTTTTCCCGTCTTAACACCATACAGATTTCCAAATTCCATTGAGTTTTAACAATTTTTACATTTATCCCTGCTGTGAGCAGCTGGTATTATTATGTGGGGGCCTGTGGGTGGGGTGGAGGGTCAGGAAGGGGCAGTGGGCAGGTCTGCACTTCCTGATACATCTTGATTTCAGAGTTGAGGAGGATGGCAGCAGACGCAACCCAAACACTCTGCTGCTAGCGCACTCGTCTGGCCCGTTCCCAAGAAGCACACTCAGATGGGCCTCACATGCCACTCTCGCTGATGGAGCACCGTGCTACGGAGCTGCTGGTAATGGCATTGACAGAAACGGGGTGGCGTGGTGGCAGCTAATGGCCGATTGCGGCTCCTTCTTTCGGTGAGAGAGGACATGGACCATGAGTGCAAACCAGGAACACAGAAAGAAGAGCTACTAGCTCTCCTGCATCTGCAGCCAAAGTAATGAGAAATGACAAGGTGCTTATTCCAGGTCTACAGAGCCACAAGACGTCAGTGGGACATAACTCATCTCCCGGCTCGAATACTTCTGAGGGCAGCACGTGGGACTTTTCTAGTAGCAGACTGCACCAAATATGGCATTACATGAAGCATAAAACTTTGCTGCAGAAGCAGTAATAAAAAGGAGCACAGGGTGATTTTGATGCCGGATAGGTCATAGCTTTGGAGGTCAATCATCAGCTAAAGGCCTCTGCAGTATATATATGCTCTTAGATACTAATAGTCTGAGAATGTGTAGAACTGGCAGCCGATACTCAGACTCAGTCAAGAGTCAACGTGCCATAGCATGTGAACACTCCAGTGCAAAAGGGTGCACTCTACTGCTGCAGCATTCAGTCAATCCACCCCAATTAAAAAATGGAAGCTTAAGGGGGCCCAAGTTAAGGCGGTCACTAATCTGGTGAGCCGCATCATGCAACAATGGATGGAAGCCAAAACAAGAGCCCTCTTTGAGGCAGAGAAGGCTGGGACTCCCAATAATCAAGCAGGGAGTGAAGAAAGGTCTGAAGTTGAGAGTGGAGGAATATTCAGATCTTCAGCTATTGGATTCTCCATCTGACCTAGAGGACACAGTTGCGAACAGCGTACTGGGAAATGGCCCTATCGCTGGGGAGGCTGCTCCAAGCTCAACTGTTTGTAAGCAATAACCTCTGTTCTTTAAACAAATAAAGAGTAGTACACAGACAGATGCTCCATTAGCACCTCAAGCAATGGAAAGCAATTGACAATTGTTTCCTCAACATGCATCCCTGGTGGTAGCTGCTCCTCAGACTGTGAACTTGAGTGATGAAGCAATACAGACGGCACCAGGGTGTGAAGCTACACCAAGGAGCCAAAGTGTACAGCAAGAAATTGGAGACATTAAGGGTAGTTCTGAGTCATATCTTAAATGTTTTCTTGAAATCATTCTAATGGATATTAGAGAGCTGAAAGCAACCCAGACACAGGACATTGCAGCTATTCATGAACGCCTGATAAAAATTGAGGGGGGACTGGCCCAGGAATGAAGGAGGAAGAAGTCAGAATCCCAGAACTTGAGGATCAGGTTGTGTCTATATAGCAGGAAGTAAACCAACAGGAAGAGAATAGCTGCCTATTCAAAGAGAAGTTGCTATACCTATAGAATTATAACAGGTGATCAAACCTTCAGATAGTCGGGGTACCAGAGGGTAGCAAGTACCTGAATGGGTGTGTTAAAAAAGGCAATGCCTGAGCTAGTGGGCAATTTGGTTATTACTAGTACTCACAGTGTGCCAGCTCAATGCACTTCTAAGGCTAAATAAATGCTGCTGAACT
The DNA here is from genome assembly GCF_031143425.1 of Pleurodeles waltl. NCBI lineage: Eukaryota > Metazoa > Chordata > Amphibia > Caudata > Salamandridae > Pleurodeles > Pleurodeles waltl. The sequence continues at coordinate 300,342,832 of NC_090440.1, forward strand.
TCTCCGACTATCGAGTCAAGATAGCATCCTGACTAAGGCTATTTAAAAGCGAATTCTTTAAACCTTGAAGGTACCTCAGTTTTAAACTTTCTCAGATGTGTCTGCAACCATGGCATGCAGATGAAGAGGCAATGCCAGGATCATTGATTTTTTCAAGGCCAGGGGTACTCAGACATGCATTGTTCAACAGGCTAAGCTTAAGGTCTTAGCGAATGAACAATTGCTTATTTTTTCTAATACTGAGGAGGCCCAGGAGCTTCTTCAGAATTGGTCCAATTGAGTTCCCAATTTAAGTATTAATTTGAGCTTAGAATGTATATATAGAACTGGGCACCTCCCTCTTTTTGGGACATTGGTTGTGTATAATACTGTATGATGATTTTCCCTCTTGCAGGACTGACATTGGGTAAAAGGGATTACTATGATAAATGGGCTTGAGGTGAATGGCATGCAGTTATGAAATGGTGGTAGTGGAATACATAAGCTTTTCCAGAATGTTAGCATGTGCGCTCCGGGGTCGGGCGGGGCGTTCCTGAGGACACAGTGTCATGGAACCCAGGGTATCTGGGAGATGAATGAAGTCAACCAGTTAGTCCTGGGTTTACTGAGTAACTTGAGATGTGTAAGGTTATATTGTGTCTTATATGTTGTGGCATTTTATCAAGAGTGATGTGCTTCTGGGGTGATGGGGGCCCTTTCGGGGCATGAATGCAGTGGGGTGCAGTGTCATGGCACTCTCTTTGTCGTGGGTGGGGAGTGGGTTACTGCAGACAGTCCCTCCCCCATGGGAGGGAATGAAGCGGGGCCCAGGGTGTTAGTGTGGGAGCGGTTTGTGTAGGAGTGGGCGCCTGCAGTGGGGAGAAAAGGAAAACGTTTGCTCTATCAAAGCAGACAGATTGAGTGTGAGCAAGGGCAGTGGCAGCAGACCATTGAAATCCAGCAATACAGAATTGAAGGATTATCTCATGGTAAGCAAATGGTATCCTTAACAAGCGTAAATATGGGGGACTTATACGATGGCTAATGCCACTCTCTCCAGAGGTAATTTTTATACAAGAGACCCATCTGAAGTGTAATGCTTCTAAAATCTGTATTCCCATGAGTTATTCCCCTGTCTATTTTGCTTCAGCTGGGGTGACAGCAAGAGGTGTAGCAATATATTTGGGTAATGATATTGATTGGGGATTAGGGATCTGATTAGGGATCTGTGTGGCAGGTGGCTGTGGCCGAAGGTATTGGTCTAGGGCGCCCCCTCAATCTTGTGAAGTATTATAGCCCAATTAGTGATGAAATCAAACTCTTACTGTCCATCTACAATATCGTTATTGGGGCAGAGGGCCCTTTGATGTTGGGGGGATTTCAATTACAGTATATTCAAGACCTGTCGTTAGATGCATCTAATGCGACTGAAAAACAGCTGAAGCTCAAGACTAAAAAAGTGATTTCTTTGTTAAAACATGATTTTAGGCTTGTAGATCCTTGGTGGGTTGAGCATCCTGGTATGGCACAGTTCATGTGCTTCTCACAAAGCTTTCAAACCCCTTCCTGTCTTGATTTTTTCTTGGCTTCCCAATCCCTTAAGAGAGTTGGATCAGGCACTTGGTTGAATGCTTTTTGGATCATTTAGTTGTGTAAATTTAATTCGAATTAGCTATCCCCACAAGAACAAGGCCTAGGTGGTAGCACAATAGGGCTCCAGAAATTAATTGGGAATGGCTGTAAGACATGCGTATATTCATATCTGGGGCTTTCACAATCAATAGAAGTACAGCCTCCCTTTTTTTTGGGTTTGGGAAGCTTTATAGATCATGGCACGTGGGCGCATCTTCACTTCCAAAGCCCAGAAGAACAAAGAGAGCACCAGGGAAATAATAGCGCTACAATTAGTGCCTGATGCTGCTATGAGGGCTGTTATTAACTCATCAGGTAAGGACTCCTTAGTGAAGGGTTTGGAGGAAGCAAAACAAAATCTAAAGGAACTTTTTTTAATTTGAAGAAATTAATAATTTTAAAACCAACCTGCAACAAATGTGTGAGGAGACGCAGCACATTGGAAAATTCCTAGCTTGGTCCACCTGGATTAAGCATGACAAATCAGCTGTTAGGAAAACTGAAGATCCAGTCACTTAAAGGATGGCATCTTAGAAAGATGAAGTTGCTTATGTCTTGTTACATCATTATAGACCGCTATATGAAACTAGATATCAGGTGTCCTCCTCTCGCATAGCGCAGTATTTTAGTTTGTTAACACTTCCTCAACTTCCCGATTTATTGATCATGGCAGTGGTGGGGAAAATAATGGAGGCTGAATTTTTTGAAGCTTTAGCTAAAACGCCTAATAAAAAAGCTTGTGGTAATGATGACTTCCTCGAATTTCATCAGCACAGAAATTGGTGTCTTTTATAACTGAGCTATTTAATTACATTAAGGGGATGGGTAGTCCCGCTCTCCTTCAAGGAACCTATTATTGTCAGTTTTGTCAAAAAAGGTAAATCTCTATCGAACATCAACTCTTATAGAACCATTAGTCTGCTTGACACTGATTATAGGCTTCTGATTAAAATATGGGTTATATGTATTACCCCAGCTGGCCAAGCGTTGAGTAACAGGGACCAGAGCCTCATGCAATAGATTTCTTTTCATGTACCTAAACAACTGCAGCAATAATTATGGTTGACACCAAGAAGGTGTTTGACCTGGTCAACTGGGAAGCTTTATTTCTCTGTTTTCTGAAATTCAGCTTCCCTTCGCAATTTGTTACAATGCTTAAGAACTTGTACCAGGGAGTGCAGGGCAAGGTAATTGTGAATTCTAGTGTTGTGGGTAAAGTGTCTATTAATTGGGATAACCCACAGGGATGCCCCCTTTCTCCAATACTATTTGCATTTTATGAGCCATTAGCACTTAAATTATGTAGTGTACCTGGGATAATAGCACCAGTGGAGGAGATGTCCGAATTAAAGTTGTTTGCATATGACATGGCTCTGTATCTCATGCCTGATAAAGCAAACATGCAGGTGGCTTTGCATCTGTTAGATAAATATACCGGCATTGGGGGATAGAAGGTGAATCAAGGTAAGACAGAAATGTTGCTTTTCAATGCATCAGGGAGGGATTAAAACATCAGGCTATGGCTCAAAGCTCAGTCAAGTATTTAGGCACATATGTTACTGTTGGACTTTTGCTTTTGCAGGGTCATCCCCAGACTTTTTTGCCTCCTGCCTCCTATATTTTTCTGACATGTTGCTGTTGGCTTTTCAACTCTGAGCACTTTACCACTGCTAACCAGTGCTAAAGTGCATATGCTCTCCTGTTTAAATTGTATGTAAGTGGTTTATCCATGATTGGCATATTTGATTTACCAGTAAGTCCCTAGTAAGGGGCACTAGAGGTGCCAGGGCCTGTAAATCAAATGCTACTAGTGGGCCTGCAGCACTGGTTGTGCCACCCACATAAGTAGCTCTGTAATCATGTCTCAGACCTGCCACTGCAGTGTCTGTGTGTGTATTTTTACACTGTAAAGTCGACTTGGCAAGTGTACCCACTTGCCAGGCCTAAACCTTCCCTTTCCTTACATGTAAGGCACCCCTAAGGTATGCCCTAGGTAGCCCCAAGGGCAGGGTGCAGTGTATGGATAAGGTAGGACATATAGTAATGTGGTTTATATGTCCTGACAGTGAAATACTGCCAATTTCGTTTTCACTGTTGCAAGGTCTGTCTCTCTCTCATAGGATAATATGGGGGCTACCTTTAAATATGATTAAAGTGTAGATTCCCCTAGAGAGTAGATGGACAGGTGGAGTTTGGGATCCCTGAACTCACAATTTAAAAATACATCTTTTAGTAAAGTTGATTTTGAGATTGTGAGTTTGGAAATGCCACTTTTAGAAAGTGAGCATTTTCTTGCTTAAACCATTCTGTGGCTCTGCCTTGTTTGTGGATTCCCTGTCTGGGTCAGTTTGACAGTTGGGTTGTTTTTCACCTCACTCCAGACAGTGACACAAAGGGAGCTGGGGTGTGATCTGCATTCCTGATTAGCCATCTCTGCTAGGAGGGAGGGGTGGAGTGGTCACTCTCATCTGAAAGGACTGTGCCTGCCTCTGACAATGCTGTCTCCAGCCCCCTGGTGTGTGTCTGAGGCCTTGCCTGGGCAAGGCAGGATTTCACAAGAAGGTGTGAGTCCCCTTTGAAGGAAGGTGACTTCAAAGACTAAAATGGGTATAAGAAGGGCACCCAAACTTACAAACTTTAGAAACACTTCTGGAATCAAGGGGAACCTCTGCCTGGAGAAGAGCTGATCGCTGAGGAACAAGTGCTGCCCTGCCTGTGACTGTGCTTTGTGGAGCTTTCCTGCAGTGCTGCTTCTGCCAGAGTAAGAGGGCAAAGACTGGACTTTGTGTGCCTTCCATCTTGCAGAAGAAATCTCCAAGGGCTTGATGTAGAGCTTGCCTCCTGTTATTGAAGTCTCAGGGATAGCAAAGACTTCTTCCTGCCAGCACCTGGAGTCTCTGGAGAGACCCCTAATCTGCTCTGTGGTGCCCTTCCAGTTCCTGGGACCCTGAAAGGAGAGGCTGGCAGCCTAAGGACAAAAATACACGCACCGAGCACCGTGCGGAGAAAAGATCGACGCGAAACCGATCGCGGCTGAGAAAACGACGCGACGCCGGTTCCGCAGCTGAGAAACGACGCCGCAGGAAACGCGACCGAAAAACCGACGCCCGGAGCAGGAGAAACGACGCGCAGCATCGCTGACGGAGGCTGAGAGATCGCACCCTGCGCCGCGGGACTTTCGGATCGTCGTGTGGCTGGCTTTTTCAACGCGCACCGCCGTGCCGAGTTGTTTTCGACGCACACAGCCGTGCAGGGTTACTTTCGACGCACACCGCCCGTGCGGGGTTATTTTTGACGCAAACCAGGTACATTTTCACGCTAGCAGCGCTAGTGTGTTGTTACAACTACCTAAAGACTCTCTTTATTTTAAACCTTTAAAAAAATCATAACTTGACTTGTGTATGTTGGATTTTTGTCGTTTTGGTCTTGTTTTGTCTAGATAAATATTTCCTATTTTTCTAAACTGGTGTTGTGTCATTTTGTAGTGTTTTCATTAGGTTACTGTGTGTGTTGGTACAAATACTTTACGCCCAGCACTCTGAGGTTAAGCCTACTGCTCTGCCAAGCTACCAAGGGGGTAAGCAGGGGTTAGCTGAGGGTGATTCTCTTTTATCCTAACTAGAGTGAGGGTCCTTGCTTGAACAGGGGGTAACCTGACTGTCAACCAAAGACCCCATTTCTAACATTGGTGACCAGCGGTCGGGATTTGGACTTGTATTTGTACTTGACATACAGTAATTAAGTGTACACTACTGTTTTGATCTCAGACCACTACGTGACCACATACTACTTGTCTTGTGATTCTGCTTTTTGTTCTCTGATGTCCTCCTGGAAGTATTGATGATATTTTTGGACTTTGTTTTTTTGGTTGTGAAGCCTTTGCAGAAATGGAAGTCAATTTCTGGCACCTATCTATGTATAAAAAGTGGCAGCTTAAAGCATTCTGCATGGAAAGGGGACTGGCTGTGAACAAGGAATCCAGAAGGGAGGATCTTGAGTCAGCCCTGTCTCAGGATGAATTGAAACGTTGTCAGGCAACACCACCAAATGAGTCTGAGGAGGATAACTACTCTGAGGAGGAGGACTACTCCAAAGAGGAGGGCAGTGGCCCTGAGGAGGGAACAGAAAGAGATGATAGGCTCCTAGCTCGAATCCGGAGTCTGGAAGAGCTTAAGAGGGCCGAGGAGAAGAGGGCCTTAGTCCTGGCAGAAAGGAGGAGGGACTTAGAGATTAAAAAAATGATTTATGCTTACGAGCTTAAATTGAAAGAGCTGGAAGTCATGAGGGCTGAGTCCAGCTGGAATGGTGGCAGCAACAATTGTATATCCAGTGATGCTGCAGAAGTGCACATGCCCAGAGAGGTGGTGCCCTACTTGAAGGAGGGAGTTAACACACGCCAGGAGGTTCAGGGGTATGAGGTAGCTCCAGTGATGCACAGGGTCCCTGAGGTGGATTGGGGAACTGGCATGGGGAATCATATTCCTACTGGTGGGAGGGACACTCTACTGACTCTAGTTGAGAGTGACAGGGAGAGGGGTTCCCCCCAGGTAGAAGTCCTGGTTATGGAGTGTGAAGACATCCCAGAAGAGTGTGGGTTGAGTGTCAGGGACAGTCAGGTACTGTCTCACCAGTCTCAGGAGGGTGATGTGGGGTGCTTTGTCAAAGCAGAGTCACTGGATGGTTGGGTGAAGGGTACTTTGGTTAATTCATGTGAGGGGCTGAGTGATGTAATTGCTGGAGAGCATATGTCTAGTCCTTATTTTCCAGAGCTATGCCAACACCAGGTGGAGTGTGAGTTCTCTGACCCCAGGGAGCTTACAATGGAGGCAGACTTCTGGGTGAGTACCAGAGAGTCTGAAGAGGCATTTGGGGGTGCTCCTGAGAGGAGTGGTCTAGGTAGTTCCCAACCAGGTGAGGTAGGGAAGGATTGTAGTGTCCCAGGTAGGTCCCAGTGTAGTGGGATGGGTGAGGGACCCCATGTCCAGTCTCAGAGGAGAGGGAATGGGGATGGGTTGAGGCCCAAGGTGCCCGAGATCCGGTCCCAGGTCCTGGAGGGTTCCCTGCGGGAACCCCAGGAGGGGAGCCTAGCCTGTACCATAGGGCCATCTGTTGAGGGAGACCCCACAGTGTCAGGAGAACTTGGGGGGGCGGCTGTAGCCAGCGTCCCACCAGTTCTGGTGTCTGGCAGTACCACTCCTAGTGAGGGGTTGCAGAAGTCCAGACAGAGGGTTGAGAGGGGGTTGCGGACCCCAGTGGAGAACCTGGAGGGTCAGGGGTCAGCTCTGAGAGCAGAGCCCCCCATGAATGACCTTGGTGAGACCATTTCTGGGTTGGGGGGAATCCAGACTCTGTCAGATGGGCAGAGGTCAGGAGACCTGCGCCAGCCAGACTCTTGTGTGGCCCTTCGGGACAGTGTGTCCCTTGAGGGGGGTAAGTGTGCCCCCCTGGAAGTCCTGGTGTGCCAGGCAGTGGTTCAACCGCAGGGTGGTGACTCTGGGTTGAATGATCAGGTTCAGGGGGTAAACTCTGACCTGATGGGGGGTAAGTGTGCTCCCAAGGAAGTCCTGGTGTGCCAGGCAGTGGTTCAACCGCAGGGTGGTGACCCTGGGTTGGATGACCAGGTCCAGAGGGTAAACTCTGACCTGGTAGGGGGTAGGTATGCCCCCCAAGAAGTCCTGGTTTGCCAGGCAGTGATCCAGTCTGTGGGTACAGGCCCTGGATTGGGAGGCCAGGTTAAGGGTGTCCCCCCTGACCTGGAGGAAGGGGCTACTGCTAACAGTGCCCCTACCATGTTGTCTTCTGGGGGGGCCGCTCCTAGTTGGGTGGTTCAGGACCCCAGAAGAGAGGGCAGGGGGAGGGAAGCCTCACCCCTGGCCCTGGTCCAACCTGAAGGTACAGACCCCAGGTTGGAGGATCAGTTGCAGGTTAACATCCCTGCACTGAGGGAAGAATTGTGCAGGACTGCTTCTACAAGCACCCTGACAGTTTTTGACTCTGGGGGTGCCGCTTCTGCAGGGAGGGTACAGAGCCCCAGAGGGGAGGACCAGGGTCAGGTTGTCATCCCTGACCTGGTGGAAGAGAGAGTGGTCAAAGGGTGCCAGGCACCTGGGGCTACCACCCCCCACTCTCCACAGTCACAGTGGTTAGAGAGGCCTGAGGTCGGGCTCTCATCCCTGACAGTTGTCTGGGGCCACTGTGGCTTGCTGTCCTGGTGGACAGAGTTGCCCCTGGGGGGGGAAGGACGAGAGTCACACCCCAGGGGTGGAGTGGGCAACACCATTGTGTTGGCCCTGGTGGTACTATCTGCCCATTGCAATACATCTGTGAGCAAAGTAAAGTTAGGTGTTGCACAGATGGTGTCTGTAGATGTGGAGAAGGGTTCCCCATGGGTTAGCTTAGTGGGCCCTGAGAGTATGGACAGAGGGATCCAACTGGAGTCAGGAAGGCGTAGAACTGGAGCATGCCCCTGCTGTTGTGGGCCTGGGTCCCTGTTCTATCGCCCCAATCAGGGAAGTACATCAAGGTATTGATTGTTCTCCCCTGGCTTTAGGCTGGTAGGGGGTCGTGTTGGACTTTTGCTTTTGCAGGGTCATCCCCAGACTTTTTTGCCTCCTGCCTCCTATATTTTTCTGACATGTTGCTGTTGGCTTTTCAACTCTGAGCACTTTACCACTGCTAACCAGTGCTAAAGTGCATATGCTCTCCTGTTTAAATTGTATGTAAGTGGTTTATCCATGATTGGCATATTTGATTTACCAGTAAGTCCCTAGTAAGGGGCACTAGAGGTGCCAGGGCCTGTAAATCAAATGCTACTAGTGGGCCTGCAGCACTGGTTGTGCCACCCACATAAGTAGCTCTGTAATCATGTCTCAGACCTGCCACTGCAGTGTCTGTGTGTGTATTTTTACACTGTAAAGTCGACTTGGCAAGTGTACCCACTTGCCAGGCCTAAACCTTCCCTTTCCTTACATGTAAGGCACCCCTAAGGTATGCCCTAGGTAGCCCCAAGGGCAGGGTGCAGTGTATGGATAAGGTAGGACATATAGTAATGTGGTTTATATGTCCTGACAGTGAAATACTGCCAATTTCGTTTTCACTGTTGCAAGGTCTGTCTCTCTCTCATAGGATAATATGGGGGCTACCTTTAAATATGATTAAAGTGTAGATTCCCCTAGAGAGTAGATGGACAGGTGGAGTTTGGGATCCCTGAACTCACAATTTAAAAATACATCTTTTAGTAAAGTTGATTTTGAGATTGTGAGTTTGGAAATGCCACTTTTAGAAAGTGAGCATTTTCTTGCTTAAACCATTCTGTGGCTCTGCCTTGTTTGTGGATTCCCTGTCTGGGTCAGTTTGACAGTTGGGTTGTTTTTCACCTCACTCCAGACAGTGACACAAAGGGAGCTGGGGTGTGATCTGCATTCCTGATTAGCCATCTCTGCTAGGAGGGAGGGGTGGAGTGGTCACTCTCATCTGAAAGGACTGTGCCTGCCTCTGACAATGCTGTCTCCAGCCCCCTGGTGTGTGTCTGAGGCCTTGCCTGGGCAAGGCAGGATTTCACAAGAAGGTGTGAGTCCCCTTTGAAGGAAGGTGACTTCAAAGACTAAAATGGGTATAAGAAGGGCACCCAAACTTACAAACTTTAGAAACACTTCTGGAATCAAGGGGAACCTCTGCCTGGAGAAGAGCTGATCGCTGAGGAACAAGTGCTGCCCTGCCTGTGACTGTGCTTTGTGGAGCTTTCCTGCAGTGCTGCTTCTGCCAGAGTAAGAGGGCAAAGACTGGACTTTGTGTGCCTTCCATCTTGCAGAAGAAATCTCCAAGGGCTTGATGTAGAGCTTGCCTCCTGTTATTGAAGTCTCAGGGATAGCAAAGACTTCTTCCTGCCAGCACCTGGAGTCTCTGGAGAGACCCCTACTCTGCTCTGTGGTGCCCTTCCAGTTCCTGGGACCCTGAAAGGAGAGGCTGGCAGCCTAAGGACAAAAATACACGCACCGAGCACCGTGCGGAGAAAAGATCGACGCGAAACCGATCGCGGCTGAGAAAACGACGCGACGCCGGTTCCGCAGCTGAGAAACGACGCCGCAGGAAACGCGACCGAAAAACCGACGCCCGGAGCAGGAGAAACGACGCGCAGCATCGCTGACGGAGGCTGAGAGATCGCACCCTGCGCCGCGGGACTTTCGGATCGTCGTGTGGCTGGCTTTTTCAACGCGCACCGCCGTGCCGAGTTGTTTTCGACGCACACAGCCGTGCAGGGTTACTTTCGACGCACACCGCCCGTGCGGGGTTATTTTTGACGCAAACCAGGTACATTTTCACGCTAGCAGCGCTAGTGTGTTGTTACAACTACCTAAAGACTCTCTTTATTTTAAACCTTTAAAAAAATCATAACTTGACTTGTGTATGTTGGATTTTTGTCGTTTTGGTCTTGTTTTGTCTAGATAAATATTTCCTATTTTTCTAAACTGGTGTTGTGTCATTTTGTAGTGTTTTCATTAAGTTACTGTGTGTGTTGGTACAAATACTTTACGCCCAGCACTCTGAGGTTAAGCCTACTGCTCTGCCAAGCTACCAAGGGGGTAAGCAGGGGTTAGCTGAGGGTGATTCTCTTTTATCCTAACTAGAGTGAGGGTCCTTGCTTGAACAGGGGGTAACCTGACTGTCAACCAAAGACCCCATTTCTAACAGTTACTAGTAATCTTTTCCAGCTATTTCAGCTAAATTACATTGCAGTGTGGAGAAAAGTACAAGAATTATTGGATAGATGGTCTCTTCTCCCCCTTATGTTTATCGGGACACTGGCATTAGTCAATATGTCAATATTACCACTATTTTTGTTTTTGTTTTCCAACGACCTGATCAAAATAATAGTATTTATTTTGAGGTACTTGATTCCCTTCTTTGAAGTTTTATCTGGAATAAGAAGGCCCTAAGGGCCAAATTTGCAGTTTTTCAGATTGAGAAGGCTCAGGGAGGTCTGGTTCTTCCACATATGGGGACGTAGTATCAAGCAGTGTTTTTTGATTTATTGGGAAGATTACTTGAAGGTGGGGTATACTGGATGATTTCTTTTATAAAAAGAAAAATGGTGCAGGAATCCACAAGTAGTCTCCCTGCTTCTATTGAAATCTCTAAATTGCCAAAGAAAAATAGGTACAAGGCACTTCAGGAGTTTGGTAGTAGGATGACTGCCATACACAAGTTTTATTAGATTCCAGTAGGTTTTAATTAACTCCAGACTCAGGAATGTAACCATTTTGGCCTGTCTTTATCTGTGGTGTTGTTTTGTATATCTCATGGCTTCGAGGAGTTAGGGGATTTTTCTATGAGGGGCAAATCAATAATCTGGAATAAGGTAATGCTGAGGTGTGGTGGTCAATATCAAGGCTTTAGGTGGAGCTTTTTTCAGCTAACACTTTTTTTCGAATTCCTATGATCTAAGCTGGAACCACATCTGGTCATGCGTTCACTGGTTAAGAGCAGGCTTACAGGTATTGGGAACTGGTAACAGTTGCAGCATAGCTCTTCGAGTCAGGATGTTATTCCTAGGTTTCTAGAACGAATTTATGGGAAAACTCAATGTAGACTTACGGAGGATGATTGGCAGGTTATCTCTGAGATGCGGAACAAGTCATTGAGAACTGCAAATTTTAAGAAAATTTCTGTCTCGATGTTTGGCGTACTACACTCCTAAATATGTGCATAGAATGTATGTACCCTGATGTCGACGACAATGTTTTCGCTGCCAAAGGGACTGGCTCCATATATTTTATACATGTTCAAAATTAAGTTATTTTTCAGAGGGGTTATTCTCCACTATAAGTAAAAGAGTAAAGATTACTATGGTCGTACATTGCACATTTTTCTTTTGTGTTACTGTTTAGAAACACACTGTAGTGTCCCTTGTTGTGCAGCCACTTTGCTGGTATTCTGTCTGTACATTGTCTGACTGCTCAGCAGGTACAATAAGTACCGGTTGTTGTTTTCTGTATGTCCAGCAATAATTTCCAGGCTCCTACAGACATAACACAGTGGCTTTTCTCAGTATCAAGTCAAATTAAATCTGGCAGAGCTGTCCCGTGCATGCAGTCTGTGCAAAAAGGGTTTACACTTCCCTATAATAACCACTTGACTAATCAAACAGAGGTATGGAGTTCGCTGCTCGAAGAGATCACTAATGATAATAGTCTTCCTGCACATGCCATAACAGGATAGGCTTTGTCCACTAGATTTTCATTACTTGGCACTATTTGTTGTGTACAGTTTTCTAACTGCTATTCTGATTTGTATAATTATTGCCAGCATTGTAATCACATCTACTTTGCTTCATAATAGACTACATTTGTTATCAAATACATTGTGTATTTTCTTTTTTGTTTTTTTTTTGTACTGTTGCTTTGGATATGTATGACTAAGATAATTTATGAAAAGGACTGAACTGTTTCACCATGGTTCACTGAGAGGCGGCTAGCGTGTCATGCTTTTTGGATTGCCACAATTGCTTGTCACTCTGTGATATTAGGAGTGCAAGTAAGGCAATGTGAGTTAGCTAAATAGTTTGGTATGACAGTGCTGATTTGGCAGAAGTGGCTCAGCCCCTGCATTCTAATAGTCTGTTGTCCGATGGCAGAGTTCTACAAAAGCAGAATCCCTGCAACAAGATCTGGTGAAATTCCGTGGTACTTTATTCTACTGCACCTTAATCAGAATTTGGAGCACCAGCTGCATTCGTAACCATCTTGATCATTGCACTTTATTGTAATTGATCATATGTTGTCTTTTTTTTCTCTTTTGAAAGTACGTAACAAATAAGTTCAATAGATTGGGGGGAATTCATTGCACATGGCACTTTATTCTATTGCACTTAAATCAGGACTTAATATGCCATCTGCATTCTTATCTTATTCTTTGTGACTGTTGCACTTTATCATAATTATATGTTTTCATGTCTTTATTTTAGAAGGTCATCAAGATTTATAACAGTACGTCACGGAAGGGTTCTCTCTGCTGCCTCTTCTGTAGTATCGCTCCTCTTCTGTTTTCAATTTGTCTTCTGCAAGTTATGAAATGTGTATTACATCTGATTGTCAGTAGTTGTTAAGTACGATCTTGCAGTACCATTGTGGATATATATTTCTCTCTATTAATGTTTTTTTGTTGTATGAGCTCATTAATAAAAACATTAAATTAAAAAAGTGGTAGGAGAGAGAAGAGTAGAAGAGGGAAAGATAGGGCTGTTTCTGGCAATGGGATTCATAGTATGGTCATCTTGTTAAAACAAAAAAACCTAAAAGTGAAGCTTAGCTGTTTCTGCAGCCAAAGCCCCGTGCAATTGTACTGGTCAGAATTGCCAGCCAGAAAAATCTGATATGGCTCTCCCAAACCCAGAAAAAGATTGGTGTTAAACAGCCACTCACCCTGAAGCAGTCAAAGTGAAATACCATGCTGCACCTTCACTCCACCTGACTCGTATTCCATTCCAGAGTGTTTGTTTATAGTCCAAAAACAAGATCTAAGATCTAATGTAAAAAAGAGGTATGAAGCAACACTATGCATTTTTAAATGTGCCTAAGTAAGAAGAGCTTTCCATAACTATCTGATTATGGGTATGGTGATTCTGAGAGTTTTAAAGAAGATATTTGTTAGAAATGGGTTCTTTGGTTGGCAGTCAGGTTACCCCCTGTTCAAGAAAGGATCCTCACTCTAGTCAGGGTTAAAGAGAATCACCCTCAGCTAACCCCTTCTTATCCCTTTGGTAGCTTGGCAGAGCAGTAGATTACAAAATGACAAAACACAGGTTTAGAAAAAAAGGAAATATTTATCTAAATAAAACAAGACCAAAACGACAAAAATCCACAATATACAAGTCAAGTTATCAATTAAAAGGCAAAAAGAGTCTTTATGTAGTTTAAAACACACACTGACGCTGTTAGCGTGAGAATGTACCTTGGGTGCGTCAAAAATAACCCCGCACGGGCGAGTGTGCATCAAAAAGGGCTTGCGATATGTCGATTTCACTCATGAGCGAAACCTTGCATTGTTTCTCCTTCCTTCGGGTCAGGGCATGTCGTTTCTTCTCTCTGCAGGAGAGTGATGCATCGATCCGGTCAGCACTCTCGGGTCTGGGCAGGCCTTGCGTTGTTTTTACACGTCCAGCGGTGCTTGCATCGGAAAACCAGCCGCACGATGATCCGAAAACCTCACAGCGGGGTTGTGATCTCCCAGCCTCTGTCAGCGATGCTGCACGCCGTTTCTCCAGCTCCGTGCGCCGATTCTTCGGTTGCGTTTCCATCGAGTGTCGATTTTCAGCCACAGAGGCGGCGGTGTGTCGTATTTCTTCTCAAGATGTAAGGCACACAAAGTCCAGTCTTTGCCCTCTCACTCTGGCAGAAGCAGCAACTGCAGGATAGCTCCACAAAGCACAGTCACAGGCAGGGCAGCTCTTCTTCCAAAGCTCTTCAGCGCTTCTCCAGGCAGAGGTTCTTCTTGGTTTCCAGAAGTGTTCTCAATTCTGTGGTTTTGGGTGCCCTTCTTATGCCCATTTTCTCCTTTGAAATGGGCCTACTTCAAAGTAAAGTCTTTTTTTAATGTGAGATCCTACCTTGCCCAGTGGGTTGGAGACTGCATTCTGTGAGGGCAGGCAGAGCCCTTTCAGGTGTGAGTGACCACTCCTCCCCTCCCTCCTAGCACAGATGGCTCATCAGGAAATGCAGACTACACCCCAGCTCGCTTTGTGTCACTGTCTAGTGTAGGGTGCAACCAGCCCAACTGTCAAACTGACCCAGACAGGGAATCCACAAACAGGCTGAGTCACAGAAATTGCATAAGCAAATAAGCAAGAAAATGCTCACTTTCTAAAAGTGGCATTTTCAAACACACAATCTCAAAATCATCTTTACTAAAAGATGCTTTTTTTAAATTGTGAGCTCAGAGACCCCAAACTCCACATGTCCGTCCGCTCCCAAAGGAAATCTACACTTTAATCATATTGAAAGGTAGCCCGCATATTAACTCATGAGAGGGACAGGCCTTGCAACAGTGAAAAATGAATTTAGCAATACTTCACTGACAAGACATATAAAACACATTACTTAGGCCCTCATTATGACCTTGGTGGTCAGCTTCAGCCGCCCGCCAAGATCTGACCGCCGGGCAGCCGCCAATGCAGCCGCACTCCCGCTGCGGTCATTATGAGATCCCCGCTGGGCTGGCGGGCGACAACCAGCGGGGATCTCGGCCGCAACACAGGAGCCGGTCTCCAAATGGACAGTGCAAGCAGCGCTGCCCAGGCGGATTATCACTGCTGGGGCAAATGTGGTGGGAAACCGCCGGCCCCAGTGGTGCGACCGCGGCGCTTCAGACGCGGTCAAAATACCCAAGATTGCACCGCCAGCCTGTTGGCGGTGCAATCGCCAAAACAGCCCTGGCGGTCTTTGACCACCAGGATTGTAATGACCCCCTATATGTCCTACCTTAACCATACACTGCACCCTGCCCTTGGGGCTACCTAGGGCCTACCTTAGGGGTGCCTTTCATGTAAGAAAAGGGAAGGTTTAGGCCTGGCAAGTGGGTACACTTGCCAAGTAGAATTTACAGTTTAAAACTGCACACACAGACACTGCAGTGGCAGGTCTGAGACATAATTACAGAGCTACTTATGTGGGTGGCACAACCAGTGCTGCAGGCCCACTAGTAGCATTTGATTTCCAGGCCCTGCACCTATAGTGCACTTTACTAGGGACTTACTAGTAAATCAAATATTCCAATCATGGATAAACCAATTACATACCATTTACACAGAGAGCATATGCACTTTAGCACTGGTTAGCAGTGGTAAAGTGCTGAGAGTTCAAAAGCCAACAGCAATAGGCCAGAGAAAAAAGGAGGCAGGAGGCAAGAAGATTGGGGATAACCCTGCATAAATTCAAAAGTCTAACAATATTTTTGAGAATGCATACTTGCATTTAAAAGTTGAACTTCTAGACTTTCCCTGAATCAAGGCGGACATCCTATGTGCGGTCAGGCTGTAGCTGGAAAGGCCTTGAAATGCAATCTGGAAAGATCAAGTTGTTCTACTGAACTTCACTCATGATGAGGTTAGCTGCAATATGTGAATGTGGTCTGCCACCACCCTGGGAAATCTATCAACCCCGCATATTTGTTAAAAGTAGATGCCTGCGGGAGTCGAGTTTGTTGTGACTTGCACGGATCCATCTACTTTCTTCTTACCCAGTGTCTCCTGCAACTATCAATCTTTGGTGAATTTCACATACTTTCATGATATTTCTGTGTGTGAAAGTGCTGCAAACTGTGGGTCTAGACAAAGGCTTTCCCACCCTCTAACCCTACCCATGCATAGGAGGTCAATTACCGTATACAGGAAAGACTCCAAACTGCAGCGTGGTCACATCGTGATTATCCTTTGAATCAGTCTGGAGATCTGAGTGGATGTGATATTTAGGCCCTGGTTTGCAAGCACCTAAGGATGTTTTACCAGCTCTAGAAATTTTGGAAATTTAGACGCCAAGGAGACTGTAGGCTGGTGTGGCATGCATGGATCCCAACATGTTTCCTTACCAAATGTGCTCTGCAGGTGCCAAGGAGTGGGCAAAGAACATAAGATTTTAATGTATTAATGTGATAGCAAACTCTAGATCTTGAAGCCAACAGCAGGCCTTGTACAATCCTGCCTTCCTACATGTCTCCCAAAGAAACCTGGGCCTGTGTGTTGGCCTATGACACCATACAAGGCAGGATGAAAACTGTAACATAGTGAAGTCAATTGTTACTTTAAATAGAAACATTCTTGGTCTGTTCTTGTCACAGGTATTGTGTCCACTCATTTGTGGGGTACTGTTCTTTTCAGGAATAGCGCATTAATTGTGGATGGTTTACCATTGGTTTTATATGACCAGGGGCCAGATGTAGCGACCACGCAAAATGCGAAATGGGATGTACAGATCCCATTTCGGAGTACCAAATAGCGATGCGACCCATTACCGACTTGCAAAATTTGCGACCTGATTTTACGACTCACAATTACAAAGTCACAAATTGCGAGTCGCAAACCGTATGCAAAAGCCAGTCGAAAATTGTGACTAGTCGCAAAAAGCCCATTTTGCACACCCAGATTACCACTGATTCAGAGCAGGTGGTAACCAGAACCAAAGGATAAAAGGAGACCCAGAAGGCATCTGGGTTACTCAAAATGGTTGCACTGTACATGATTGCATGGAGGAGGAGAGTCCAGACTGCCCAGCAGAGGAGAAGGAGGCAGAGACAGGAGAGGATATACCGAACCAGGCAGACACTATTTTAACAAACTGAGGATGAGGTTTATGATAAATACAGACTGAGCAGCGCAGTTATCTTAGAGAGAATTGAACTGCTGAAACCTCAGCTAGAACGCCAGACAATGCACGGCAGCGCCATCCCCACACATGTGCAAGTGCGCTGCTCACTGCACCTCTTGACCTCAGGTAGCTATCAGGGGGTGATTGCAGTGGCAGGTAGGGTATCCCAAAGGGCCCTCTCAAGATTCTTCAGACATTTCCTAGATGCCATACTCGCACACATGTCCAGATATATATACCTTCCCAGAAATGAGGCAGAAATGAACAGCAACAAGTTGGACTTCTACAGAATTGCCAACTTCCCCCATGTAATAGGGTGTGTGGATGGGACACATATACCAATTTGCCCACCAGCAAATCTGCAATATGTGTTCCGCAATAGGAAATGTACCCACTCACTAAACATCCAGGTGGTATGTGACGCCCATAATGTCATTACTGACATTGTGGCTAAATATCCAGGGAGTACACATGATGCATACATATTCAGGCACAGTGGGATACACCAATGCCTAGAACGTGGGGAATTTGGAGAAGGATATTTATTAGGTACTGGCGAGTACACTCTGAAGCCTTACATACATGTAACTGCGGAACACTGTGATGCCCTGCTAAATTTGCCTCTTTTGTTAAACAGGTGACAGTGCATATGCCCTGAGGCCATGGATACTCACCCCATACCTAACACCTGGTTATCAGAATGAGAGGTGATACATCATTGGACATCGGCGGACCAGATCTGTCATAGAGAGGACGTTTGGCTTGTTGAAGTCACGATTTCAATGCCTGCACAAAAGTGGAGGAGCACTTCAGTATGCCCCAGAAACAGCATGCAAGATAGTTGCCACCTGTGCCATCCTACACAACATTGCCCCGGCCACCATGGCTCGCTCTAGGTTGGTCCCCTGAGCCCTGCCGTGCACTGCTACTCCACAACACACGTGCATCAGTGGCAGACACACTACTCACACTGGAGACCTCCTCACTGTCCTGTGGGGTATCCCCAATGCCCCTTGCTGCCTGTCTGGTCTCCAGCAGGTCCACCGCATGGCTGATGCGGCCAAGTCCTCGAGCCACATCTCCTGCAAAATGGCCTAGTTCCACTTGCAGGCTGACAGTGCGCCTTGACAGGCAGGTTGTAGTGGTAGCCAGGTGCCCTATAGACACACCTAGCCTGTCTAAACGTGCAGCAGTGTTGCGCTCCCTGCACCGTGCTTGTGCCCTGTCAGCCACTAGTTCCCTGACCAAGTTGTCTGTGGAGGGAGTCAGGTTACCCAAGTGAGCGTTCATTGTAGTGAACTGGTTGTCCACATTTGCCAGCCCATGTGTGATTGTGTTCTGCAGTCTTGAAAGGTTACGGTTCATTAACTGCATTTGTCTATTTTGCAGCCGGTGACTCGGCAATAAGGATGCCTCCAATCCCAACAGATCCTCATCAGCAACATCCTCCCTACGCACAGACATGCATTGTGCGTCATCGCCTACGCACCAAGCCAGATGATCCCCGTGGTTGACTCTCCCTAGGCATCTGCCCTGGTGTCCTAATGGCTGCCTTTATACCCAGAGATCATCCATGTTCTCCTGTGCCGATTGGACAGGTGGTGTTGTCTAGCACTCCCCTGCGGTGTCTGTGGCAGCCTCCTTCTGTGTGTCAGTGCCATGATCCTCTCTCTGCACAGTGGCGCTGATGGGGGGGCCTTGTGGGAGACCTGTGAGACATAGGGATACACTGTCAGTGTCGCACATATGTTTAATGTCTCAGAATGAACATTTCCCTATATTTGGACTACTGTACTACATTGCCCATAATGCACTGTTCTATAGGTTGCAAAACTATGAATGGAGCTAATCTGGAGGTGCCTGCTGATGTGTACTGTGATTGTATGCATGGTGCATAGCCTGGTGTAAATACATTAATTTTGGTACTTACTTTTTGATGTTCCTGGTCCTAAACTGTCTGGGTCTCCAATGCCCAGTACAGCCTCCAGCTCCAGAGTTGTCTCCACCATGGTTTCGATGGCTGTAGGGGGTGGTACAGTAGATGGCCCTCCTCCAGTGCCATGCATCTCCCTCATGCGCTCCGCCACCCTCTGCTTGGTCCTGGAGCGAAGGTCATACCACCTTTTGCGGACCTCATCCAGGGTGCGGTGGCTGACACCGATGGCATTTATTTTGTTCAGGATGTCCTGCCAGATCTTCTTTTTGTGGCTGTCAGGGACACTCATTGCTGCCTTGCCAAATAATTCCTCATGGTGCAGGCAGCACTCCTCAGTGAGCACCTCCAACTCCTTCTCAGAAAACTTAAGTTTGCGTTTTCTGCCTCCACTGGGTGTCTCCTTCTCCTGTGTAGCCATTGTTTCTGCAGCTTCTCTCACCTGGGTGTGGCTCTGCAGTTTGGGCTGGGTGGGCTCCTCCTTGTTCCACGGGGTTACTTCCTGGTTCTGATGTCATCACTCAGAACCAGGAAGTGGGTTTTTCAAAAGTTAAATTTTCACCTGCGTGCAATTTGCGAGTCAGTCGCAGTTTGCGACACAGGACCACACCCTTCGTGCAATTTGCGACCTCGCCAATTGCAAGGTCACAAATAGCGACCTCGCAAAAAGCGAGGTCACAAATTGCAGTGCGACTCTGCACTGCATCGCTATTTGGAATAGCGATTTTTCCTGGCATATCATTTCGTGAGTTGGAAATAGCGATTCGCATGGAGTCGCTATTTCCTACTCACTATTTTTTGCGTTCCTACATCTGGCCCCAGGTTCTGTAATTTAAATGTGTGGACTTTTTACCATCTCACCCATATTTCCAACAGTTACAGAACAATCTGGGCAGGAAAATATTTAGGGATCCAGGTAACACACATTCCTGTGGATTACCCTTCATCTCTAGTTATCAGAAATGTCCTGAATTGGCATAGTTGTCTGTATGCTGTCTGATATATGACCCAAATAGTGTTTCTCCAATACTGAAATGTAGAACAAAATGTTTTATAGAAATAGTTTTGAAGTTGGTAGGGTATTCTAAATAAGATTCAAAGTGAGCCATGCATTTTCCACAACATTTGACTTTTCAAGGGTTCTTCTCAGTAATCTATGGAGATGGTAGGAATTCCGTACGTACTGGCTAGCCTTGAGATCAAATACAACAGCCCCCCCCCCACCATGGAGAGGGCAAGGGTGTGTTCTTGATACACAGTTTTGATGTTGGTCGCATATTTGAGTCCGCCCAAGCAAAACTACCCAGCATTCCCCCAGATATCTAGTTTTCAGGAATGTTTTGGAAAGGTAAGTTTCTTTAGGTGCCATCTGGTCCGGGCCTCAAACACTGTGGGTACACCATTTTTGAAGTCAACAATGATTGCACCTGGATACAGTTTCCTCTCCTTCGTAAAAGAACATATGTATACGTTCGTACAGTTCAAAGAAAGAGAAGTGCGTAGCTGGACTGGTTGTAATTTCCTTCCCCATACTGAAATCAAACTTTTATAAGTGGGTACAGTTTAAATCAAGAGAAGTGTGGAAAGTCTGAATGGTATAACTTTGCTCATTTGTAGGTAATCTGAGCGCAGAACAGAGACAAAGAAGATCCACTAAATGTGTACACATTATATTTTCCCACTTATTTATTGTGTGTAGTTTCAATGTCTTGGTTCTGTGATAGAAATTATATAGCACGTTAGACTCTCACTTATATAGAACGGCATGATTCATTATTGGATCATTATTACGTTCTTCTGCCCTTCTCCGGTCATTCCTCACAGGGGTCAGCAGCCATGATAGGTTTGGGTAACCAGAGTCACCTGTAAATATTGAGGGACAATATTTAGCCACACACTATCCTATATGGCCAACACCAAAGCCATACACCAACATATACTGGGTTGGAACCAGGGCTCACCTATTAGCCAGACCCTGTGCCTCTGTAGTTGGGACATCACATTTGGGATGCTGCTATTCCTCAGGACAAAGGCATCATGCACCGACCCAGGATACTTGGCATTGACGTAGGAGATGTACAGGTCAACAAGCACACCATCTGCACATTCATGGAGTGAAAACTCTTACGATTCCTGAAAACCTGTTCATTCTGGCGTGGGGTACTAATGCAAAAAGTGTTCCGTCAGTCGTCACAATTATATTGGGGATATGTCCCATTGCATAAAACCCGGCCTCCACAGTGGCCAAATCCTCAACCTGGGGGAAAGCAATGTAGCTGCACATGTGTTTTATCATGGCAGACAAGACGCTTGTTAGCACGACTGAGAACACTGGCTGTGACATTCCTGCTGCCAAGCCCACTGTTACTTGGAAAGAACCAGTGGCCAGGAAATGGAGCACTGATAGCACTTGCACAAGAGGGGGGATCCCAGTAGGATTACGGATAGCTGATATCAGGTCAGGTTTCAGTTGGGCGCACAGCTCTGTGATTGTGGCTCTGTCCAGTCTATAAGTGAGTATTATGTGCCTGTCCTCCAATGTAGCCAAGTCCACCAGGGGTCTGTATACGGGGGTATGTCTCCATTTCCTATTCATCCACAGCGGTAGGTATCTAAGGGACAACGATGGAGCCACAACAACAGTACACCATGTGCAAACATGTTATGGGGCATTGTAATTTGTGAAGAATGTGCCTATTGATCCTGTGACGCAGCAATTATCGATAGGCCTGTTCACCCCCCCTGAAATGGTGACTGCCTTTCCTGTGTGGAGGGACAGGTGGAACTTATGTAATGCTGCCAACGTTGTGCACCGTGGCGGTAGGCGGTCGTGAACTGCCGTGCAATTCCTCATTTGTTAATATTGTGCCCTATGGGCTAGAGTGGCCAATGGAGATCTACAGCGGTAATGACGGTATGCACTGCCGCAGATGTGACCAGCATTTTCTATCTGATTCCTCACTTGTTTCCTGACCTTCCATAGGAGAGGACCTAGACTGCATGTGCTGCTGTGACCCGTGCCTGGAACCTACCATGGCCTGTGTGACTGGGGAAAGGGCCCCAGCCTTCACTTCTGAGGAATTGGAGCGACTGGTGGATGGGGTCCTACCCCAGTACGGACTGCTGTATGGGCCTCCAGACCAACAGATGAGTACACTGTGGGCATGATGCATGTGGCATGAAAGCATGGAGTTGTGTGTGAAGGCCTTGTGTAAAGGGGTGGGAGGATGTCCCCTTGGCAGTGTACATGTTGTGAGCTGGACTATGTGTGTGCTAACACCCATCAAAAGAAGGGAATATGGCATGCCATCGCCAAGGAGGTGCGGACTATGGGGGTCTATAGCAGGCAGAGCACCCACTGTCGAAAACAGTGGGAGGACGTGAGACTGGGCACGGAAGACCGCAGAGGTCTAGCTGGGGATGGCCTCCCAATGAGGAAGGGGTGCCTGTCGGATCCTGACCCCCCTGATGGCCTGCATACTGGCAGTGGCCTACCCTGAGCTGGATGGGCACTTGAGGGCATTACAGCAGCCACAAGGCGGTGAGTACAGTGTCTATTATTACAAATTGTGGCTGGTGGGGTGGTATCCTGGTGGTGGTTGCGTGTCAGTGGGTGCCCCTAGGCCAGGCCAGACACAGCAGCATAGGTCCTCTGGTGGCTAAGGGTTTGAATGTGAAATACTACTTACCTAGCGTGTTAGTATTCACTTCTGGGCAGGGCTGCGTGGGTCCCACGTGTGCTGCAGTTGGCAGTGTGTGCCCCTCCTCATTCCTTGGTGACTAGCCATTTCACTAGTAGTGCCATTCATAGTGCGTAGGCCTGTACCCTGTGTGTGAGGGTGCTGTGTACGCCAACGGTGATGTTGGTGCAGTGATTGACCCTGTGTAGCCATTGTCTCTCTCCCCCCTTTCTTGTTTTGTCATCCTGTCCTTATGTTCATTAACATCATCTGGCAGCGAAGCAGAGGCACCGGCGACAGAGGGAGCTGCATCCCACAGGACCCTGGAGGCATAGTCCACCGACGCTGAGGGCACCAATGGGATGGAGGGCAAGGAGAGCATCACAGCAGGGACTGGAGGGGACAACACAGACTCTGATACCTCCTCCGATAGGAGCTCCCTGGTGGTGGTGGACGCCTCTGTGATCATCCCAGCTGCAGGTACAACTGCCACCCCCGTACCAGCACTGCCCTCCCAGTAGCCCCTCAGCGAGTTGCCCATGCCCACTCACCCAGGAGGCTAGGCATCTCCTTTGCCCCAGGCACCTCAGGCCCTGCCCCAGTGAGCCCTACTGCCCTGAGTGAGGATGCTTTTGACCTCCTGAGATCTATCTCTGTAGGGCAATCAACCATTGTGAATGCCATCCAGGATCTGGCATCCCAGGTGCAGCAATGCAATACATTCCTGGAGGGTATTCACGGTGGATTGGCAGCCCAGCATAGATAGATTCAGACTCTGGCCTCCTCTCTGATGGCAGCCATTGTCCCTGTTTCAGCCCTCCCCCCTCCAACTACCACTTCCCAGATCCATTCTCCTCAACCCCAACCCATCCCAAACGCACAGCCAGACGAGCATGCACACAAGACAACACCCAAGAGTGGCACAGGGAAACACAAGCACCACACTTCATCCCACAGGCACTCACACAAACACCATTCAGTTGCAGACACGACAACATCCACTGTCTCCACTGTCTCCCCTCCTCCTTCTCCTCTACCTCCCACCCAGTTGCATCTACACTCACACCTGCATGCACTACATCAAAATCTACTACCAGTATCATCACCACACCAAGCAGAACACACACCTCACTGGCAGACACCTCTACAACATCCATGCACGCGTACCCTGTGTCCTCTCCCACTGTATCTGTGTCCCCCTCCTAAAGGACACAAATGCAAGCACTCAGACACCCAACAGCCATCCACCTCACAACAGCGCGCATCCCATGCACCTGCACACAAATCCGGCAGATATACACCTCCAACAACCACTCCCTAATCCTCCACTCCCATTACTCTTCCCTCTTCCCACCCCAACGTCCCTAAAAAGCTTTTCCTTTCCACAATTGGCCTCCTCCCTACCCCTCTCCCCACCCTGCATGTATGGGCAATGTAGCAAGGACCCATCCCAGCACCTCAGCCAAACAGTCCACGGGGCCAATGGTAGCACCACCTACTAATGGTGGTAGGGATTCCAGACCAACAATAGTGAAGATGAAGGATCCTGCACTAGCTGCGGAGAAGAGGAAGGAGCCAGCACCAGCTGCAAAGAAGTGGTAAGGAGCCTGCACCAGCTGCGAAAAAGGGAAAGGAGCCTACACCAGCTGTGAAGAAGGGGAAGGAGCCTGCACCAGCTGCGAAAAAGGAGAAGGAGACTGCACCAGATGGAAAGAAGGGGAAGGAGCCTGCACCAGCTGGAAAGAAGGGGAAGGAGCCTGCACCAGCTGAAAAAAAGGGGAAGAAGGGGAGGAGCCCATCCACCCCCTGCCAGGAAGGGTAAGGGATCCCCAACCCATGCCCAGGAGGAGAAGAGGCAATCTACGCCAGCAAAAGCTGTCAGCCAAACACCGCCACCACCAGCAGCTGTCACAGGGCCCCCACCACCAGCCATCATGTTGTGCAGCCATCAGAGAGTGCAGGGGCAGACCAGGAGCCTCCCCCAACCACCACTACAGTACAGCCATCAGAGAGTGCAGGGGCTGACCAGGAGCCTCCCACAACCACCACCACTACATTTCACCCATCAGAGAGTGCAGGGGCTGACCAGGAGCATCTCACAACCACCACCACAGTGCAGCCATCACCGCGGGCAGATGCCATGTAGTCCAGCCTCCAAGGGCTACTGTGCGGCTTGCCCACTGTAGAACCAGTGGGCAAGTCACCCACTGGAGAGACTGTGGCCTTGCACTCCCCATGACAAAGCATAGGGCATGTTGCCCACTCCAGAACCAGTGGGCAAGACACCCACTTGAGAGACTGTGGCCTTGCACTCCTCAGGACCAAGCACAGGGCATCTTGCCCCCTCCAGAACCAGTGGGCAAGATACCCACTTGAGAGACTGTGACCTTGCACTCCCCAGCACAAAGCAATGGGCATGTGTCCCCCTCCAGAACCAGTGGGCAAGACCCCCACTTGAGAGACTCTGGCCTTGCACTCCCCAGGACAAAGCACAAGGCATGTCGCCCCCTCCAAAACCAGTGGGCAAGACACCCACTTGAGAGACTGTGGCCTTGCACTCCCCAGAACAAAGCAATGGGCATGTTGCCCCTGCAGAACCAGTAGGCAAGACACCTGCTTGAGAGACTGTGGCCTTGCACTCTCCAGGACAAAGCACTGGGCATGTTGCCCCCTCCAGAACTATTGGGTGTGTGTCCCCCTCCGGTGCCTGTCTATTTCACAACTGATGCCCCTGCAGTGTTCTATCTGGATTGGTGCAGGATTCGAGTGGGGCTTTGGACTGTGCCCTGTAGCCATGTGGGCTCTTTAAACTATGGACTGGGCAGTATCCCTTTTTTATACAAGATTACATATCTGTTTCATGGCCAAATCAGATTATTGATTTTATTGTTGGTTCTAATTGCAATCAATTTTGTCAATTCCTGTTGTCCTTGCATTATTCTGCCGATTTTCAGGGTCAAATTGTTTTTGTAATGCATCTGGTTGTGTGTATGGCATGTGTGTGTTGGGTGTCTGTTGCGCGTGTGTGTGTCACTCTTGGTTTTCTCCCAACCTCCCTTGTGTGCTAGGTGGCTGTACTCACCGTCGTCGTCTTCACCAGCGCTGGTGTTCTAGGTGGAGCATAACGTAGAAGATCATCAGGAAGACTTGCAGTTCGGGTTCCATGGCGACGTGGTTCTTCCTTTTTTCTCCAATGGTGAGTCCTTTGACTTTTGTGTCCTGTTTCTGACAGGCTTTTGATGGCATTTGAACCGCCCTGGAAAAGGTGGTGGATTGCAGGGTCACAATTTGGTGGCCGGTACTTTATCTTCTGCTTGCTGTCTACCTCTCCTATAGGATAACCTTTGGTTATCTTATTGCATTTATTAAGGGCTATGGTTCATTGGGAGCAGGTAGGAAAGTCATGTTTGGTACCTGATGAATTTTAAATTCACATTTAATAGTAAAGTGGGATTTTAAGTAACAATTCTTAAACTGTCTGCTTTAGAAAGTTGGCACTTTCTTGTCCCAGTCATTCGGTGCATGCAGGCTGTTGCTAAACCACATGACTAGATGTGCGTGGCAGTTGGCTTTTGCATATTGCTCACAGACAGCCCACAATAGAGGAACTAGGTATGCCTGAATGGGCCAGCACTGGCAGGATTGGAGGTTGGAGATATGCACAAACCCTCTTACACATCAATAGTCTGTGCCCTGCTCATATTTATACTTTTTGACGCAAACCAGCGCTGTGCTGGATTGCGTCAAAATTTTACCGCCGGCTAACGCCATTCCTATGCACCATGCAGGCGCCTTATTTAAGGATTGACATTAGCCGGAGCTGTGGGCTGGTCAGAGTAAAAATAAATTACTCTAACCAGGCAGCGCCGACGTAGGGGAAAATGGGGGTTGTGCGTCATAAAATGGTGCAAGTCAGGTTTGAGGCAAAATACATGGGTCAAACCGGACCTGCGCCATTTTTTGACGCACAAAACCCATTGAAATGACTCCTATCTTAGGAAAGACAGGAGTCATGCCCCCGTGCCCAATGGCCATGCCCAGGGGACTTCTGTCCCCTGCGCCTGGTCATTGGGGACAGTGGCATGTAGGGGGGCCCAAATTAGGCCCCCTAGGCCACTTATTATTTTTTTTAAATACTTACCTCAACTTACCCGTACTTACCTGGGATGGGTCCCCCCATCCATGGCTGTTCTCCAGGGATGGGCGAGGGTGGCAGGGGGTGTCTCTGGGGGCAGGGAAGGGCATCTCTGGACTGCTTCCATGGTCAGAGACCATGGAAGTGAGCCCACAGGTCCCTTAACGCCTGCCCTTACACAGGCGTTAAAAACAGCACACATCAGGCTGGGCGCCATTTTTTAAGGCCCTCCCCATCCCGTGCTTCAAAATGATGCGGGAGTTTAAATAAGGCGCAAATTTTTGGGACGGGACCGCCCACCTTACATGTCATTAACGCACATGAAGGATTTTTGACGTCCGCGGGGTCGGGCGTCAAAGTATAAATAGGGGGCAAGGTTTGAGCCAAATGTGCGTCCAAATTTGTGCCGCACATTTGGCGAAAACAGAGTATAAATAAGCCCCTGCATATCTATGCCTAGGCACAAAGTCAATTATACCCTACATATTATTTGGATCAATCAAGAAGTCCAGGTTGTCTATCAGCCTCATCTCCTTTCTTGGACTGACTATTATAACATGTATTTAGAATGATAAAACGTGCAAAAAAATGTTTTGCCGTGTAGTCTGAACTACTCTAGAGTAGGAGACTTTTTGATGACTAAGGCAGCACAATTTAAAAGTTCTGCTTAAAATATAATTTCACACTTCAACAGTTTAATCTTAGATCCTTCAACTAATTGGTCATATTCTGGTCAAGATGCCACTTCTGTAAACATCTGAAATCATTAAAAAAACAGATTCCTGCTGTTACTGATTCTTTTCCTGGAGCAAGAGACAGACTTTTATTCAATTTACAACTTCTTTACTCTTGTTGTTACTGATTCTTATCCTGGAGCAAGAGACAGACTTTTATTCAGTTTACAACTTCCCTACTCTGGCCATTAATCAAGGATGCACAACACATATAGTATGCCACCTGTCTCATTGGCCTCAACTGCCTCTCTAAGGACCATTCAACCTGTTACTGAACACCATAGCTCAGAAGGAAGCACGGCGGTGAAGACTGCCGTATTATGACCATGGCAGGACACAGCCAAATTACTGCCAGCCCGACAGTGTGGATGTGTGCCCGTGTACGGCAGTAGGTGTCTCCAGGCCGGCGGGGACCATGTTTTGCCAACCATATTACGAGGTTGCACACTGCCAGGATTTCTGCCACAGTTGCACCGCCATGAAAAGCCTGGTGGAAATGAACTACATAAAAGGGGACACTCACCCTGAGGAACATAGGCATGTCCGCAGCTGCCATGGAACCAGAGCTGGAAGTCTTCCCACTGCTCCTGATGGTCATATAACTCCAGAACCAGCGACACCAGCAAAAACAACACCCATAAGTACACCCATCTACCCATCTGTCATGTGCATGCAGGACAGACGGCTGCAATTTTACATGTAGTTAGTGAATTGCAGGTGAATTTTAGGTGTTTCATAGATGAAATATAGTGACTACTGCATAGATTGACTATGTCCACACATTCAAGACATCAACTTTTGATGTATCCTCTCTTCTTTTTCAAGATACTGTGCAGTGGTGAGAATGAGACATGTCCATGTGAAACGGCCCCTAGTCACCTGCTAGATTGGAAGAGAGACACATCATACAAACATTTTGTCTGAACTGTCATACCATCATGTAGCTGTGTACCCAGCTGGAGCCAGATCTGTTGCCTGCCATACATGATCCCCATGCCATCCCTCCCACAGTACAGGCATTGTCAGTGCTCCACTTCCTTGCCTCAGGGTCGTTCCAGATGATACTGGGCTTGGCAGCAGGGATGTCACAGCTGATGTTCAGCCTTGTGTTGAAGGATGTACTGTGTGTTTTACTCAAACACCTACCCAGCTACATCAGGTTCCCTCAGCGTGAGGATTTTGCCACTGTTAAAGCTGACTATTATGATATGGCACATATCACTCATGTGATAGAGGCCATAGATGGCACCCGCATTGCCTTGCTTCCTCCCAGGAGAAAGGTACACGTGTTCAGGAACTGGAAAAGCGCTTACTATAATTAATGTCCAGGTGGTGTGTCGCTCTGACCAATATATATCCCAAGTACTGGCCAAGTTCCCTGGTTCTGTGCATTACTCCTACATTCTGAGGAACAGCAACATCCCATTACATTATGGCACAACTACATAGGGACAGGGCCTGACTCATTGGTATGTATCCAATAGTATGTGTGCCCCTGTAATCTCACCTCTCTTCACAATCTGCCCTGTGTCTCTACCGGTATTGAGATGGGTCCAACCGTTGTGCACACAAGTGACTCTGGCTATCCTAACTTTCCCTGGCTGCTGACACCTGTGAGATATCCGACTACAGATGGTGAAAAACGTTTCAATGAGGCCCACAGCAGGACAAGATGTATCATTAAGAGGACGTTGGGGCTACTGAAGGACAGATCCCGGTGTCTATACGTCTCCGGAGGTGCCCTGCTCTTCACACCACTAAAAGTCTGACAGACCATTGTTGCGTGCTGCATGCTACACAATATGGCCCTGAGACGTCACATCCCATTACTGGATACAGAGGAGGTGGCAGCTGGATCAGTTGATGATTATGGTGACCTAGAAAGTGATGAGGATGCAGCTGACTCTAGAGCAGAGTTGATTCACCAATACTTCAAATGAGAAACAGGTGTGTGTAAAAGGTTTTGTGTGTGACATGTACTCCTGTCTGCCTAGTGACATAGCTCCTGACTGCAGCTACCCCTCTGGGTGGGTTGGGGAGGAGTATTTTGCCCATCAGGGGAGGTGTTACTGTTGAAATGTCAGTGCTGTTTTCACTCAGCTGTTGTGTAGCATCACATCTGCAAAGTATTTTCCATGTTGTGTGTTCCCTGTAATGCTATGTGAACTGCAATTTAAGTGCCAAACATAGTGGTGTCATCAGCATTGCTTCTTATCCTCACAGTCCACAATTGGAGAATATGTAACCTAACTTTTACTGACTGTGGATCATGCCTTTAGTTGAGTTTTGGCAGCTGTGAGGGGGTATGATGTCGAGGAAATGTGGGTCTGCATGGAAATATGGTTTGAGATTCCACTTGCCTAATCACACTAGGGAGCACGAAATTATGCTGCATGTGTGTTGAGTGGCCAGCATTGATTCCTATCATGATAGTTGTCCCTGTCTTGTCTATTTGCAGGCCATTTTTGTGGTCTATCTCTGGATCCTGCCTTGCCTGGTGGCTCCTTTGACACATGTATCCAGAAGGTGCCTGCTCTACTATCATCATTGCTACATATTGCTTCCCCTTCTGTCAATGTCACAGACTTATGCAGCACAATGGGTTGACTGTTATGACATGATGTACAGCAGAAAATTGTGCTTGTTACAATAAAGACACATAGGCAGTAGCTGTGCTCAAAGGTGTTTAATGTGATTCACAAATGCAATGGGTGATGAGTGGGGTCATGGTGGATGAAATCATCAGAGTAGTTGTCCCAGCTGTAGGTAGGCCAGTATCGAAGGGGCTATGGGAAAATTAAGACATGACAGTGGACAGTCAACAGGGTGTGTAAGTGACACACAAGGGAGAATGTTCAGAAGAGGGTCACTTTCTGGCAGTAGTTTTGGTCTGGGCATCATATCCTGCAGGATGTCTGGATGGTCGACCTTGCTTTCGTGTGGGTCCCTCAGCTACAGAGGGAGGGGTGCTGGTGGACTGCTGGTCCTCTGACAGGGCCTACATTCCACTAGCTGCAACAGAAGTGGAGGGCTCGGTTGGAATGTGGATATTGGAACCAAGTGAGAGAGTCATATGGCCAGTTGACCCTGTTAATGAATTCCTCTCCTAAACCAAATTGCAGAAGAGATTTGAAGAGATACCCTCACCCAATCCTGTTCTACGCCTCTTTGGCATCTAGGGAGAGGGCAAGGGCCTCATCTGGTAGATCTTTTTGCCACCCACAGGATATGAGGAAAGGTACAGAGGTGATTCCAGGAGGAACGGCTGGGGGCATACCCAACCTGCGTGTGGTGAACCAAGGATGAGATCACAATGTGGAGGTGGGCTGCCAGTGCACAAGCAAGAACCTTTATGTCCCTATTAAGTAGGGAGATGGGTCAGTAGCTTCCACATAAGAGGGGAACCCTCCCAGGTTTGGGGAGGACCTATATCACCACTCTTTTAGAGATGGAGCCAATTGAACCCATCTGGCCAGCCTTTTAGAAGGCATCGAAGAAGGAGTCCTCTCCAGCCCACTTGTAGAAAGGTAAGGAAGCCTAGAGATGGCATGTGCAATCTCAGTCTTAATGATTTCTCCATCCAGAGTGGCCCTGTCAGCCTCGTTGAGGCTGGGGACGTGCATGCCCTCAAAGAAGGCTGCCAAGCGACCAGTGTCAATCATCGTTTCTGGGGTGTAGAGAGTACAGAAGTGTGCAAATTCATAGACTATGTCTTGTGGATTGGTGAGAACAGTGCGGATTGTATGGCAGGGATGGCTAACACAGCCTCCTGTTGGTGCAGTTGAACCACTAGAAAGTAACCTGTCTTCCCACCCTGTTCATAGTGATGGCCTGTAAGCTCTGTAGGGCATATTAGTCCTTTGACTTGAAGAAGGAATTAAGGTCAGTATGTGTCTTCTCCAGAGTACGATGGGCGCAGGAGGAGGGCTTCACTGTAGAGGGACTTGAGAGCCGCAATCTCTGCCTCCAGTCCCTTCTGGCTGCTCACTCTCCACACATTGGCCAGTGCTGCATTCCTCATGATCTGGCTATGGATTGTCACCTTTGTGGCTACCCACAGAAATCTATTGGAGGCCACCAAGCACTTATTGTCTTGCCGGTATGTCCAGACATGGGGTCGAAGTTGGGATTTAACCTGGGTGGCGCAATAGTGTGATACATTCAGTCGCCATAGTTTACAGCCCAGGTACGCAAGGTTATAGACGAGGAAGAGCATAACTGGGTGTAGTGGGACAGTGTAGCCTCCAGGATCTAGGATTCTAATGTTATGGCCACCACCCATTTGAAAACCAGGAAGTAGTTTATCCTGGATTGGGTGCCATGGAAGGGTGAGAGAAAGGTATACTCCCAAACCATCAGATGGGAGAGGTACCACTGGTCACCCATGCCGTGATCGGACAGCACATTCCCCAAGAGGGCACTGTCGGGATTGCTGCTGGCGTCCAAGGGACCAGTGCCATCCAGTACTGCATACAGCACTAGAAGCCCCAATTTCTGTGAGGAGGGAGTTGAGTTGGAGGAGGAAGAAGTGCTTAGGGCCCATTAGGGCATACACTGAGCTGACACACAGCTTTCCCCAAATTCTAATTTTGACAAAAGTATATTGCCTGTCTGGATAGGACAGGAATTGAGGATGGTGACTGGCAGTGATATACATAAGGGTATCACAACACTGCATTTCCTGGAAGGGCTCAACGTAAGCGCCACTGGGCAGCTACTCTGGATCACTCGTTTGACCTATTCAGGCTGCAGCTTCTCGGACTCAAGGCATGAGCTCCAAGTCTACCCACGTGGGCTGTCAGTAGAACAATACTTTCTTATGTTTTAAATAGTGCATGAGACCGTTGAAGGAGGCAGCAGCAGCCATCAGGGCAGTGCGTGAACTGGGGAGGTGCAACAGAGAGCGGAAACCCTAATGGTACCGGGTAAAAGAAGGGGAGCAGAAGATGAGAGAGCATGGAAATGAAGAAGAGGCTGAGTGGGGAGAGGTGAGGGAACAGAGACGGAGGCGGAGAGAGTAGGGGGAGAAACATGAAAAAAGAGAAACAGAAAAAGAGGAAAAGAGGGGAGGGGGAAGGGCGGGACAAGTTTCCCTCGGATGTGGCACAGGGAATTGTGCTGAGTATGGGGGGTGAATAGTGGGCTGAGCTGGGAGAGGAGAAGAGAAATACTGACACTGAATCAAGCTGAGTAGCAGCAAATCAGGCATCGTTGCACCATAGTTCAGGGGTGTCTATGTTGAGGGGATAGATTGTTTATGAGCAGGAAGTTGTCCCTTCCTGCACATAAACAATCTATAATGGTGATACAGCACTTTTATGTGTGGTGCAAAATGCAGCACACATAGAAGTACCAAGGCATCATTTTGAATGATTGATTATGCGCAGGATGGTGTCCCTTCCTGCACATAAACAATTGTCCATGGCATTTTGCTTCTTCTATGTGTGCTGCAGAATGAGGCAAAGGTAAGAAACATCACTCTCCTGAATCCTAAGAAAATCAGCTCAGTCCAAATGGACACGAAACTGTAATATCACAATCCAAATGTATTCACAATATTTATAAATATCTGAAATTATACATCTATTGATATCATTGTTCAACATGACACCCACCTAACCTTTTTATCAAAAAACATTAATCAAAGACCAACAAGACCATACGACAAACACACTGACACAGATCACATACACATATCACATTACATTACACTTCAAACATAGAAACATAATTATCTACAACTCATATCACAAAACATTTAAACTATTGTCCAAATCATGATAAATGTCTCAAGGAATTGCAAATAAGAATAAACATCATATATACAAGTGCTGATGATAGTCCTTCGAAAGTTGACTGACTAAATTCGCTGATGATAGTCCTCCGAAAGTTCGCTGACTTTATTCAATTCCTTGCATCTTAAGAGTGAAAACACTTTCAAGCTCCCACTTTCAATTCAACATAATTAACATCCAAATGGCTTCTAGAATATCGTTCATTCCGATATGCAGGATCCAATTCAATAGTAAGCCATCCAACTCGCATACAAGCGTTTCGGTGGACTTGCGCAAAAAGTAAGTACCACTTATTTGCCGCCACCTTCTTCAGGGCATTTGATTCTTAATAGAGCATAGAATCTTCTCTGCCGTTCTGTGTCTAATCAAAAGCAATATACATAAATCAATCACAGATACCCATAATGCAAAACATCTAAGTATACTGCGTCTGTTCACACCCACCAGGAAACCGTAGCCGTAACAAATAGTTCCGATAACAGGAAACTTCATGTGATAACACGACAGAAAACATGCAAAGGCATGCGGCTACACAGCAGGTAAAGCAGCACAATTGAGCATGGAACACATTTCAGTGGCAGAATAACAATCAGAAAATGGATCAACAATTAAAATGCCAAAAGTTAGGTACAGGCATGCCACACATTACTCATCCGTCTGTCAACTGAAGACTGTGGCCTCTGGCTCCCAGCAAATGGCATGAGAGGGTGTAACAAGCCTTGTTACCAGGAATGCATCTTAGTCAACTGGGTGGCTGGGCTTCATTAGGGACCAGAATTTGTCACAGCCCTGGTTCTGTGTAAGGATCACCACCGCCTGCAGGGCCGGATCCCTGTCATCCTAGGAGCAGGCCAGCCTCCCTAGGTCTCTCCCCCTGTCCCAGGTCCCTCCAGTATGTCAGTAACCACTGGGGTCAATTAGGAGGGAGGCACAGCAGGTGGATGGGGGACAGATTGTGAGTCCAGGGGGGCAATGTTCATTGCCAGAGCAGTGAGTCCATTCAGGGAGAGGCATAGAAATTTCCGGTGAAAGACATTTTTGGACCTGCGGCCTTTCGGGATCCACATTGGAACAGTCCAAACTTAATCTCCATTTTGCGCAGATGAGGCCAGAGGACTAGAAGTGCTTCTCTTCTTTCATTATTTGCCATTAAAAGCTACTAGTGGGCCTGCAGTACTGATTGAGCCATCCACATAAGTAGCCCCTTAACCATGTCAAAGGTCTGCTATTGCAAGGCCTGCGTGTGCAGTTTCACTGCCACTTCTATTTAGCATTTAAACTACTTGCTAAACCTTAAATTCCCCTTTTCTTACACATCCGTCACCCCTAAGGTAGGCCATAGGTAACCCATAAGGCAGGATGCTATGTAAGTAAAAGGCAGGACAGGTACATATAAGTTTTACATGTCCTGGTATTGAAAAACCCTGAAGTCATTTTTCACTACTGTGAAACCTGATCCTCTCATAGTCCAGCATTAGAAATTCACTTATAAGCTTTTAAGTGGGAATTTCTGATCTGAGAGGAATAGACTTGTCATGTTTGGCAAGGTTGGAATGGTAGTGAGAAATGCTGCTTACTGGTGAAGTTGGATTCTACATTACTATTTCAGAAATGCAATTTTTTACAAAGTAGGCATAACTCTGCACTTACTTACATCTGTGCCTTACAGCCTGCCTCCAACCCCTGTCTGGTCTGCACTGGTTGAGACCTTGTGCACTTTAAAACCACTCTTTGAAGTTTCCTCCACTTGAAAGGCACTTTGGGGTGTATATTTACTTGGACTGTGACCACGTCCAATCAGATACTACCAGACATACACCTAGACTCTGTCAGATGGACTGTCTGGCTGCCTGAAGGACTCATCTAGACTGCTTTGCTGGAAGAACTGCTTGCCTGCTTGTTGCCATGCTGCCTCTGGACCCCTGACTCTGCTGGAAGGAACCTATCTTCCTCCACAAGTGCTCCCCAAGGTCTTGGAATGAGCTTGCCTCCTGTCCTGAGGTCTCAGGGCTATCAATGACTTCACCAAAGAAGGGAAAATCCAGGGCATTGGAAAATAAATGCAGCGTCTGCAAAATCTGACGCAACGCCTGCCGCATCAACACACTCGCACAAAACATCATTGTCACATACAGCCTTACTGTGAAAAAGAGAGGGCTCCAAACGGCTAATTTACAAGCTTTTTGTGATGCTCTGATGACGTTGTGGCCTGCTTTACATTTACAAGGTGGTACTAAGCCACTTTTCATGGCTTAACACAGCCTTGTAAATATGGGTAACCCCAATGCAGCTTTCTGCAGCA
Organism: Pleurodeles waltl; assembly: GCF_031143425.1. NCBI lineage: Eukaryota > Metazoa > Chordata > Amphibia > Caudata > Salamandridae > Pleurodeles > Pleurodeles waltl. Next base: position 300,378,378 of record NC_090440.1, read on the forward strand.
AAGGGGCATGCAATGGGTGTTGCTGGGAGCATACCCACAAGGAAATGTAAATCTGAGGCAGTGCCAAAAATTACTCCCTTCCCAGGTGTGGCATAAGAGTAATTTTTGCTCTTTCTATTTGCGCTGCATTCTGCATCACGCATAGGAGGAAAACGCCATAAATCATTGTTTTTGTGCAGCAAGTATCCCTTCCTGTGCAAAAACAATCACCCCCCCCAACACAAGTATTCTTGCACCATGGTGCAAGGGTGCCTGAGTTGGTGCTAGGCAGCTGGTTTAGCACCCGTGCAGGGGAAAACACAGGGATGCACCATATTCTGGTAAATACAGCACATTCCTGCATTTCAGAAATGATTCACCTTGGAGCAGCAAAATTGCTTGTGGCACCACGCTACACCAATTCCTCACAAATGAGGCCCAGAGAAACATCACAGGAATACAAGGGGACCAAAGCCCACACTGACATTATTAGACTGATCTCATCATATGGTCCTGATACTTGGAAACTAAGGGGCTTATTTACAAGCCCTTTGCACCACTGTTGCATCATTTTTTTGACGCAGTGATGGTGCAAAACAGTCCCCTACAATGCATCACATTTACAAACTGATTGTGAAGATTTGTATCGCATTATACCTGTGCCAGATATCATGTATGCAAGGTAGACATGCCCCCATTACAAGCTACACAGAACTGGTGCAGTGAAATGTACAAGATTTCACTGCGTCATTCTGCAGCTTTACAGTGTCAATTTGTTAATGCCTGCTCAAAGCAGGCATTAAAGTGATGCTGGCCTTTTAAACATTGGAACCACCTCGCATTGCAGGGGTAGCATCATTTCTTTGACACTGGTCCAGCAATGCATCAGTTTAGCACCACAAATGCATCAGAAATTCTGACACATCTGTGGGACCATGCGTCATGGAGCATTTCATCATAAATGCAGAGCTACCACGGCTTTGTTAGGGCGTCTAGGGATAGTGCAAGAAAACTGGTGCATCAACTCCGATGTGCCAGCTTCTTGTAAATGAGGCCCTTAAGTAAGATACCCTAGAGTAGACTGACCAATGAGTGATTGACAGCCAAACGGGTAACCAAGAACACAAGTGTGACATCTAGATGGGGAAAACTTTTATAAATATAGTTAGTCCCAGCTTTCCCTTACAAATCCGGTGGATAATCAGCTGACTCATTCCAACAAAGGATTTTTCACATGTGGTGACTTTAGTGTATGTAGATAAGCTCACAATGAAAAAACATACTTTCCAGTACAACACAATTATTATGGAAAGGTATGATATGCTCCACTAAATATGCTGTATATATAATGCTTTGTAGAATAGTGAAATGTATATCGGTAGTACAATCCGACAATTAGACCCCAGAGGAAGCATAGTTTAGAAAACCATAGAGCCATCAGAGAAAAAGATGATAGGTACTCTATAGCTGTGCACTTCTCCACTTGCCTTATTAAACCCCAGGACAGGTAGATAAAATACCATGTTATATGGCACATTCCTATGGCCCAGGGCAGGGGACCGGGAACTTTATTTATGTATTTCTGATGTGTAGATTTTAAAATTAAGAGCTGTTAAAACAAATCTTGATGAGGAACTGCAATGTTTCTTAGGATGATAACATTTTATTGAGCTTATCATATATCTAACCTCTAAGTGCAGAATGAAATATAGAGTATTAAGCCCTTATGCCAAGAATTGTGTTAATTGATTGAATATGGGCTTTTATGGATATAGATATATCTACCAGAGTCAAAGCACATGTATAACACTGTGTTACACTATTATACTGGATCTGTTTTGATTGTATTTGAAATTCACTATATGGAGTCTGAATGTATATGGTAGAGTACATATGATTTTCTGTTATTTTGCATTATTTGTGATTCTCAATACAACTCTACAACTACGTCTCTCTGGTTATTACAGATAGTTTACAATCTTTTTACCCAAGTTTCTTTCCAGTCATTTATTCTCTGACCATATGAACACATATATTTTATTGATAGCCTATCTGTTTTGTAAATCTCGTGTGTTATGTATCAAGAACAACACTGAACTTCTTGTCAGTTTGACAGGTTTATTCAATAGAAGTGAAGAACCACAAGTCCACCAACCCATCAGTCCCTACACCAGCTTTCAAATGAAGTCTTTTACAGTCAACATTTCACACTAATGTCACATCACTTTGGGATGTCACATCATTCTGTAATTCTCCCCACATGACTAACACTCCCACCACAACACATCTCCCTCCCAAAACACAATAGATTATGAAAATACTGTAAAACACAAAAAAACCATATTGTCATAATACAGAATTAAACACAAAATCACTCTGAAATACCTAAAAGAACAATACTTGCTGTGTGAAACAAAATCGACATTGTAGTTATGACATCAGTTTCACTTAAATACATGGCTCTTCCATCATGCTGGCCTCTTAGTAAATCTTCTTGCTTGAAGTTTCTTTATTAGAGGATGTGGATGTGCTTCCTGCTACATCTGTATTCAGTCTTGTCCTCACCACACAAGACATACTTCACACATCCCTTGACTCCAGCAACACCACATTTTTCTTTACCTCTCTTGTCTTGAAAGGCCCTAAAGACCTAGAAATACCCTTTTGCTAAACCCTGGTTTCTTTACCCACACTGAATCCCCCACACTCCATTTTACATATGTAGCTCTGTTATTTCTATCAAAACTGGTTCTGTACCTCTCTTGATAATGTTTCCCCTTGTCTTGTAATTTAATAAGTTCTCTCATGTGTTCATGAACTCTGGATTTGGATGCTCCAATCCAGGCTGGTTTACGTTCACAACATGGTACCCTTCCTTTTAACATTTGAAAAGGTATTTTAATGTAACTGAATTAGGAGCATTGAGATGTGCCCACCAAGCCTCTCTCAAAAGCTCCCTTAAGGATGTACCCATATCCACTTATCTATGCACACAAGACTTAACCATTCTAGTCATCCTTTGAGCTCAGCCATTCGTCTGTGAAGAGAAAAGGGCTGTTCTATGCTACTGAATTGACAATGCACCAAGGAGATCATTTATTTCAGAAAAAAAAGTTTGCAGACCATTGTCAGTGACAATCGTCTCAGGAGCACCCTTGCATACAAACTCACCCTTTAAAAAAAATCAATCTCCGTGTTTATGTTTGCCGCGCTCACACTTCATGTTATTACCCATTTGGTTGTATAATCCATTAATAGCAACACATATCATTCCTTCTGTGGGTTCAAAAGGACCCATGATGTCTAATTCAAGCTACCTTCATGGTTCTTTTCGTACCTCTACTGGAGAAAGTGGCACAGCAAATACTGTTTTTATTTTTATCATTTTTGACACACAGCCAACAATCCTTCACAGCTTATTCCACTTGTTTTATTCTAGATTTGGCCAACAATATAATTCCTGTTTCCATGATTTTGACACATTTCTTCCCAGGAACCCCCCTTGTCCCAAGTTTACATTTTGTTCTCATAGGCTCACTGGTGGCACCAAACGTGTACAACTGAAAAGACCACCATCAATAAGGTGCAGTTCTTCCCTAATATTCCAAAAGTCCTTCACCACATGGGGCACATCCTTGGGAACAGGCTATCCTTTATCCGCCAAATCAGCCAAAATCTGGAAGGGCTCATCACCACATCTCAACGAATCCCACTCTCCTTCCGATATCATCCTGCCCTACACCCATTCCAGCATTCCTAGATTCCTGTAACTCTTTAGGCTTACCTTGTTCCTCACTAGTGAACCTCAACAGGCAATCAGATGCTTTTTTCTTTTCCCCAGGTATGTTCTTGTTAGAAATTGAGTCTCTAGTTGTCAGAGGTAGGCACCCTCTCTAAGTAGGGACCACAGACCTAGTCAAGGTAAGTCACAACACAATCTAAATTATCCTGTGCTCATCCTCTGGTAGCTTGTCACAGAACAGGCAGGCTTAACTTAGAATGCAATGTGTAAAACATTTGTGCAATAACCCATACAGTAGCACAGTAAAAACACCACAAAAATTACTGCACACCATTTTAGGAAAATATATATTATTTATCCGAATAAAATAGGACCAAAATGACAAAAATCCAATATGCACAAATCAAGATATCACTTTTCAAAGGTTTAAATTGTCTTAATCCATAGGAATCAATGGATGTATCTCTATCACAAAATACCTGGGCTGCGTCAAAAATAACAATGCTGCTGAGCTGCAGAGAGGGTGAGGCATCAGAAAATAAAGTGATGCATCAATTTTTCCGGCACGGCATTGATGATTCGTCTATTCTTTCCTCGTAGGAAGGCGATGTGTAGATTTCCGGTAACACAGCTTCAGTTCCAAACTGATTCTTGTGGAAGATACGTGGACAATCCAAACACACTGTGATGTTGAAACAGGCACTTTGTTGATTCTACAGGTGTGACATTGGTCTTTCAGCCACAAGTCAGCTGCTTGGAGATCACTTGTGTGGGGGGGGCAAAGTCCTTTCAGTGGACATGGAACAGCAGGTAGAAGGGCAACAATTAGGAGAGCAATCCTTCAAGAAAAGCAGTCCGGATGAGTCCTTTGGGCAGAGCCGCAATCCTTCTGTCAGAGTCCAGTTCTAAGTCCATAAAATATGCCTTTGAAGTGGGGGAAACGTCAAAGAGTGGCTTTGAAGTGCAACAGTTCCGCCTTCAACCCAGTCTTGTTTGCCAGGAGATCTGTGGGCGGTTATCACTCCCCTGTGTGAAGTCAGGCCACTAGCCTTTGAATTGCAAGTGGACAGGTTGGCCATAAAGGAGTTTGAAGGAACTGAACCCTACTCCTTTCTGTGGCACCTCCCTATAGGCAAAGAGAAGGCATGACAAAGAAACATCCCACTTATGCCTCATGGCCCCAGGCAGGCCTGCAATCATGCACTTCAAGGTCTTGTTGAGCCTCTGAACTAGACCATTTGTTTGAGGGGCCAGAGGGTGTGGTGTACTTACAAGTTAGTGCTTCTGTCAGACACTATCTCTTTGGGTAACGCCACCTTGGTAAAGATCTCCATCAGAGTTTTGGTCACCACAGGTGCAGTCACTGTCCTCAGAGGGATTGTCTGTGGGTAGCATGTGTCATGGTCCACCAAGATCAGTTAAACCTGTTGCCTACAGCTGTCTTGGGGTCGAATGGAACCATGACATTGATGCCCACCCTTTCAAAGGGGCTGGCAAAGACTGGAAGTGGAGTCAGGGGAGCCTTCAGCTTTTTCCTTGACTTCCCACTGGCCTAACAGGTGGGACAGGACCTGCAGAATGTATCTGAGGCCATCTTCATTCTGGGACAGAAAAAGTGGGTGGCAAGCCTGGTGAAGGTCTTGTCTTGCTCTAAATGTCCTGCTGGGGTATGCCATGAGTCAAACCCAGTATGAAGGCCCTGTAACACTAGGGTACCACCAGCACACGTGCTACCCCGGTACCCGGAGTTTTAGGCTCCCTATAGAGGAGATTGTTCTTTCTGAACACTAGATGATCCCCAAAGACTTCACCTGGTGCATGGGCTGAGACCCGTCACCTCAAGCCCTCAACAGTGATACATTCTCTCTTCACTTAGCATAATTCTTCCCTGGTGGGCCCACCCTTAACGTGCCAGCCAGCAAGCTCTGGTAGGTCATCTTGAGTGTCAATATCCTCCCTGGTAGGCTCGGGTTCCTTATCCTCAGGAATGCCATCAACCTCCACCGCTGGAACTGCAGGGACCAGTTACCCACTCCCCTTAAACCTCTCCTTGGCAGCTGTCTGGGCCATAGTTTCAGGCTCCAGTCACCCTTGACTACCTCCCCGGGCAGCCACGGACCATATGGTCATATAGACTGTTGGCCCTGGCCCTCTTTGCAGGATCATCCCCAAACTGTTTGCCTCCTTCCTCCTATTTGTTCTGGCCAGTTGTTATTGGCTTTAGGACGCGGGGCACTTTACCACAGCTAACCAGTCCTAAAGTGCATATCCTGTCTGTCTAAATTGTATTGGTTATCCATGATTGGCATATCTGGTTTACTAGTAAGTCCCTAGTAAAGTGCACTAGAGGTGCACAGGACATATACATCAAATGCTACTGGTGGGCCTCAGCACTGATTGTGCCACCCACATGAGTAACTCTCTAAACATGTCACTGCAGTGTCTGTGTGTGCAGTTGTAAACTGACAATTTAATGTGGCAAGTGCACCCAATTGCCAGGCCCAAACCTTCCCTTTTACTACATGTATCTCACCCCTAAGGTGGGCCCTAGGTAGCCCCAGGGGCATGGTGCAGTGTCTTTAAAAGGTAGGACATGTATTGATGTGTTTTACATGTCGAAATGCTGCCAAATTCATTTTTCACTTTTACAAGACCTATCTCTCTCATAGGTTAACATCGGACTGAATTAAATTATCTTTTAAGTGCAGTTTCCCATTGGGAGCAGATAGAGATCAGGAGTTTGGGGTCTCTGAACTCACAATTTAATTTAAAATGTTTTTTAGAATGCCTGAAAATGCCACTTCTAGAAAGTGGACATTTTCTTCTTAACCATTCTGTGACTTTGCCTGCCTATGTAATCCATGTCTGGGTCAGACTGACAGCTGGGCTCTTTGTGAATTCCCACTAGACAGTGACACAAGGGGAGCTGGGGAGTGTCCTGCATATCCTGATGAGCCTTCTGGACTAGACTGGAAAGGGAGGAGATGACACATGGACCTGAAAGGATTGAGCCTGTCCTCACACAATGCAGTCTTCAACCCCCTGGGGAGGCAGGATCTTGTAAACAACTTTGAAGTTTGTCTACTTCAAAGGCAGATCCTCGATATTGACACAAACAGGACATTGCACCTCAACATCGCCGCATCTCAGAACTAAAGCATTGCTTCCGCTTCACAAACCATCTTCTACACAGATCCACACAACGCTCGGTAGCCAAAACTCCAGACTTTTAGGTTACTTCTGGATCAAGAGGAACCTCTGCCAAGGAGAAGAGTTTGATTCATGAGGAGGACCTGCCACTTTGTTGCTTTGCTTTGCTGGCCTGCTGCTTCTGCCTGAAGAGGGAAAGAACATGACTTTGCTTTTTGAAATCCTGCTTGTGAGGTTTCTCCAAGGGCTTGGACTGAGCTTGCTTCTTGTTCTAAAGTCTCAGGGGCATCAAAGACTTAGGCCCTCATTCTGACCTTGGCGGGCGGCGGAGGCCGCCCGCCAAAGTCCCGCCGTCAGGTTACCGTTCCGCGGTCGAAAGACCGCGGCGGTAATTCTGACTTTCCCGCTGGGCTGGCGGGCGGTCGCCTTCAGACCGCCAGCCAGCCCAGCGGGAAAGAGGCTTCCACGATGAAGCCGGCTCGGAATCGAGCCGGCGGAGTGGAAGCTGTGCAACGGGTGCAGTTGCACCCGTCGCGTATTTCACTGTCTGCGCAGCAGACAGTGAAATACATGTAGGGGCCCTCTTACGGGGGCCCCTGCAATGCCCATGCCAGTGGCATGGGCACTGCAGGGCCCCCCAGGGGCCCCGCGACCCCCCCTACCGCCATCCGGATCTCGGCGGTCCGACCGCCGGGATCTGGATGGCGGTAGGGGGGGTCGGAATCCCCGCGGCGGTGCAGCAAGCTGCGCCGCCGCGGAGGATTCAATGGGGCCGCGGTACACTGGCGGGACCCCGCCAGTGGTGCCGGTCCGACCGCGGCTTTACCGCCGCGGTCGGAATCCCCATTGGAGCACCGCCGGCCTGTCGGCGGTGCTCCCGCGGTCCTCTGCCCTGGCGGTCAAAGACCGCCAGGGTCAGAATGACCACCTTAATCTCCCAGTGCCTGGGCTCTTCTGCTGAGCGCTCTGACTTGTTAAGTAGAACAAAATCCAGTCCCTGGTCCCTTAGAAGGGGAAGCTGGTAACCTGTGGGGGAAAATCCACACACAGCTGTGTGCGCAACAGAAAAATCAATGCACTGCCCGTCCTTGTGGCTGAAAATCCGATGCAGTTCCTGCCTCGCACATGGGGAAATCATGCAACGACTGTTCTCATTGTGGACTCTCTACACAGCACATTGGAAACTTTCAGAAATGGATCCTGGGCATCAAAGTCTTCAACATCCCCGCATGGACACTCGGCTGTACACCTGGAATCAACTCTCGGCATCCCTTGTGAATACGGAATTGATGCATTGCATGCTTTTCTGATGAACCGTCGTCCTTGTTGCTTTATTTTTGATGCATACCAGGTCCTTTGTGCTAAAGCATAGCATCCATTGATTTCTATGGATTAAGACTGTTTTTTAAAATTCATATCTTTACTTGTGTATGTTGGATTTTTGTTGTTTTGGTCTTGTTTAATTTAGATAAATATAAACTGGTGTGGAGTCCTTTTGTGGTGTTTTCACTGTGTTACTCTGTGTGTTTTGTAGAAATGCTTTACACATTGCCTCTAAGATAAGATACTAAGGGGGTGAGCAGGGGTTATCCTAGCTGTGTATCTCCCTTACCCTGACTTGACTGAGGGTCCCTGCTTGGATAGAGTGCAAACTGACTGCCAACGAAAGACCCAATTTCTAACACAGACCCACGCAGGCAAACTCATCATCTCCAAGTGAGACCTGTGCTCTACATCCCTCCATGTAGTGTGCTGCAGGTCATTGCCTAACAGACAATCTGCAGGCATGGCAGGGCTCATAGCAACTTTCAGAGTACCAGAGACCCCCCCCATACTCAAAGGGAACCAGAGTCACTGTTATAGGGCTCTCACGATTATCAGGGACTATGACTTTGTGGGCTTTGTGAAATGTGTTCAGTAGGACCTGTTCTGCTGATACCAGCTGACACATGACAGTTGTCATGCTGGCTCCTGTGTCACACAGTGCCTCCACTCCACCTGTTGCTCATTAATGGTGAACTACAGCCTATACTTGGAAGTATTAGCAGCCATGTGGGCTTTTGGCACCATATCTTTGTCCCCCAAGGACACTAGGGTTACCTCTGTGTGTTCCCCCAAACTAGCTAGGACTACCTCCTTCCCAAGAGCTACACTGGCCGACCCAGGTGTCTGGGCAGTGGGGGTCTCTGCCCTCTTGGTACATTTGGAGATGCCCTTAGAGTGACCATACTTGGATCACGCTGTACATTGGGGTACAAACCTCCCTTTCTGATGGTTATAAAATCCTTTCTTTCTAGGATCAGACTGGGGCTGGTTACCACTACTCACTTGGGAACTATCTTGGGTGCTAGCATAAAGGTCTGCCTCCTCAGCAAACTTCCAGGGATCAGTCAGCTTACTGTCAACTAGATGCTGGAACAACTCTGTAAAACAAATACTGAGCAGGTGCTCTCTCAAGAATAAACTGTACAATCCAACATAATCATTGACTTTGTTGCTCACATCCAACCATTCAGTGCCTTAATGGAGTAATCAATGAAATCTTCCCAGGATTGAATGGTGAGTTTCAGACTGACCCTGAATCTGGTGATATGTCTCAGGGGTCAGTCCAAATTTGGCAGACAACATGGCTTTCATGGGAGTGTACTTGGTCTGGTCCCCAGGCTCTAGTGTAAGAAACACATGCCAAGTGCTGCTACATGTTTCCACAGACTGACCCCCCCATAGCTCTGCAGGAACCCCATGTACCCTCATTGAAACTTCATAAGCAGAAAACCACTTATTAATGTCACCTCCCACTACATAACTGGGCACCAAACTCTTCAGGAGTTGAAGGTATGTAACCACCATCATTGCTGGAACCCACCTGCATGGTCTTGAGTTCCAGCTCTATCAGGCTCAGTTTATGAACGGACAACAGTTTCTTCTCAGCTCTTTCAGCCTCAGCCTTCCTCTCCTCAGCTTTTTAATTTTGCCAATGACAGCTGGAATTCTCTCTCCTCTCTCCTTTCCTCCGCGGCCAGGTCATGACTAGAGACACTGCTTCCTGCCCTTACAGGTAGCATAATTCCCCTCAACTGCCACAGGTAGCTCTTCAGAAGAGTCATTCACATTCTTCACCAACTCATCGTGCTCTTAGAAGTGGGACTCTGCCCAGGCCCTCAGCGCCATTTGAAAACTTCACTTTCATGTTGGCTTCTCGGGCAGGTACCCCAGTTCCTCTGGAAAAGCTTTTCAACTGGTGAACTGTGCAGTTTGCCAGCTTAGCCAGCTCAAACTTCATGGCTCCACTTGCACAGCCAGCCAGAGACATGATGTATTAAAAATGCAAACCAGAGAAAATTGCAGAAAAAAAATGGTCTTCAAATGTCCATAGGTAGTGTACACTTAGCTGCTGTAGGGCATTGCACAAGCACAAGTCCCATCCTCACCGCTGATCACCAATGTTAGAAATTGGTTCGCTAGTTGGCAGAGGTATGTACCCATCCCAAGGAGGGACCACAATCCTTGTCAGGGTAAGTCACAACACAACCTAGATTATCTTGTGCACACCTTCTGGTAGCTTGGCACAGAGCAGGCAGGCTTAACTTCGAAGACAATGTGTACAGTATTTGTGCAATAACTCATACAGTAACACAGTGAAAACATTACAAAAAGTACACCACACCAATTTAGGGAAATAAGTACTATTTATATGAATAAAGTAGGACCAAAACAACAAAAATCCATTATGCTCAAGTCAAGATGTAACTTTTTAAATGTTTAAGTAGTCTTAATTTATAGGAATCAATGGGTGTATCACTTTAACACAAAGTACATGGGATACAAAACAAATAATGATGCTGCAGGTCACAGAGGGGGCGAGACATTGGAAAATGGAGGGATACGTCAATTCTTCCGGCGTGGTGGAGATGATGCGCCAATTCTTTCCTCGCAGGAAGGCTATGTGTCAATTTCCAGTTGTGTTGCCTCGGTTCCCTACTGCGGTGCATTGGCAAATTGACATCCAGGGATCATGCAAGCAAAATCCAAAAGTGCTGTGAAGATGAAGCAGGTGCTGCATTGTTTCAGCAGGTGCTATGTAAGTTTTCCAGCTACGAGACAGCCACTTTTTTGCTTTTTCAGGCATTGTGTCGATTTTTCCAGCGCAGTAGACTTTCTTCCTTAAGTAAAGTCTTTGATGTCCCTGAGACTTCTCAACAGGAAGCAGACTGACCAGCCCTTGGAGATCACTTGTGGGGGGAAGGCAAAATACTTCCAGCAGAGTGAGGGAGGAGCAGTCCTTCCAGGAAAAACAGTCCAGATGAGTCCTTGGGTCAGCACCGCAGTCCTTCTGACAGAGCCCAGTTGAAGGTCCTGAAGTGTCTGATTTTAGGAGGTCTCAGACCAGCATAGATCTGTGGGGGTTACCAGTCCTTTGTGTGAGGTCAGGCCACTAGCCATTGAAGTTTAAATGAGAGCCCCTCCACCCTTCCTGCCCAGGAGACCCATCAGTATGAAGATGAATGCAGGAGCAGCTGAGTGTTCTTGTTTAAGGCTGTCTGGGTGGAATGCACATGCAGGGCTATCAACCAGCACAGACCAGGTGTGGATTAGAGACAGACAGTAAGGGACAGAGAGCAGTAAGTGCAGAGAAATGCCTACTTTCTAAAAGATTGATTTGCTGAGTCCAAACTGGAATATCACGGGAAGCAAAAAGCAATGGATTTAGGCCCAGATCTCTGTACTGGGGGGAAGGACATTGTTCAGCATTCCATCCATCACTTGTTCTTTTTACAATTGTTGCCCTAAGTGGACCCCATGTAATTGGAGTCAAGCTAGCCTGGCTGAGGTGGGTGATACCCTGAAACCAGTCTTAGGATGCATGTTTCTGGTCCAGTGAGATGTAGCCTGGCAGTTCAGGCTGGACCTTTCCCATGGGGAATAGGGTCAAGACTGATTTGCACATGGCTGGGTCAAACTGGAATGGAATTGGTAGCAAACAAATATGGATTTAGGCCCAGATCTCTGTACTGGGGGTGAATGTTTGACATTGTTCAGCATTCCATCCATCACTTGTTCTTTTTGTAATTGATGTCCTAGGTGGGATGGGTATGCCCAGAACTGGGTCCTGTGCTCCCCATGCCATTGGAGTCAAGCTAGCATGGCTGAGAAGGGTGATGCCCTGAAACCGGTCCCAGGATGCTTGTTTCCGGTCCAATGAAGACCTGGCCTGGAAGTTTGGGCTGGACAGTTCCCATGGGGAACATGGTCAAGACTGATTTGCACATGGTTGTGTTCAGACTTGAATGCCATGGGTAGCGAAAACAAAAATAGATTTAGGTCCAGATCTCTGTACTGTGGTGAATGTTTGACATCGTTCAGCATTCTGTCCATCACTTGTTCTTTTTGCAATTGTTGCCCGAAGAGAGAGGGATCTGCACCAATGGGCTCACATCAGTTGTTAAAACTATTTTCTAACAGGGATCAGAATGAACCAATGTGGGTAGCTTGCTAATATTCGACTTAAACAACTAAAATGGCACTTCACAATCATCTGACCAGGTAAATACCACTCCTTTCTTCAGCAAACTCCTTTGTGGTTGCACAATGTTTGCAAAGTTTGCAATAAACTTAAAATAGAACTCAGCTAGACCTAAAATAGATCAAACCTGATCCTTTCTCTTAGAGGTAGGAGCATCAACAATATGTTTTGCCAAATCCTGATTTGGACTAATACCATCTCCACAAATTGTGTGACCCCAAACCTACATTTCATTTTTCAAGGTTAGTCCTGCTTTTTGCAAATTTTGCAAATCCTGCCTCAATATGTTATAATTATCTCAAACATTTCTATATACCAAAATATCATCTCAGACAAACAAAACTTGTGGCACCTCCTTCAATACCCGCTTTATTACCCTCTGAAAGCAGGCTGCTGCAGATGTTAGCCCAAAGGGCCTCTTCAAAAATCTTTAGCCCCCAAAAGTGTGACAAAGTACTTGAGATGTCTGGATTCCTTTTGTAGTGAATCTTGATGATCGACTGCTGTCAAGTCCATAGTACTAAACACTTTAGCCCCCTTGAGGACCACCAATGCCTCAGATATGGTTGGGAGAGGTTGACGGCCTGCCCAAAAATGTTTACTCAGTCCCCTGAAGTCCACACACATTTTCACCAATGTAATAGCCTCAATTTGTCAAGGGAAACCTCAAACCCATGACCATTGTTCTCCATCAGCATAATAGGTTTACAGGTATTAGGCCTAAGGATGAGTCCCTTGTCACCTTGATATCTCCAAACCAACAGACTGTCTCCTCATTTTGCTACATATATTTTACCCACATTTTCTCTATCCCGGAATCGGATCTTCATAATGGTGTAACCCAGCACATCAATCTTTGCTCCACCATACCCATTGAGATTAATATCAGGTGGTAGTAGCTTAATGTTATTTCCATTGTAGCATTTATCTCAATAGTGATCTGTCACCATAGTGTAAGGAAAACCCAAATCCATCAACATTTTCAATGTTTCTCCACCAATCTCCTCTTCATCCTCTGGCATTCTCAAATCCCCCCTATTAATTACATCTTCATCAGACACTGTCATTACAATGTTGCCTTCAAAATCTGCACTTTCCTCCACAACACTCACTGTTTTGCCCTTGCACACTTTAGCAAAATGATCCTCTTTGCCACACATTTCACAATATGAATTTCTCGCAAAGCAATTTGGAGTACTGGCTCGATCTGCATTACTGCCACATCTATAACATTGCAGCTCTTTATTCTCCAATTGGGTCTGAAAAGTATAAACAGTTATCTTAGCATCGAAATTCTTCCTGGACGAGTACCTTTTCTTCACCTCTGCCGAGTTGGCTCCATCAACAACAATAACATGTTCCTGAAATGGCCATCCTCGGAACTCTCAAACCCAAGTTAAGGCATTCTCCATGGCTTCAACTGCAGCCAGAGCTTCCTTGAGATCAGGCTCCTTAGCCAATGGCTTTTCCTGAGCTGTCCAATCATTGGTGCACCTCACCAATTGGTCCCTGATTACTGAAACAAATAATTCAAGGAAGTATTGGGTCTCCTTTTTCAAAAGTAAAAGCTGACGGTGGGACATACTAGTAGTTGCAATATTGGTCAAAACCCCTCACACTGGGTGCCAGAAAGGCAATTCAAATTGAGGAAATCTTCCAGAAAAAGAAAAAAAATAACAACCAACAAGAAAAAAAAATATATAATATAGTCTAGGCTGGTGAATGTTTCAGTCAGTATTTCTAGTCTACCCACAGTAGAATACCAGACCAGCAAGAACTTATTTATACTTTACCAAGTACCACTGCGCATACCTCAATACCAGCAGTAGGTGCACTTGCCTCAGTGTGGCAAAGACTGAACAATGAAACCATCTCACATTTGCCAATATGTTTGCTGGGGTTGTAAGTCATGCACAGTGTGGCTCTCTTCCACAAGCTTAAAAATATGGTCTCCCCATACACATCAGCGTGTACATGCCTCAAAATGTGTGTGTAGTGGCATTACTGCGTTCACATGCATGTATGGCCAGTCCCTTGGATGCTCACAATACACTGACTGAAGTATAGTCTCACGCCACTTCAGCAGCCTATTATATATCACCAGAGGCTCTCATGCAGTCTTCACAAGTCTTTGCACAGTACCAAGATGTCACCAACTGTAAATGAAAAGTTGTACCGATACTCGTCATTTTATCAATACTCGCTGCACCATTGAATTCACAGTTCAATGAGTAATACTCCTTAAGGCAGCATATACTTGCTGTTATATTAAAACTTGCCACAATGTTTGCAGTTGTATCAATACTTGTTGCACCGTTGGGTTCACAGTTCAATGAGTAATACTCCTTTAGGCAGTATACGCTTGTATCAACACTTGTCGCACGGCTGAGTTCACAGTTGCTGTTAACAGCTGAATTGTGCTCTGCACCATAACAACAAAAACAATGGTTAGCTTCTTCTAACTTTCAAACACTAGGCTTCATTCATGGAGCATCCCCTGGGTTGTGGTCCCACTAGCATCTTAAAGGTCCATTCATCACCCAAAATAGTGTTGTTGTATGTACTAGTAATAACACTGGATCTTTTGCCAGTTTGACTTGTTTGTTCAGTAAAAGTGGAGATCCACAAGTCCACCAACCCATTAGCCCCAACACCAGCACTCAACTGTACACCTTTATAGTCAGCATTCCATACTGATGTCACATCACTCCGGGATGTCACATTATTCTGGAATTCTCCCCAGATGACTAACACTACAATCATAAAAAACTTTAATGTTTTCAGTATATTAAGACTGGTCTTCTGGACACCTTTGGGGAATGTTTAGCACAGATACCATGTTTATGAAGCAATTTTCAATGTATTCTCCAGCTCTAGGGAAGTCTAGGTAATGATGAAACATGTTGGCTAAAAGCTCTTTGAATCAAGGAGCATAAAGACCACTTGCTGGAGGAATTCTGAGAAGAACTTGCTTACGTTTTGTGTGTGCTTGCAAGAATTTATAACAACTTAACCTATCTCATCTCAACAATTTTGTAACCTGCTGACTGTCTCCTTTCTCACCTCAGCTGTGAGCCTTCCCACTCCTGAAATTGTTTACTCTCACATGTGCTCTTTTCAGCTCTTTTTACCCTGATATCTGAAACTGACTTCATAACACTTGCTGACTCATACACGGTTCGGGAATCCCAGCTGAATCTTACCTACCAGCTGTCTTCAAGAAGTCAACTTCACCTCCCATAGTCTTCTCTTCAGTTCAAATGATTGCGAACAGTTTTATCTTTGCAAGTGCATACCTGGAGGCATCCACACGTGATTCAACTACCCCAACTACCCGAATTATAGGGTTGACCAACAATGGACAGTACCAATACCAACAGAAGAATCTACTGTCATCCATCTTAGATACTACACTGAGTTCTGGGACCTGTCAGCCGAAGCCCCAGCAGGATTCTATCAGACAGAGGGGCATATTTATAAGCCCCTAGCGCCACTTTGTGCCACATTAACGTCATTATTTTTAACGTTAATGTGGCTCAGCGAGTCTGAAATCCCTGTGCCATATTTACAGAGTAGCATAGTGCAATAATGGCACCAATTTGTAAACCCTTGCGCTACATTATGCCTGTGCCAGGCATAATGCATGCACAGGGAGCATTCCCCGTTGGGGGGGGGTGCAAAAATGGCACAAGGAAATCTATTAGATTTCCTTGTGCCATTTTTTACAGCACTTTGAAAGTCTGCTCAGAGCAGGCATTAAAAGGGGGCTTCCATGATTTATTATGGGCCCCTATGTGCTCTGCAGGAGTAGTGCCAACATTTTGGCTCTACTCCTGCAGAGTACATCGATAGCGTCAATACAAATGATGCTATTGCCCCTTACCCTGCGCCATGGTGCGCCGTATCTTTGATACGGTGAACACATGCTGGCGTGAGGGGGACGCTAAGGGGCGCAAGAAAAGTGGCGCTGCACTAGGTGGACCGCCACTTTCCTTAAATATGCCCCAGAGTGTGCCAGCATGCAGCATGGAACATCATCAAATCAAGGCCCATATTTATACTTTTTGAAGCAAAACTGCGGTGACACAGTTTTGCATCAACATTTTTATTTTAACACCATGTATTTGCACCGCTCGGACGTCAAATTTATACTTTGACGCCCGACGGCGCAAACCACAGGTGTGAGTCATTTATTTTAATTGAAACCAATGGGTCATGTCCTAAAGAAAAATGACGTTAACGCGGCGAAAATGACTGTGAGCCGGTTTACGACGTCGCAAACCAGATATGCACTGTTTTAATAGAGTCAAAAAGCAGCGCAAACACTGCAAAATGTGCTATGGGGAGCCAAAATGGATCCCAGATGCTTGGACAGACCCCAGGAAGATGACAACAGACCAGGATCCAGCCACGAGGACCCACACAAGACCCAGGAGAGGGAGAAGAAGAAAAGAAAGTGTTGCTTCAGTGCAGAGGAGCAGGAAATTCTGGTGAAAGAGGTGACAGAACACCAGCACCAAGTTTTTGTCACCTCAAAGTTGCCAATCAGTAGGAGAGAGGCAATATGGCAACAAATTGTTGACAAGATAAACAGTGTGGCAGAAGTACGAAGAACAGTCATCGAGTGCAAGAAACGCTGGCATGACTGCAAGCGCAGGACCAAGGAAAAGATGGCCAGGAACAGGAAGGCAGCACTGCAGACTGCAGGTGGGAGTCCAGTACCGCAGGAGGCCCTGGACCACATGGGGGAGATAGTGGCAGCCGTCATCCCTGAGGAGATCGTCACAGGGATTCAAGGACAGGACAGCGCAGACTACCAGGAGACAACACAGATGCAGGGTAAGTCGCATAGGGACCAAAAATGGCCATTTGTAAACTGTAAGCGGGGGGACATACCTACTACACAATGCATGTAAGTCATGATATTCAGGAAGTGGCATGGGTAAAGGGGCACGGCACAGGGGCATGGGCTGTTCAGAGCAAACCTGGGGCACAGTACTACACTACACCAACAACCTTTGCATGGGGTTATGCTGCCATGCCAAGGATGTTGGAATGGTAAAGCCAGTCCAAAAGGGTAGGGTACAACATAAAACTGGCCTGCTGTCACATGACAGCAGCTATTCTCCCTACATGAACTAGGGCTCCAATAACAGTCTCAGGCCATATCAGCAAGTGGAATTTAACATTGACAACAGTTGCCACCACCACCTCTGCTGTGTGTGCAGGTCAAGTAGCTAGTGGCAGTAACGTCCCCATGGATCAAACACACCCAAATTAAAGGGTTCAGGATGACAATGCTAGTAATCCCCTGAAATCAATACAAATGTTCTAATCCTGTCAAATGTGATTGTCCATAGTTGCTACAAACACCAGCCATTGTCATAAGCATTATGAGGTACACAGCACTAATGTCATACACATGCTGCATATGTCAGGGTCCACCCTGTGCCTGGGTCACAATAGCTCCAATGACACCATGCAACATCCCAAATGTCATACTGCTCAGACAACAGCAATAAGGGGGAGGACATATGTCACCGGCTAGTGAAATTCACCCTCACAGTCAGAAGAGGAAATGGAACACTAAATGTAAATTAGCACTTGTATAGCGCACTACTCACCCGTTAGGGTCTCAAGGCGCTGTACTCATACTGCTATGGAACCCCTCCTGGCTTTTTCCCTGTGAGGCGCCCACTCCTGAGCACCCCCAGGGTGAAGCCAGGCATCCAAGCGATGTTGGGGCCGTTGTGGAGATTAAGCAAGCTATTGCCCAGAGTTGCAGAGTGGGACCCATGAATTAGATTAGGCACCAAGGCGAGAATTATCTGGTCAAGGGGAATTGAGCCCAAGACCTGCCGAAGCGGGACTTGAACCCTGGTCTTGAGCCAGATCTCTGCTTCAGGGTCTGCCGCTCTAACCATTGAGCCACACTTCTCCACCGCAACACTGCAAGGACCATCAGTGCAATCCAAAGTAGCACACATTCCCCAACATAAACATTACACACTACCAATGCTGACATCTGTAGTGTGCTATGCCTATGCTATGCATAGTATATTCTAGGTCTCTGCAACATATAGATGGATGTGAAATAACTGAGACTGGCTCAGTTCCAGATTGTTAAGTGTGGTGCAAGTGCCATCAGAACAACCACAGCCAGTGCCAGGCAACACCATGAGAATGGAAGTAGACGGAGGGTTGAGTAGGACAAGGAGGTGGCAACATACAATTTGGCCAGAACCAACACCTAGAGGATGCGATGCTGACAAGACCCCAAACTGACCACACTACATGTGACATGCAGGTGGGGCATAGGCCTGGGATAATGCTAATATTATAGACGGGAACAACGAACAAGAACCTACATCACAATGTGCGACTAATAGGAAGGCAGGCACGTCACATTACAAATGCCACAACACAGACACACTAATTGTACAATATCTCATCGCTGAGCACAATGCTCTCCTGGGGAAATGCCTGTCCTGGACTACCCTGATGACATGGATGACGAGCTGACAAACATCAGCCAGCAGACCCTCCAAGATGTCCTTGGGACCCTCCAGACCCCACCTTCAGTCTCAAGGAGGAGCCCTGAAGTAGCAGCCATCACAGAGGACCCACCCACCACCCCAATTGTACGACCTGCCAGCTTCAACCAAGTTGAGGACTCTGGCACCAGCTTTGAGAGAACTGTAGTTGGAGTACAGCGGGAGCTGGCCAAGGAGGTGTGGTTGGGGATGGAAAATATGTCAGCCAGCCTAGAGGGGGTGCGTTCGTGCATGATGTCAGCAGCAGAACAGGCAGCAGCCATGCAAGGGTGAACATCAATCTTGCATTAACTTGAAAAAAGTATGAAGGAAATCAGCACAGCTGTAAGAGAGTTGACATAACACCTCCACAACAAACTTTTCAACGTGTGCACAAATATAATATTGACCCCCCTCAGGGCCGACCTGGCTGCCTACCACAGTGATGTGGCTGCTATTCTTCAGAACCAGAAGCTCCTCCTTGCTTCAGTACTGCCCTTAATAGCCTCACAGTTGGCAGTTCTTCAAACACTGAGGTGTCTGTTGCCCCTTCACAACCACCACCACCAAGGGCAGAGGAGACAACACACACATCAGAAGATGAAGACGTGGAACAGATCTCCTCCACTCGTAAGAGTACCCGGTAGCACTAGCTCCTGCTACCTGGCCACTTATAACCAAGGTCCTGTGCTTTGTAACATGCCAGTCTTGCAACAGCTGCTCTCAAGCACTGTTCTCCAGCCCACTGTTTATCTTGTCACTCTGCCCTGTGATTGTCTCTCACTCCCTCACTGGCCCTCTGCACTGTCTGACACTTCACCCCAGCATGTCCAATGACAAGTCCTTTTGCACCTGTGTAGGATCACAATGGAAGGTGTCACACTAATGGACTCAGAATCATGGACACTGTAAATATAGCACTACAGCACTTTATAATAAATAACACTTACACAACCACTTTGTTTCTGTGTAATGTGACACATCAACCGTGAGGGAGATCAGTGATGTTTGCCTCATGTCAATGATTATAGAATGTCAATACAACTGCCCTGAAAGAATGTGGGCTGTTAACTATGCACTGTGGTCTGGATTGTACCATCATCTGCCCTTCCTGAGGGTTAATTATGTGGGAAGTAGAAACTAAATAGTATAATGATGTGTTGGACAGAATAAGTCTTTCTCAAGGGATGTCTAAGCCAAAAATGATTGCCTACAAATGTTTCTACAAGCCAATCTTTCCATATGTGACATTTGAACCAAGATTTTCCTAACACACACCATACAGCAGGAATGGATGTGTTTGAGTGTACATACAAATAAGTAACCTGGCTGAACAATGTAACAAATGATAGGTGTGAGTTATGTATACCATACTACATGAGATCATACCACCACTTACCATATAAGGCTTCACCTGAACATCAGGCTGCAGGCAGACGTAACACAGTGTCCTCAATACCAAATCTGGTCCCAAAGTATGTGAGATTGAAAACATACATCAAAAATTAACAACACTTTGGGATCCTTAGTAACCTGAGCGGTGGGTACAATGGATGGCAGAATCTTTGCAAAGTAGCTCTGGTGTAGCTGCCTATGTAACAGCTCAATTGGGAATTGGTTGCAGAATGGGACACAAATGCAAATACTAAAGAGACACTGTTCAGCCATGGCAAGGCCCTGATCCCCAAGCATTTGACATATACTGTAAAGGAGTACCTAAATATTTATTTACCAGTAAAAAAGGAAGATAAACTTGGGGATACACCTTAACTAACCTAACCTATCCTATCTACACATTACCCCCAACAGGCCCTAACTAACCTAAGCTAAACTTACTTATCACATTTAACTAAACAATCTAAACATCAACCGCCACCCCCCTTATAAGATGGGACACTGGAAGACAACATATACTAACCTAAACACATACTATCTTATAATAAATAAATATATGTTTTAGTATTTTTATATTTGATATTTTTTTGATTAAAATACCAAAACCCCAATATCATCCACCACCCACCCAGACACACAATAAAAAAACATATTAAAAGTATCATACCCCCACCCCCAACCCACTACTACTAACTAAACTAACAGCCTATTCTAACCTAACACTAAGCCCCCTAAACCCACTAATTTAAAGAACCAGGAAAGAGGTGGGAGGGAAGGGAATCATGGCTGAGGGTATATTTTTCACAAGTTCGCCCTCCGCAGGGTCTTCTTTATGGCATGCACCCTCTTATTACTTTGTGCCACCTCCTGCTGCAGCCTGTTCTCTTTCCTCAACATACGTTCAATGTCACGTTACATCCGGTGGAAATCTGCAGGGTCAATGACCGCAGCAGGGGTAGTCTCGGTGCCAGTTGAAGAAGTTTGTTGGGTTGTCGGTGCCATGCTTGTAGGGGGAGGTGCAGGTGGTGCTGTCATAGGTCTGGGAGCAGTGGAGGTTGATGGTCCTGCAGTGGTACCTGAGATGCTTGGTGCCACCTAGGTGGTAGTGGTGGTGCTGGTGGTGGCGGCTGTTGTGGACACAGAGGGGCCCCCTTGTGCAAATGCCCTTCACACTCCGGAGGCTCTTTCATGGCGATAACGGCGTGCCATGTAGCGGAACCCAGACTCCACATCTAGAATGTGGTGGTAACGCATTGCCCTGCGCTGAAACTCCTGAATCTGGATGGCATTCTTATTAGCTGCTGTTAAAAAAGATAAAACCAAACATTAGGTACTTCATTGTGTGATATAGCTACTGAAGTTAATCAAACAATACATCTAATGTTGCTGAAACAGGCCATATCGCCATACAGATCACAGATTCGCCCTGAGGAAGTACATGCCAACGCAGCCTACACATGTCCTATCTAACAGCACAGTGTGAGAAAACAGGGCTGATTGCAGAGGCCCCATAACTTTTTGCCCCCATTTTCCTCTTTTTGCTGGTGTTTTCCTGACTTTGATGGTTCCCTGGGTACTGCTAACCAGTCCCAGGGCCTGTGCTCTGTGTAAAATAGATATGCAAATTAGGCTAATTATAATTGGCTAAGTTAACCTACCTATAAGTCCCTAGTATATGGTAGGGCATGTAGGTTTAGGGACCACAGCATAGGTGGTGCACACCTAGGTGCACTGCTGAGGTGCCCAGTGTCATTTTAAAAGCAAGCCTGCCTTGCTGGCTGCTTTTAAATTAAAGTTATATGCAAATTCGACTTTGGAATTAAAGGTACTTCCAAAGTCTTAAACTACCTTATTTTTACATATAAGTCACCCCTAAGGTGTGCCCTATGTGCCCCTAGGGCTGGGTGCCATGTAACTATAAGCAGGGACTTTATAAAAATAGATTTATAAGCCCTGGTGAGGTAAAAACAACCAAATTCGTTTTTCCCTCATTGAAGTAAATGGCCTTCATAGGCTAGAATGGGCAGACTTTATTTTAAATTTTAAAGTCTCCTTAAATGTTACATACCAAGAATTTGGTATCAAATTAATTGTTGTAATAAATCCCACAACTTCCAGTTGTTGGATTTAATATAACTTGTTCAGGTAAAAAGTTTAGACTTTACCTAAAAAGTTGCCAATTTCAGCTCTGCATTGTTTTTGCTGCTGTGCTCTGATTGGCCAGCCTGCAGCAGCTTCTGCCAGGCTGCCTTGATGAGGTGTGAAGTGGCCTGGCTTCACACAAAGGAATGTGCTCGGGGGAGAGAATCTCCCCTCAGCAGATGGTGAGGCAGGAAGGGGGAGGGCTGCCAAACTGGTCTTCAAAGGCAGAGAAGGACATCTGGAGCACCCAGCAACACCCCCACATCCTGCAACCCCAGACAATTAGGTGCCCCCTTGATTAGATTAGGAGAGGGCAGGAGAGGGGTGTGTTTATGATTTTTAGCCACACCAGTGGGTGGGCTCAGCCAGATGTAACCTCCAAAAATCAGATTCATCCATGTTGTATTTTTAGAGACTGTTGCCTTCTGGGATGGATTTTTGCCACACTTCCCAGGAAGTGGTCATCACAGGGGGACGACCCTGTCCCTGATTGGAGAACCAGGGCCCCCCTGCTTTTCACCCAGGAGCAAGGATAAAACTGGCAGACCTGCCCCCACACCTCAGATCCCCACCAAATTTCAAGAAGAAAGAACTTAAGGAGAAGAAGGACTGCCCTGCTGGACCCCTGGCCTGCACCTGGAACCTGCACTCAGAAGGACTGCACCAGCTGCACACTTGGGCTTCACCACAAGAAGGACTTTGCCTGGCTTCAACTGGTTCAAGGAGGGACTCCCTGTTTGCTACAGGTGAAAAATTGCTAACCAGAGTCCCCTGCACCAACTCCTGAAGAAAGCGACCAGGTGACCACTGTCCAGTGGCCAAAAAGGAGTTTGCGCCAGGTGCATTCTGGGAGTTGAAGTCCGCACCCCCCAAGGACCATCACAGAACTTCTGGACCCTTGGGGTGAGCTGTGGACCCCAACAGAACCTTAAAAGAACATCTGGGTGAAGCCCCAGAAGTTTGGAAAAGATTTGAGAATTTTTGGAAAAAAGCTCCAGAGAGGGACCGACCCGCCGCGGAAATTCTAGCCGGCTTGCCTCAACCGCGACCCGGCCTGACTTCGTGGTTCGTCCCGGTAAAGAAAAACATCCAAAAAAGAGACTAAGTCCGAAGGTAAAAAGTTGACCGGGACCTCCCAGCCATCGTATCCGAGAAGGGCTCCATGGACGTCGGATCAAGATCCAGGTTTACCCCGGTCGAAGGATTTTCATCTCGAAAAAACTACTAAGTCCGAAGGTAAAAGTCTCCACTGAGGAAACCCACATCGCGTATCCGGACAAGGGCTCCAGGAGGTCGGATTCAACTGGCAGGTTCGTCCCGGTGAAGAAAAACTTCAAAATAAAGACTAAGTCAGAAGGTAACTTTTTAACCGAGGCCTCCCGCGACCTGTAGCCGAGCAGGGCTCCATCGCGGTCGGCCTGAAAGTTTGACTTTGCCCCGGTCGAGGTGCAACCAGATGACCCGATTGGCGCTTTTTGTTTCTAAGCGCTAGAAAAGTAATAATTCTTTAAAAATTCATATCTCCGGTTCCCCTGAACCGATTTTAATCGTTTTTTGTGTCATTTTAAAGATAAAAATATAAACTATTTTTATAAATTGGTTTTGGATTTTTAAACTGTTTCCTGTGTTTTATTTAAATACTGTTTTGTGATATTTGAATGCTTTACACTTTGTCTCCTAAGTTAAGCCTTGACGCTCGTTGCCAAGCTACCAAGGGTTGAGCTGGGATTAATTTACTGAGACCTAACTGTACCTAGGTGGAGGTTAGTGGCTTGTTGCTAGGTGTAGGTACCTACCTGCCCTACCAATAACCCATTTTCCAACATAATTGGAAGCAGCGACGGGATCCTGTACTTGTGTTCAATATCACGTTACAGTTTTAGGTAAAACAAATAAAAAATCCTTTAAATTGCCCTAGTGCAACAATTGTTTTTAATTTTTAATTTGGATTAATTTCAATTATTGAATTTTTGTAATTTTTCTAAATTCTTGTTTCCAATTTTTGCAAAAAGTTTTTGTTGACACAAAACTAGGGAACCATGGAGCTTGATCTGGCTAGCCTACCCACACTGACAGTAGTCCAGCTTTGGGGGTTGTGTATTGAAAGAGGGTTGCCTGCAACCACTGATCTCAGGAAGCAAATCCTGATCACATCCCTGACAGCATGGGCTGAGGCCCAAGAGGTAGAGTCAGAAGAAGCTCCAGAGGAGGGAGAAAGAAGGGAGGATGCAAGCTCTAACCACTCAGGGGAGGGAAGGCATCTGAGCCCAAGTGAGGATGAGGAAGAACGGTCCTCAGTAAATACAGTCACTAGGGGCAGATCCAAAGCTAGTGGTGGGAAGGGGGTCCTTTCAGGAGGAGAGAACCCATCCATCAGAGAAAGAGAGCTGGAGGCCCAGCTAGCATACATAGCTTTGGAAGCAGAGAAGCTGGCCCTAGAAAAGAAAAAGTGGGCATAAAAAGAGAAAAGAGATGGAAGCAGCAATAAAGAAGCTGAGGTGTCCATGGGTGGGGGAGTTTGCCCCAGATTACCCAAGGGGGTAGTTCCTGTTTATGTAGAGGGGGATGACATAGATAAGTGGCTGGGGGCCTTTGAGAGGGCACTCCAAATGAGAAGGGTTAGGCCTCAATACTGGGGTTCCCTTTTGTGGGAGTTGGTCCCCAACTCAGGGAGGGATAGGCTTCTGACCTTAAGGGGGGAGGAGGCAGATTCATACCCTAGTATGAAGAGGTGCTTAGCCAAGGAGTTTGGTCTGACCCCAGAGCAATATAGAATGAAGTTCAGGGACACCCAGAAGGTCAGTACCCAGTCTTGGGTTGACTTTGTGGACATTTCACTAAAGGCACTAGAGGGCTGGATTATTGGTAACAAAGTAGATACTTATGAGGGGTTATACAATCTGATCATGAGAGAGCACATCTTGACCAATTGTACCCAAGAAAGGTTACGCCAGCATCTAGTGGACTCTAAGCAGACCAACCCTATAGAGCTAGGGGAGGCAGCTGATGAGTGGTTGAGAACCAGGGTGGTTGTCAAGTCCCAGGGGGGAGACTCCAAGAAGGGGGGGACAGGTCCCCAAAAACCTAAGGAGGGAGGTGGTAAGCCCACCACAGAGACTCCCTCTGTACCCCAGAACCCTAAGAAGGAGGAGAGTAAATCCCACTCCCACTCTGACCAGCAGAGACAGTTAGACCCAGGGTTAAAAAAGCTCTTGGACAGTAGGGCTTGCTTTGACTGTCAGCAGACAAGTCACTTCAGAGGAGATGCAGCCTGTCCAAAGAAAGTGGTTAGCACTGGGCTGTCCAGTGTAGCCATAGAGGAGGATTCTTCAGATGATGAAGTCCTCCTAGCATTGAGCTGGGAGACAGGACCAGATGGTAAGCTGGTGATCCCTGAGGGTGGGAGTAGGCACTTCCACCACATTCAAGTGAATGGGATCCCTACCACTGGCCTAAGAGACACCTGTGCCAGTCGCACTATAGTGAGTGACCGGTTAGTGACCCCAGACATGTATGTCCCAGGAAAGACAAAGAAAGTCAGGATAGCCACAGGGGAGGTCACCTCCAAACCTGTAGCCATAGTGCCCCTAGAGAGGGAGGGTATCCTTGACTGGATTAGGGTGGTAGTCAGTGCTGACCTTCCCCTAGATTGTATCCTGGGCAATGACCTCCCAGAGGTGAGTCTGGTCACAGATGGGGTGGTCGCCCAGGGCGCCCCCCCAACCCAAAGTCCTGGGGAGTCAGTCCCTACAGTTAGGAGACAGGGGTCCCCAAGAAAAGGAAAGAAGAAAAGGAAGGGTAGGCCACTCTTAAAGAGAGCTCCAGGGAGCCAAAGGCCTTCTGCCCCAGTAGAGGGGAAGCCCAGAGTTGGCACTGGTGAGGCCTCCCCTGACCCCAAGGAAGTCCTGAGTAGTCAGGCAGCTGTCCAGATGCAGGGTGTTGCCCCTGCACTGACAGAAGGGAGAGTGGAAGGAGGGTGTCTGCCACAGGAAGTGGTAGCCCCCCACTCTAGACAGTAAGAGGGGTGCCAGGACCCCAAAGTTAACCCTAAAGCAGCTCAGCCACCTGTCAGTGGAGAGCTTAGGGTGTGGTTCTGGGTACTGACAGCTGTCAGTAGCCTCTGCTGGGTGCTAGCCTTCCTGGCAGCACTGTACCTGGCCTGGGAGGCAGACCCCAGGGCCAATAGCAAAGTAGGCCCCCTGACCCTATTGGTCATGGTGGGGTTGCTCAAGTGTTGGGTGACCTCTTTGGGTAAGCTAGGTGTTGCCCTAGCAAAGTTTGGAGTAGGGGAGGTGGGCACCTCACTACCCAAGTTGGCAGAGAGAAAGGAGGAAGACCCCCCTAGAGGAAAGTTTCAGTTTGAGTTGGGTCCTTTTACTGTTGGGATGGCTTCACTACCCATAGGGAGCGACCCTGACAGGAGGATATAAGGCAGAGTAGGCCCTGCAAAGGGACAGCCAGTTTTCTTCACTGTCTTCCTCGCCTAACAAGCCAGGAAGACTCTCCCAGGGTGGGCTGAGTCTCCTGGGCGTGTGGGCTGGGGGGGGGGGTTGTGTGAGAAAACAGGGCTGATTGCAGAGGCCCCATAACTTTTTGCCCCCATTTTCCTCTTTTTGCTGGTGTTTTCCTGACTTTGATGGTGCCCTGGGTACTGCTAACCAGTCCCAGGGCCTGTGCTCTGTGTAAAATGGATATGCAAATTAGGCTAATTATAATTGGCTAAGTTAACCTACCTATAAGTCCCTAGTATATGGTAGGGCATGTAGGTTTAGGGACCACAGCATAGGTGGTGCACACCTAGGTGCACTGCTGAGGTGCCCAGTGTCATTTTAAAAGCAAGCCTGCCTTGCTGGCTGCTTTTAAATTAAAGTTATATGCAAATTCGACTTTGGAATTAAAGGTACTTCCAAAGTCTTAAACTACCTTATTTTTACATATAAGTCACCCCTAAGGTGTGCCCTATGTGACCCTAGGGCTGGGTGCCATGTAACTATAAGCAGGGACTTTATAAAAATAGATTTATAAGCCCTGGTGAGGTAAAAACAACCAAATTCGTTTTTCCCTCATTGAAGTAAATGGCCTTCATAGGCTAGAATGGGCAGACTTTATTTTAAATTTTAAAGTCTCCTTAAATGTTACATACCAAGAATTTGGTATCAAATTAATTGTTGTAATAAATCCCACAACTTCCAGTTGTTGGATTTAATATAACTTGTTCAGGTAAAAAGTTTAGACTTTACCTAAAAAGTTGCCAATTTCAGCTCTGCATTGTTTTTGCTGCTGTGCTCTGATTGGCCAGCCTGCAGCAGCTTCTGCCAGGCTGCCTTGATGAGGTGTGAAGTGGCCTGGCTTCACACAAAGGAATGTGCTTGGGGGAGAGAATCTCCCCTCAGCAGATGGTGAGGCAGGAAGGGGGAGGGCTGCCAAACTGGTCTTCAAAGGCAGAGAAGGACATCTGGAGCACCCAGCAACACCCCCACATCCTGCAACCCCAGACAATTAGGTGCCCCCTTGATTAGATTAGGAGAGGGCAGGAGAGGGGTGTGTTTATGATTTTTAGCCACACCAGTGGGTGGGCTCAGCCAGATGTAACCTCCAAAAATCAGATTCATCCATGTTGTATTTTTAGAGACTGTTGCCTTCTGGGATGGATTTTTGCCACACTTCCCAGGAAGTGGTCATCACAGGGGGACGACCCTGTCCCTGATTGGAGAACCAGGGCCCCCCTGCTTTTTACCCAGGAGCAAGGATAAAACTGGCAGACCTGCCCCCACACCTCAGATCCCCACCAAATTTCAAGAAGAAAGAACTTAAGGAGAAGAAGGACTGCCCTGCTGGACTCCTGGCCTGCACCTGGAACCTGCACTCAGAAGGAATGCACCAGCTGCACACTTGGGCTTCACCTCAAGAAGGACTTTGCCTGGCTTCAACAGGTTCAAGGAGGGACTCCCTGTTTGCTACAGGTGAAAAATTGCTAACCAGAGTCCCCTGCACCAACTCCTGAAGAAAGCGACCAGGTGACCACTGTCCAGTGGCCAAAAAGGAGTTTGCGCCAGGTGCATTCTGGGAGTTGAAGTCCGCACCCCCCAAGGACCATCACAGAACTTCTGGACCCGTGGGGTGAGCTGTGGACCCCAAAAGAACCTTAAAAGAACATCTGGGTGAAGCCCCGGAAGTTTGGAAAAGATTTGAGAATTTTTGGAAAAAAGCTCCAGAGAGGGACCGACCCGCCGCGGAAATTCTAGCCGGCTTGCCTCAACCGCGACCCGGCCTGACTTCGTGGTTCGTCCCGGTAAAGAAAAACATCCAAAAAAGAGACTAAGTCCGAAGGTAAAAAGTTGACCGGGACCTCCCAGCCATCGTATCCGAGAGGGGCTCCATGGACGTCGGATCAAGATCCAGGTTTACCCCGGTCGAAGGATTTTCATCTCGAAAAAACGACTAAGTCCGAAGGTAAAAGTCTCCACCGAGGAAACCCACATCGCGTATCCGGACAAGGGCTCCAGGAGATCGGATTCAACTGGCAGGTTCGTCCCGGTGAAGAAAAACTTCAAAATAAAGACTAAGGGGGTCATTCCAATGTTGGCGGGCGGCGGAGGCCGCCCGCCAGAATTCCCCCCTCCGAAATACCGCGCCGCGGTCAAAAGACCGCTGGGGGGTATTACAAGTTTTCCCCTGGGCTGGCGGGCGGTTGCTGAAAAACCGCCCGCCAGCCCAGGGGAAAACGACCTTCCCACGAGGATGCCGGCTCGTAATCGAGCCGGCGGAGTGGGAAGGTGCGACGGGTGCAGTGGCACCCGTCGCGTATTTCAGTGTCTGCAAGGCAGACACTGAAATACTTTGCGGGGCCCTCTTACGGGGGCCCCTGCCGGGCCCCGCGACCCCCCCTACCGCCATCCTGTTCATGGCGGCTTTCCCGCCATGAACAGGATGGCGGTAGGGGGGGGTCGGAATCCTCATGGCTGCGGAGCGTGCTCCGCAGCCATGGAGGATTCACACGAGCAGCGGAAAGTCGGCGGATGGCCGCTGACTTTCCGCTTCTGACCGCGGCTGAACCGCCGCGGTCAGAATGCTCGTTGGAGCACCGCCAGCCTGTTGGCGGTGCTCCCGTGGTCGGTGGCCCTTGCGGCCACCGGCCGCCAGGGTCAGAATGACCCTCTATGTCAGAAGGTAACTTTTTAACCGAGGCCTCCCGCGACCTGTAGCCGAGCAGGGCTCCATCGCGGTCGGCCTGAAAGTTTGACTTTGCCCCGGTCGAGGTGCAACCAGATGACCCGATTGGCGCTTTTTGTTTCTAAGCGCTAGAAAAGTAATAATTCTTTAAAAATTCATATCTCCGGTTCCCCTGAACCGATTTTAATCGTTTTTGTGTCATTTTAAAGATAAAAATAAAAACTATTTTTATAAATTGGTTTGGGATTTTTAAACTGTTTCCTGTGTTTTATTTAAATACTGTTTTGTGATATTTGAATGCTTTACACTTTGTCTCCTAAGTTAAGCCTTGACGCTCGTTGCCAAGCTACCAAGGGTTGAGCTGGGATTAATTTACTGAGACCTAACTGTACCTAGGTGGAGGTTAGTGGCTTGTTGCTAGGTGTAGGTACCTACCTGCCCTACCAATAACCCATTTTCAAACACACAGCAATGCTCCAAAAGATGTGTAACAACTTAAATGACCTATGCATCATTGTTCAGCCATTTCTCACGTAAATAAATGCTGCAAGTCCTCCACATGTGACAGGCCAACTAATAACTATCTTCTGGATGACAATCAAGGGCCACAAAATATGTGATTTGTAACTGGAGTTGCCATGATGGAATGCAGTTGCTAATCATGAGTGCATATCCTAGTTTTGGACAAGTGATTTACAGATTTACATGTCTGTGTACTAAACTTGAATCATCACTTCTAGGTACACATTTCATAACCCTAAGCCTGTGCCTCAGGGGGGATGGACAACCAAGAAATACTTTCCAACATCTAGGACATCATAAATATGGCCCTCTGCTAAATTTTCTTAATTAAAATTTTAACAACAAATGTCACCCTATTCACCTGGCCATGCCTACAGGGCTGCACTACAGTCCCAAAATATGACTATACACTAATGATTGTCCAACTCAAAGTGATACTCCACTCAAATAACATATCCGATCATTTACCAGTACATCATACCTTGCTATGTGTCCAACACACAGGAGTCAATCACACAACAGCTGCAAACACAACACAGAACTGAAATATCAACACTTACTGGAGATGTCTGGGTCTGCAAATCAAGCCACCTCTCTGATTGTGTAGGGCGCAGGTCCACCTGTAAAGCATGGAAGGGAGAAATGTGCTCAATGTCTGTGCACTGTACAACATTTCAAAATAAAATTACTGTGTGTAACATTAAATCTGAAAGTCCAACCTCTCAGGCATGATGATTCTGCAACATACATACCACTGTAAACATGTACAGACCCGGTCACTCCAGTGAGTGATACACACATATCTGTAAACATGCAGTGGCCCTAACTATCATGTGGTGGCAAACATGCTCCATCAATTGTTTGCAGACTCATTTATGGAGTGTACTCCTCTCATCATTTGTAGTAATGAGAGACATGCAAAGCCACTTTCCTGGAGCACTGCAATACCAGTCACTCAGGTTTTGTGGCTTGTGCATCAAAGGACAATCATTTACTGTGTGACGCACCTGTGGGCTGATTTAAGGTCATGATTTATCATGCTTTCTATGGTCCCTTACATGTAGGGCCTGTGTTGTGTCTAGGTTAAATATGCTGCATTAACATTGTACCATGAGCCACATATGCCCCCTATGACACCATAATGGCAGTGATACTGTGCATTATTTGGTGACAGTTTGAGGCTAGCCATGGATTGTCCAGTTTTAATATTTGGATACAACAAGGAGATATATGTTGACAGTGTATATTGTAGTCATCCATGACAGACTGCATGGGCACAGGTATAGTCATTGCACCTGAAATGTGTCACTGTTTGCCCTGTGTACCCATTATGGGTTTAGGATATCACAGATGAGCCACATTCATCATCTTACATTTGCCAAGTTGGTTGATCAGCGGATATACAGCAAACTGACACTGTGATATTATTAACACATGGTTTAGCAATTGTACCACTGTGGCAATCATGATGATGTAGGTTTAATTTTGTTTGTACCTTTGGAATGACAGCAGTCACAGGAATGCTGGTCTTCTGATCTTAGCATACACCCATTTCAGTGATAGTCTCCATACTGGGAAGTTAGTTATTAAACATATGCTGCACTAGATCAGCATTGGTGTGCCAAACTAAACTAGCAAAGAATTAGTGAACTTTATATGTATGATGGAATTGGTCAAGGGTCCCTTGTCAGGTATCCCATGAAGATCCCATAACTTATGAGAAGTTCATGGCAATAGAGTAACACATATAGCAAATGCATTAGCTCTGTTCCAGCTATTGTGCCCAAGACCAATGTAAAACACACAGGTATAATGAACAATTTGTATAATTTGCTTCATTTTATGCGCCACAGCTATGGAAAGTAGCACCAAACATTTAGATATGAACCTGTGTGCATTACTTTTGGCCTCCATCCCTAATTTAATAGCGGCACAACTAAGTCAAACTATCAGCCTAAGATGTTACCTGAGGTCAGAAATAACTTGTTACGTATGTGTCAGAATGCAGTTCAGACATGTATCAGAAATAATTGGGGGACACAAATATCAGGATTCAAAACATGTCTTTGCTGGTACACTCATGCCTAAATCATATGTTCGAGCCACATTTGCATCATCTATTGACGTGAAGGCAGCACTAATTTATAGGCTCCAGTTGTGTTTTGTAACTCAGTGCAGCTGTTGTGTCAACAAATGACGGTAAAGTTTAGCAATTATTGTATAACTCACGGCCACTGTATGTTTAACTTGTATTCCACATGTCCAAAAACATTGCCTGCAGCAAATGAATACATCTGTTACTTTCACTCCAGAGCATTTAAATGTGCACATAACTCTGAATTGTACTCACCAACAGGGCCACCAATCACAATCCCCAGGTGGTCCAGCAGGTCTTGCTCCCTGGCAACCAGGTCAGCCCAAAGGTGTTTTAGCTGGTGATCGTTGCGCGGTGTGTTGTATATTCTTTGAAGATGATACAGGACCTTTGCCCACCGGAGCCTCTTTGCCTCTGTGTGATACCCCTGTATCACCCGGCCACCTGCTTCTATCATCAAAAGGAGGAAGTGGCACACCAGCCAAATGAATCCCCCCCCCAGCTCTCCCTCTCCCATTCTACCAAGACGTGGCCTACCCAACATGTTTGAAAAAAAAGAAGGAATTAAGGGGTACAGACAAAAATGAAGGGAAAGGAGGAGAGGGAAATGAAAAGTAAATAACCCTAAAACAGCCCAACTATGCCCAAACTAACACTACCCACAACAGACTCCCAACAGTACAAAAACAAAATTAGACACCAGAAATTACAAAAATACACTTACACAGTATACCACGGACACTTAGAAAACACCAAAAGACAATATAAAGAGCACACAGGAGACAAATTCACAATATTCACAGAGAGACAAGTCCAAACACAGCCACACAGTCTAGAAAAATCAGACTGCAAAGTGAAAGTGAAAGTGCACCCACTGTACCAATTCTGTAAACAGGATATCCTATTACATCACTTCCTGCCTCAAATGCGGTGCGTTTTTATTCTTATGCATCAAAATATTATAACGCTAACAGTCTGTGCGTCATTTTTTTTATGCACATGCTAAGAAATTACCCTGCATCCATATTTTCAAATATTTTTCATAGTTAACCAATTTCATGGGGTACAGTGTGGGAATTACCGCTCAGGGCCAATGGATGTATCATGGCAGTGAGCGTCATTTTTCTACGCATTTGCGGCATTTTTTGATGCATGTGCATAATTTTTTACGCGTATGTGGCAACATTTCTGTCTTTTAATGGGTTTGGGTCATTACCCACATATTATAGACCGTGATAGGTGTAACTATACAGAGATAGGCTGTTTGCACCTACATTGTGCATTCCAGTGTGTGGGCACATGTGGCAATTCATACTACTGCGGACCATGATCCTCTAGTTGTTGTACCTGATTTGCACTCTTTACTGACGCAATAGATCCCCAAAAGTGTGGAATACAAATTGGGATTACCTAGTTTGAGCAGGCTGTGTGTCAATAGAGGATAGCAAGGCTATGCAACTCAATACAGTAACTCATTGTCTGTGTGTCAATGTGTGTGAATTGGCTCTTACAAATGTAGTTGTCCCACTGTGTGAACATCACAGGATGTGTTTTCATAAATGTGCTTGTATGCATGTGTTGTCAATGTGGCCAACCATCAGATGCTATTCAGTGTGGAAATGAGAAAGGAAATGTGTTTGTCATACACATAGCAACAAATGCTGTGTGAACTTCCCAGATTTTTGGTACATAAGTATCTCCAATGACAAACCATGCACAGGCTAGATAGAAGATGCTTGATCATGGCAATGTTACAAAAGTAAGCCATCACATGTCCTTGAATGTTGGATACCACTTCACGGTCACTTGTTTGTATACCACCCATGAGTCAGGGATTGGAAAATGCTATGTGGGTACGGTGTTTGTGACACCAAGTCCCAAAACCAATCCACAAATATAATGTCACTCCACAGTTTGAGTCGTATAAATGACTTATGTTTCTCCTATGGCAGTGGAGGACCAGCAGACCAAGCAGCACGTGTTCACATATTTCCAGTGGTTAATTGCACAAAGGTGTCCAGTTCAAGTGTGTGGGCCTATGTGTAGCCTGTATCATTATTGGGATCCATGTTGTCACAGTTACATACAGGTCTACTCATGAGTCTGTGGAGCCATTCCCTGCATTAACAAAGTATCCTTCACAGCTGAATTGAACGAAAGCCAAAGAGGAATTGAGAACACACATGGGGATAGTCCAGCTGTGGCACTGCAGAATTTTGTATGAGACTGACAACAGGGCAACCTTGGTGAGCTGACAAAGTTAATGGATCAGGAAATTTAAACTGGCAGGTATCCTCACAACATTTGTACACAGGGTGGCCTCTAAAATTCCCACTGCATCTGGGAACATCAGTGCCTCTGTGCTAATTAATCTCACTGCTATTCACCACGCAAGCCCCATCAATACTTTGGGGGCAATGTGAATCAGTGTGTTGACCATCAGGGTACAAACATGTGTTAACATTTCATGCACATTAGCAAACGTTGTTTGTTGTGCTGGAGGCACCATATACAATCCATGCATACCGCCATGGTACACTGTCACTATTTGTCACTCATGCATACATGAATCCCAGACAAGGGATGGACCATGATTAGGCTATTTGAAGACAGGTTCCATTCCATGATACGATAAGTAAACTGATTACGCTATACAATGTATTTGAGTATTCATTGTAGACCTACCTGACACAATACCCCAGGAGGAGAGTGAGGGCATGGAAAGCAACTATGAGACAAATGTAGCCACAGGGAACCTTTATGGTAACGCAAAGACAGGAACCAGTCAGGCTAACAGGATGCAGGGTCAATCAGGAACAAAAATGAACAAGGCAAATATACAGTGAGCAAACTGAGACTGGTCAAAGCTGGAACAACACTGTGGAAAATGTAAATAGTTGTTGTCCTGTGTGCTGCAATGTTACAAAATAACCCAAGGCCTGTGTTACACAAGTGATTTATATGGCATTGCATAACAGTGATATACTTATAATGGCAGTTTCTATGCTGTTTCAGGCAGCTTCAAGGGCAGAGCATGTCCAAATGGCTGGTCTGCATGGAGGTGCTCACAGGTGTGTGCAGCTTCAGCCTCTCACAAGTCCTGTAGGTGAGAATCAAGTTCGAAGGGCCAACAGTACCTTTCACATGGGAAGCAATGGACAGGTGATTACAGGTCCTACAGACTACAAGGCAGTGCATTATCCAACCAGAAGTCCATGCAGACAGATAAACAATGACTATGGCATACCATACTAGAGAGGAAAGCGCACTGGAGTCAGAATGTGAGTCTAGGTGTGTGTAGATGAAGGATTATCTTGGTACAAATAGTCCATTTCCAGGGCCCCCTCGAGAAGGGTGGGGAGAGACAGAGAACATGGCAGTGGCAGGACGTATGACCTGGGATGGCATGTGCAGGGGATGTCTTGTGAGCAATGCTAGTCATACCTGGGACACTCGCACTATCCATTTGCTGCTTACATGGATTTCTTGTCACTTATACTCCTTGCAAAGATAGCTGATGTTACACTTACTGCTGTCAAGGGTCTGGTCATACCTTCCTATTACCAATGCAATAGCACATCCACTGCCTCATGTATGAGTCCTTTTTTTCCTTATTGAATGATGGTGTCTTAGTTGTGAGACATATGCTGCAATGAACCATGTTGCCAACATGTATGTGTGAAATAGCTGTGGTCCTCTGTTATTGCCTTTCACATGTGAAATGGTCAGGATATATGTCATTTACAGTATGTGTGAAGTTGGCTGTACATTCATACCCATCAAACGTGATGTGTATTTTTCAGGAGTTAAAAGAAGTTTTGGACAATGTGTTGTCTCTGACACAATCCTGCTGCTGAATTTGGATGGTCCCCCTCATGTTGATGGAAAACACCCTCCTCTTCCTCCGCTTCAGGCATTTGTGGGTCTGGTTCATAGAGGGGAATGTACCTCCTTGCACAAATGTTGTGCAGGATGACACAGGTCAAAATTATCTTGCAGACCATTTCTGGTGAGTATAGGAGGCTGCCTCCGGTGATGTCGAGGCACCTGTATCTTGACTTCAGGATGCCAAAAGTCCTCTCAACTATGGTGTGTGTCCTCCGATGTGCCTCATTATAGGCACACTCTGATGCTGTGTTGGGTTTGCAAATGGGATCATGATCCATGGCTGGAT
The DNA here is from genome assembly GCF_031143425.1 of Pleurodeles waltl. Lineage (NCBI taxonomy): Eukaryota > Metazoa > Chordata > Amphibia > Caudata > Salamandridae > Pleurodeles > Pleurodeles waltl. The sequence goes on from NC_090440.1 coordinate 300,414,807, forward strand.
CCTATAGCCCTGATCAGCTGAAAGAGAAAATGAGTGAGAAAATGTTGATGTTGCTAGCACCATGATTATCACTTTGCATGGCAGTTGTTCTCTTGTGTTGTCTGTGACTCATCTGTGTTTGTGTTATTGTGTGGACTCCTAGGCTTCAAGGATGTACCATCAGCATTGGGTTGTTTCATTATCTGAACTGGTGTTTGGCTGATTGACCAGATGTCAGCGGCATTTTTGTAGAGTTGCAGTACATTGTGTACTCCCTTGCATTATGTCATGTGAAAGAGGTGTCCATGTGTCTTAACTGGGGGTGACATGATATTTCCATACACAGAATCATTTCCACAGTGGTGGTAACACGGTTGCATCTATATGTCCTGGACATCCCAGCAATTTTAACATACATTACTTTAGGACTCTGCTCTTTTTACTCCTGCTAACCACTGGTAAAGTGCTTCTGTTCTCTCAGAGTAAAATCAATATATACTTCTAGTTGGCAAAATTAATGTAATTATAATTCCTTAGTATGTGGTACTACATGTACTTTGGGCCAATAACACTCATTGTGCCAACCACTTGAGTAGCAATGAAAAACATATCTCAAGTCTGCAACTGCAGCTTTTCGTGCAGTTTGAAACTACCATTTTGACCAGGCAAACTAAACCCTTTGACAGGCACAAATCTTCCTTTTCAATATTCCTAAGTCACCAGGTAGCCCCAAAAACCTCACATTGCAGGGTGCATGGTGTTAGACCTGTCAGCCTTAAGTTAATTTCCCCCCAATGTGTTGCCTTCCTCCTCCACCTTTTCTTGCAAGGGTGTTGCTCGTGTTAGGACTCCGCACACTTTAGCACTGCTAACCGGTTGTAGAGTTCTTGTGCCCTTTCCTCTAAACATGGTAATATTGGGTTATCCCCAATTGGCATCTTTAATTTACTGATAAGTCCCCAATAAAGTGGAACTATGTGAACCCTGGACCTGTAAATTAAATGCTATTTGTGAGCCTTCAACACTGATTGTATCACCCAAATTGGTAGCCTTTAAACATGTCTCAGTCTTGCCATTGCAGAGCCTGAGTGTGCAGTTTAAACTACTATTTTGACCTGGCAAAACAAACCTTTTGCCAGGCCTAAACCTTCTTTTTTAATACACATCTCACACTTAGGGGGCAGGACGCAATTTATTTATAAAGTAAAACATGTACTTTAAAATTTTACATGTTGTTTTAGTGATAAACTGTTAAATTTGTTTTTCGCTATAGCAATGCTTATCTCTCCCATCTAATAGCATTGGAGTTGCTTATTACATTGTAATTTCAAAATGGGATGAGATAATTGGTTCATGTTTTGTGTCTCTGTAATCACAATTTCAAATCCTAACTTATTGATTTTAAATTGCAATTCTGAAAATACCACTTTTAGAAAGTTGACATTTTCGTGCCTTATCTGTTTGGTGCCTGCAGTCTGTCTCTTTTCACATGGCTGAGTGTAGCTGGCAGGTGGCTTTTCGTATTCCTCCTAGACATCAAACACGTTAGTAGCTTTGGTGGGACTTGATGCGCCATCACTGGCAGGATGGGAGGGAGAAGCTGGACACAGCAACACTTACACCTGAATAGGCTGTGCCTGTTCAAACACAAAGGGCTTAATGACCTTGCATTATCACTCCTGCCAGCCTGGAACCAGGGCAGGGGAGGCATGGAATTCCTTGAACTTGAAAGCCACTGTCTAGAAGCTTCCCCTACCTTCCAGAATCAGGGCAACAGGGTATAAAAGATGGACCTCAGACAGCACCACTGTGGATTATCTGCTAGGAAGAAGGACTGCTGTACTGCTGAAGGACTGCCACTATGCTTGACTGCACTTTGCTGGACTTCTGCTTTGCTGTGCTGACCTGCTTTCTGCTGCACTCTTGCAGGATGAGGAGTACTGGACCTGCATCTCTTGAACTCAGAAACCACACCGACTCCAAGGGCTATTTGGCTGGCCTCCTGATCTTCTGCCACAGAGACATTTCCAGTTTCCAACAACCTTGCATCTGCACTTGGACTCTGCCATATGTGAGTCTGTCCTGTCAAGTGGTAGCATCCCCTCCCTCACTCCTGGACTCTAGGAAGTGGGCCTAAGGAGCTCTCCTAGCCTGTGGATTCAGCAGAAGTAACACATCTTCTGTGCTGTGTGGCGCAAACCCAAACCCAAATTCTAAGTGTATCGGACCTACTGCAAAAACTAGCATTGCAGCCACCACAGCCATCAACCTCAGAACTGTCACTGTGTGGCACATCCTTGGTGCAGGTCCTCACATCTCTTGTCGATGTCAGCCTAGACGAGGACACTAAACTCTGCATCACATCCTCGCAGCCCTTCAGAACAGTTGCATCAACCCGACTGAATGTTGCATCTCCGACACCAGATTTACATCGCAAGCCCCATCGATGGGATCCTCAACGTTGACACAACAGAAACTCCACCACAGCCTTGCCAAATCTCAGAACTGATCCATTGCCTCAGATTTGTGATGCATCTTTGATGTGGATCCACCCAATTCTCTGCAAAACAGGATTAAAGGTACCTTTGTTCAGCAGGCCTAACTCGTTCCCTGTAGTTGACCTGCACTCCATCACAGTGTGCCTACATTTTTGACTTTGTCCCACTCCAGTGTGACCAGCTAGCCAAGTTTTCGCTTTCTGCCTTCTGGTGCTATTTTCTTGAAAAACTGTAGAATTCAATATCTCCTCTTCTACTAATTTGATTTTTGTTGTTCTTGTCTTGTTTTATTTACTAAACACTACTTTATCTTTCTAATTCTGTTGTCGGCTTATTTTATGGTCTATTTTCACTGTGTTACTGTTTGCAGTGTTGCACAAATACTTTACACATTGCCTTTGGGTTAATCCTGACTGCTCTGTGCCAAGCTACAGGGGGTTGAGCACTGGTTAATTTGGGGTTTGCATGTGCCTTACCCAGACAAGGAACGTGGTTGCTGCTTGATCAGTGCTCATAACCCAGTCAACCAACAGCCCAATTTACACATGGTATTTAAAAAGTACAACATGCATTTACCTTTTACATGACCTGGCAGTAAAACATTTCTAAAGTCATTTCTTCTTTGTAGTAAGGTTACCTCTTCCACAGATTAACATTGGGCTACCGTATTACACTTAATAAGTGATAACTTCAGTTTGGGAACAGATAGAAAAAATCTTCTTTTACTCATTTGAATTGTAACTTTAAATCCTTTTTAATGGTAAAGTCAGATTTTAAGTTGCTTTTCTGAAAATGACACTTTTAGAAAGTTGGCTTTTTCTGGCTAAATGAAATGTGTCTTTCTGTCAGTGTCCAGGGTAACATAACTGATAATGACTCTACTGTAGTGTGATGCAAATTTCCTCTGGACAGGGGAAAAAAGGACCCTTTTTTTCCTTGCTTTTAGGGAAGGGTGTTCCTCTCCTGAGTAGAATAGCCTGAGGGAGTTGCACTTAGCCCTTCCTGAGCTTCAAAGGTAGCCTGAGTGCTGTAGCCAGCCCCTTCATGGCTTCTGCCCTTTTCTCCAGTAGGCAGGCATAAGCTAGACATGGGCAAAAGGGAAATGCTGGCCAGAACTAGTTAGACAAAGGGAGTATGCCCCACCAACAGATTGGCACTGGGTATAAAGGTAGTACTCTCAGAACCTGAAATCAGAGAAATTCTTGACCATTGGAGACTCCAAAGAAGGGTGACCCTCCTTTCTGAAGGCTGATGGAACTCAGGACGTCCTTGCCTTGAAACCACGACCCCAGAAATTACTCCAAAGGTCATTTGGCTGGTCAGTTTGACTACAAGGACACAATGAGCTACTGAAGCTCTAGTAACTGGCCAGCTGACCAGCAACAACTGATCCTGCCTGGACCCTGCTGCTAGCCACTGCTGGTGCCCTAACCCCAAGGGCCACTATCTGGTGCTAGAGTTTGCTCTCCATCCTTAAACCCACATTAACTGGACTACAGTTGAAAAAACAGAGGCTCCGACCTCTTTGTATCAAAAAGAACCAGCCCTGGTCTCCTCACAAACGTGAACAAACTTCACGGAGGACAGCACAGAAACTGCATCCGACTGCCAATGAGATCTTCCCAGACATAGCTCTTGTCATGAACAATGACCACCCCGCATTCCCAACCTACACGAAGTTCGATCATTGGCTAACCCTTCATGATGACACGAATGCCCTGCAGTCCACTGTCAAAGAGAGCCCCTCTCAGGATTCAGCCTGCAGCTGACCGGCTGACCACCTCATCGAAGAAAGCTTGTATGAAACAGGATGCAGAATACATGGTATCATATATCTGACCTGCGCTCCATCATGATCAGCCTTACTTTTGACTCTGTCCGTCCAGTGTGACCAGATAAATGCTATTAGCACTTTGTGCTTTTTGACAGTATGTCTAATGAAAATTTGAAAAACATATGACCAGGTCTATTGATTGGATTGTTGTCATTTTGGTGTCATTTTGTATTTTTGCTTTATTTAGTTTTTGAGTGTTGCATATTTACTTTACATATTGTCTCTAAGTTAAGACTGATTGTTTTTGTTCCAAGCTACCAGAGGGATAAGCACAGATTTATATATTGAATTTTCTGGTTCACCTTGACAAGGATTTTGAATATTACTAGATTGGGACTCTCACTCCTCTCAACTAGTAGCCCAATTTCTTACAGTTTTAATCTCTTCCTGCTCGCTCACCTCAGTTCTGTTGCAGGAACAATTAAAGGATGAACTGGATTCTTGGCGAATGTATCATCGTATGCAACTTCATCATCTTATTTGTAGATCCACAGAGCCTCACGGACTTCTTCACACATCCACACATATATATACCCACTAGGCAATCATCAAAACATTTCTTAATAGCTGCTCCCTGTATGTAAGTATGCATGTGTCAGTAAATATATAGGGCAAAACTAGCTGTCGGGACAAAGAGCACTGATTATCTTAGGATGGGTCTGGTTGGAGAGAAACACTTTAATGGTGTGTGGATTCATGTCTATTGAATTATGCAATTGCATTTCCCTTATTAACACTGAGTGATTCATGCACAATCACCTGATTGTGGGGCTAGTGCTCGAATTTCTGAATTAAATGCACTTAAACAGTGCAGTCACAAAAAAACAAGCACACAGCTATGCCAAGCGCCAAGTGCACACATGAATGATCTAGCCCTTGCTCTCACTCTAGCTATAAACTGCTTCTTACCTTAGGAACTAATGTTCATATCTGAAGGCAAAGTAGGCACTCATCCTTGAATTTTTTTCTACATCTCGTACTGTACAGATCAGAGAGGATTCCCTCATTCATAGTTAGATGACAAAAGCAATCAATTACATTTTCTTGTGATGCATTTGTTAAGTTATTATTCTATAATGTCACATACTTTAGATGTGTTGGAAAATGGGTTATTGGTAGGGCAGGTAGGTACCTACACCTAGCAACAAGCCACTAACCTCCACATAGGTACAGTTAGGTCTCAGTAAATTAATCCCAGCTCAACCCTTGGTAGCTTGGCAACGAGCGTCAAGGCTTAACTTAGGAGACAAAGTGTAAAGCATTCAAATATCACAAAACAGTAATTAAATAAAACACAGGAAACAGTTTAAAAATCCAAAACCAATTTATACAAATAGCTTATATTTTTATCTTTAAAATGACACAAAAACGATTAAAATCGGTTCAGGGGAACCGGAGATATGAATTTTTAAAGTATTATTATTTTCTAGCGCTTAGAAACAAAAAGCGCCAATCGGGTCATCTGGTTGCACCAGGACCGGGGCAAAGTCAAACTTTCAGGCCGACCGTGATGGAGCCCTGCTCGGCTACAAGTCGCGGGAGGCCTCGGTTAAAAAGTTACCTTCTGACTTAGTCTCTTTTTTGATGTTTTTCTTCCCCGGGACGAACCTGCCAGTTGAATCCGACCTCCTGGAGCCCTTGTCCGGATACGCGAAGTCGGTTTCCTCGGTGGTGATTTTTACCTTCGGACTTAGTCGTTTTTTCGAGATGAAAATCCTTCGACCGGGGTAAACCTGGATCTTGATCCGACGTCCGTGGAGCCCTTCTCGGATACGATGGCTGGGAGGTCCCGGTCAACTTTTTACCTTCGGACTTAATCTCTTTTTTGGATGTTTTTCTTTACCGGGACGAACCACGAAGTCAGGCCGGGTCGCGGTTGAGGCAAGCCGGCTAGAATTTCCGCGTCGGGTCGGTCACTTTATGGAGCTTTTTTTCAAAAATTCTCCAATCTTTTCCAAACTTCTGGGGCTTCACCCAGATGTTCTTTTAAGGTTCTTTTGGGGTCCACAGCTCACCCCAAGGGTCCAGAAGTTCTGTGATGGTCCTTGGGAAGTGCGGACATCAACTCCCAGAATGCACCTGGCGCAAACTCCTTTTTGGCCACTGGGCAGTGGTCAGCTGGTCACTTTTTCAGGAGTTGGTGCAGGGGACTCTGGATAGCAATTTTTCACCTGTAGCAAACAGGGAGTCCCTCCTTGAACCAGTTGAAGCCAGGCAAAGTCCTTCTTGTGGTGAAGCCCAAGTGTGCAGCTGGTGCAGTCTTTCTGAGTGCAGGGTCCAGGTGCAGGCCAGGGGTCCAGCAGGGCAGTCCTTCTTCTCCTTGTAGTTCCTTCTTCTTGAAATTTGGTGGGGATCTCAGGCGTGGGTGCAGGTCTGCCAGTTTTATCCTTGCTCCTGGGTGAAAAGCAAGGGGGCCCTGGTTCTCCAATCAGGGACAGGGTCGTCCCCCTGTGATGACCACTTCCTGGGAAGTGTGGCAAAAATCCATCCCAGAAGGCAACAGTCTCTAAAAATCCAAAATGGATGAATCTGATTTTTGGAGGAGAGATCTGGCTGAGCCCACCCACTGGTGTGGCTAAAAATCATAAACACACCCCTCTCCTGCCCTCTCCTAATCTAATCAAGGGGGCACCTAGCTGTCTGGGGTGGCAGGATGTGGGGGTGTTGTTGGGTGCTCCAGATGTCCTTCTCTGCCTTTGAAGACCAGTTTGGCAGCCCTCCCCCTTCCTGCCTCACCATCTGCTGAGGGGAGATTCTCTCCCCCAAGCACATTCCTTTGTGTGAAGCCAGGCCACTTCACACCTCATTAAAGTAGCCTGGCAGAAGCTGCTGCAGGCTGGCCAATCAGAGCACAGCAGCAAAAACAATGCAGAGCTGAAATTGGCAACTTTTTAGGTAAAGTCTAAACTTTTTACCTGAACTGGTTATATTAAATCCAACAACTTGAAGTTGTGGGATTTATTATAACAATCAATTTGATACCAAATTCTTGGTATGTAACATTTAAGGAGACTTTAAAATTTAAAATAAAGTCTGCCCATTCTAGCCTATGAAGGCCATTTACTTCAATGAGGGAAAAACGAATTTGGCTGTTTTTACCTCACCAGGGCTTATAAATCTATTTTTATAAAGTCCCTGCTTATAGTTACATGGCACCCAGCCCTAGGGGCACATAGGGCACACCTTAGGGGTGACTTATATGTAAAAATAAGGTAGTTTAAGACTTTGGAAGTACCTTTAATTCCAAAGTCGAATTTGCATATAACTTTAATTTAAAAGCAGCCAGCAAGGCAGGCTTGCTTTTAAAATGACACTGGGCACCTCAGCAATGCACCTAGGTGTGCACCACCTATGCTGTGGTCCCTAAACCTACATGCCCTACCATATACTAGGGACTTATAGGTAGGTTAACTTAGCCAATTATAATTAGCCTAATTTGCATATCCATTTTACACAGAGCACTGGCCCTGGGACTGGTAAGCAGTACCCAGGGCACAGCCAAGAGTCAGTAACCACCAGTACCTATCCAGAAAGAGTGGGGGTGATCAGGCAAAAAAAAAGGACTTTCCTACAAGATGTATGCACATAACACTGCAGGTCATTTCAAAACAAGCTGACTAAGCTCCTGCTTCACTGGCAAAGGTTTGTAGGAAGAACAATACCGGCAGAAAGCACCTCCTTACTCTGATATGGTGTCAGTGGCTTCAGGTAAATGGCATACGTGCCATAAGCAGTAGCAGTTCTTCATTTTTTTCATGCAAATATGTATATCTAGACCTTTAAAACATAAATGTATAACTGTATGTTTGATGGTTGCCTTGTGGGAATCTTATGCTCAATACAGTAAGCCTGTGTTGGTTATGAGGACAAGACAATAAAAACAGCTATAGACTTGATTGGTTTGCAGGGAACTGTATGTCCAATGCCATAGGGCTATTACAAAGGCAGTGGGACTGACTTATGTGTTATGAACAACATATAGTAAAGATAGTAGGCATCCAACAGTAGATTGTTGTTGTACAGGCCATAGAAAGGTATTTGGTTACATGTAATCTCACCCATTGCCATTGTAGGTAAGGGTAATGGTCATGCCCACTGACCCTGACAAATCCTGGGAGTATAATTTCACTGTGATGATTCTTTGTAAGCCCTTTTGAGAGGGGCTTTCAATTGTTTTCCAGCTTCACCACACTTCTGTAGGCCTGGGTTGTACATAGTGTCAAGCCATTGCTAAAAGGTAGAGGCCTTATCAGTTAACTGGGAAAGGTTATGACAGATTCCTTAGGTGTGTCTGTTTATATTGAAAAGTTATTACACAGCAAGTAGGCCTTAATTATTGTTAGAAGTATGAGTTAAAGGCAAACAGCTTTTAAGGGTGGATTGTTATTACACGAAATGCTTTAGGCAGTCATTTTGCTACATGGAATCTCATAGAACACTATAGAAGGCAAGAAAACCCTTGAAAAGTAAGCCACTTAAACAAACCATGGAGATAGTAGAATTGCACTACGGTAATCCTTATTAGGCTGTGCTAGGGAGGGATTTAGTATTGTTTTGACAGTTGTATTTTGTCATTATGTGTGATTTTATTATGGTATAGCTGAAGGATGTCTGAAGGAATTGCTTTGAACCAACACAGTAGGTCTCAGTTCCTTATGATGACAAGCCAATGATAATGTTTATGGGCTTGATTGTTTATAATGGACCATTCTGATAAAGGCTGTAGGCCTGACATATTGATTGCATGTTAAAGCCTACAGACAGGTATTTTTTACAATTTTCTAGAGTTGGCAAGCATTTTGGTGCTGATTGCCCCCTCTGAAACAACTGGTGTCAGAATCCTGTAATGCACTTTCAGAAGAGATAATATTTTGCGTTGTTAACTGTAATTTTATGAACAATGCAATTTTATGACAGTATGCTTGATGTTTGTCTTGTGGGAAAGTATGTGCTCAGTCAGGAGTCTGGTTTGTTGTGGGGATTCACCATTGATTGCAAATAGTGCTGTGTACCAACTCAGAATCCAGACATGCTGAACACTCGATTAAGGAATAAACCCAACTAAAATAATCTGAGTTTAACCCAGTTACTGCTGTAGTTACAAATATTTGTTCATTCAGATTCAGTACGAAGATTTTGCCATCCTGTAGTATTAGCTTCACTGAACACATTCAGGAAAAAATATGAAAACTGTTAATTTATAATGTTGAGAAGTCCTATCTTCTCCATACATATATTATTAGCTGCTAAGATGATTCAAAAGTCTGCTCAAATGTATGTTAGGCATATAATTGCTCTTCTTCAGGGAGAAAGAAGCTCATTACTCAAAACGAGCCTACATCATTCATGAAGGTGCTGTGTACCAACGGGAAATCCAGCCTTACTGCACACTTGATCAAGGGACAAACACAAAACAAATTATCTGAGTTAAACGCATTTACTGTTGCAGTTACAGGAATTTATTCATTCCGATTCAGTACAAATAATTTGCCATCTTGAAGTATCAGCTTTATTGAACAAAATCAAAAAATCAAAGTCAAACTGTTAATTCATATTTTTTTAAGTCATTGCTTCATTATTATACATATATTTGCTTCTGAAAGAACTTAAAACTCCACTCCAATGCATTTCAGGCATAAGACTGCCCTTCTTCAGTGAGAAAGAAGCTCAATACTGAAAGAGAGCCTGCGTCATTCATGAGCTGATACCATACCGTGAATGAGATAGCCTCTCTTTTTAGGGCCTAGAAAGATAGGTCTCCTATTTATGTGCAAACATCTTGGCCCTCACTGTGGATTCTCCCCAGTCATACAGTTACTATTACATTTTTTGTTTGTGTTGGACACTGGGCTATTAGGGTGTGCCCAGCACAAGTAATAGTTCCTCATTTACCCTCAGTGGGAACCAAAAATCCCATTGTAGTGATTGACTCTCACATGGTAGCGAGACAGAACAGTGTAAGGCCTACACAAAGGAGGTGGTGTGGGCTAGTATTCACCGGTCATTGGCACACAATTTTAACACTCAGTAACTGATTGTCCAGTCAGTACTTTTTGTTCAGAAAAAGAAGTACATTTATTATGCACATACTACTAAATATTATGCAGTAATTCATAAATATACATTGGCAGACAGAACATACCATAGATGCCATTGTGTAATCACTGGTGACCCCTTAGAGGGGTCACCCAAACATATCAAGTGAGTTTCATCAGGTATTGTGTAATATGTATATTACTTTGGAATGAATCATTGTCAAAATCACATTCAATTAAACATATGCAATCTTCATGAAAACCCAATAACACATTTATCTGGAATAAACTTTGTGTTTTGTGCATTCATTCTAATACTTGATATTCGACTGTAGTGGTCATAGCAACACCTAGAGGGCATCAAAGTGAAATAGCATGGTGACAAAGCATTGCAGTGTAACCATACAATCATCCCCTAGAGGGCATGACCACATGAACATGGGTAGTGTACTATGCATTTTTAGGCCTTCGAAAATGTTACCATAGACGAGGCTCATAGAGGACCAACTACTCCGGGCTGTAGAGTAAAGGCCCCAGGAATGGGAGAGTTTGAAAATGCATTAAACAGTAGGAAAGTGATGGTGTTGGTGTCCACCTAACTAGTTAGAGGGCCTAGGAGCAGGAGCACATCATGCTGAGCAATTTAGCGGTGGTTCCATCATCCTAGCACCACAGGCTGAGTTATGGGTGAAAATGCTTTCCAAATAGAATGCCGCTCAAAGCATTATGGGGTAAGCGCCATGCATATTATAACAGTGGCTCTCCTGCAGTGCTGGGGAAAGCCACCATGAGGTTTTCCTTTTTGCTTGTCCTTTTTTAGACTGAGCCCTTGCCCTACGTTTCCTGCTTTCTTTCAATGGAGGTACCTAGTTCCACACGGGCACCCCAGAAATTGTTCACATTGAAGGGCAGCATAGGGAAACCACTGATGGCTGCCCTCGCTGGCTTCCCACACTGGCAGCACACCGACGTGCTATTGTGAGAGCAAGCAGTCCGTCTGTGTGTCTGCCATCTCAAGCGGGAAGAAAGGTGTTTTTGGGGCAGCCTTCCACTGTAATCCTGTGGCTTCTCTGCATTTGTTTATTCTCGTGGTGCCGGGAGTCTACAGATGGGGGTCCCAACTCCCTCAAGTAATCAGTATGCCTAGGGAATGGGGTCCTCGGTATGGGAGAGCGGAATGGGGAGGGGACCCCACACATGCCCTCCCCCACAAAATATCGTCTCTGTGCCAGACCCTGGCCCACCCAGGGGGAAATTGAATGGCCAAGCAGTGGAGATCCACGTGCTCTGAGAAGCAAAAGGGTCAAAGGTCACCAAACTTTAGAATGTCATAACCCAGGCCACATTGGGTTGATTTTAACAATCCTGGGCTCATTTTACACCAGGTGACAAGCTCTGTCCACCAGAGGCAGTTACAACAACCCGCATACCTCCAAAACAATGCAGTCCTCCAAATGCTGATTCTAGTGGCTACGTGTGCTAGTTTCCCTTTGTGGCTTTGTTGGTGGGTGAAGAAAAGTCCAGGGCTTACCCCAACTGGTCCCCAGGGAGAGTAAGGAGGCTAGCATCACTAATCCTTGGGGAGCTCAAGTGGTCCTGGTTTTATCTGGACAGAGTCCTTGGTCATGCGTGGGGTCAAGGGGTTCTTTTCTTCATGGCAGTCCCAGGGAAGGAGGTAGAAAATGTGCAGGCAAGAGAGAGTCTTCCCCTTGTGAAAGGATTTATAATGGTGAGTGGAAGTATCCAGAAGGCAGACACCCCTAACAAATTCTGGGCTGCCATATCACCTCTCCACCTCTGTCCCAACCCTCCTGCACAGCATGTTGGGACAATCCAAAATGGTGTCATCAGGGAGCAGTGGTAACATCAGCTCCTGGGGTCTCAGCTCCAGCCCTCGCCGGCATCACTGCAATGGACTTGCACACTATAATTTCAAAGGGAACCTCCTGATGGGTTGGCTTCAGTTGTCTGGGCACTCTCCTTTGTTCAGTGGGCTTGGGCAGTCTCATCCCTGGTGCAATGTGCCAGCAGGTACAGATCATCCTACCCCATCCCCATCCTCCTCAGGAAGTAGTGCTATTGTTAAAACATTAAAGCACACTGACATTCTCTAATATTGTACACTACTCTCATGAGGCCTTTCTAACTCTGCAGAGTCCCCATTGCACCTGTCTACCTGTGCGCTGTTTACCAGACTGTGCACAACAGTAGTCTCCCACGTGCGTCCTGCACACATGTGCATGTGTTAACGTGTAACCAACGAAGTGCCCCCTACCCTTGTTTTCTTAACTTAAAAGGCAGACACTGGTGGTGAACATGTACAGTTTGTTTACCATGTGATTATTGTGGGTGAGACACCAATAGTGAGGCTCACCCACAGTAAAAAGTCCAAAACCAGGTGATAAGAAAAGCGTAAAATCTGTTTGTACTGCTGGTGCAGATACCAGCGCAACAGTTTTGTGAATACCAAAAAATAATAAACTTACATAAACGTGTAAGTTTACCTTTGTGAACCGGTCCCATTGTGGGAGCTCAAGATAGTAGTGGCAACCAAACTTAATTACACAGTGCAATGTTGCAGCTTGGTGCCCTAAACTATTGTGCATGAGGAATGAAATGATTAGGAATATTTGACAACTATCCATTTGAATTCATGCAAATATAAAGCCAGATCCTAATTTGTTTGTTATTTTAATGTTATGCATTAGTAGATATGGGCCTTATTTAAAATTTGGTGGATGGAATACTTTGCCAAATAATATATTGTTCACCGTAATATAAGGGCGATAGGCTATTATGCACTTGTCATGTCACGTGTGGTACTTCTGCCATGTTTGTAACAGGTTATCCTATTCTCCAAACTCTTAATAAGACTTTAAGTGCAGATAGCAGGGATGAACAAACATTGGCAATGCTGATAGTTCTTGTTTTTTGTTTGGGAAATTGATTGTTCAGTGAATTCAAGGGTGAAGTGAGTGAATCTGAGTGACTGGGAAAGTGAATGTGAATAATTGTTTGAAGGTACATTGGTGGCTGAACATGAGTAAGTGGTTGACATTTGGATATGAATCAATGGTTTGGCATTTTTGTGCTTAAGTGTGTATCTTGCTCTGGGTGTGGTAACTGCACAGTCTCCTGTCAATGAGTACCAGCTACTGGGACAAGGAACAACAGTCACAGGTTGGGCTGGAAGAGGACCATCACATGAGTACAACTGCCTTTTAACTCTCCTAATCACCTTTCCCTGGGCTCAGCACACCTATGCCACAATGAACACAGAGATTTATACATAGACTGCCTCAATTCACCCACCTGTGTGGTCCTTGTTATACACCCAAAATAGGAAGCTGGATAGATGGTGATGCTTCCGAATTTCACTCTCTAAAATGGGGGAGCTTTTAAGGCCATATGTATACGGTAAAGGATATGGGAAAGTTCTCATATGTATTGTAGTGCAATATGCAGTCAACTGCACCCGTGTATAGGTATTCCAACTGATCATATCAATGTCTGACTGGCCCATAGTGCACACTGAAAGTGCCATAAGGACCAGCATGACAAGTTAGTGTATGGGTTGCATTTTGGCAGTATGTAGGCTAGTTTTGTAGTTTTGTTAATTAGTGTTGTGGCTGTTTTTGTGTTGGTGTTGTGAACTCCTGATTATAATAGCTGGGATGCAGCAACAGACAGTACTGTGTAGGCAAAGGTAAGATGAACTAGGGGTTCATAGAGCATTGTGGGCGTTCATAGAGCATTGCAACAGAAAGAGCTGCATCATGTCATATTTAGCTGTCGTAATGTGGGGAGAGATTGCGAAGCCAAGCATATTTTTCTCTAGTGTTTGTGAGAAGAGAAACATTCTGCAATTTCTTTTACCAATCATTTTGCAATCTCACTATTGCAATAGTCTCCACACTGGACTCCATAATAAAGTGGTATTCAAATTCCAGAGAATCCAGATTACCTGTCAATGTTGTTTCTCCATTATCTTTTCACCAAGTATCTTAATTTTGATCTTTACCTCCAACTAATTACGTTATATTTGGAAGTATCACTTTTCATGTGAATGCTGATCTCTGTAAAGCTCTCTACCTTTCTGTCCACACAAGTAATCTGAATTTCTCACATTCTGGAGATTGCCCAAAATAATTTGTTCAAGCAGAATTCTGGCCAGTCCTCCCCATACTTGCCTTTATTCTTCCTTCTTCGTCATGCCTGTGGGTCGGATGTCTAAAACCAATTACTATCCCTACGTCCTGCAAACACTTCATCAAATCTTTGCAATCTTTCTATCAGTAAACAGGGTTGATGTATTCCTTCAGTTGATAATACCACTTCAATTGTTAGCCAGAACTTTATCCACCTTTCAATCTTCTATAAATCTGGTCTAAAGCACTGTACTGTAAGACTACTGCAAGGTGTTTTTGCAGTGGTTTCCAAAAACAAAGGAAATAGAAAGGAGTTAAATTAAAATAGTGCTATAGTGCTGATGCCAACCAACTGAGATAGTCAAGGAGAACCTTATGGTTGATGGAGTGGAAATGAAGCCAAGCGGTCTAATAAAATCGAGGCACCACGTATGCCTTGCTAAAGGGGATTGAGTAGCTCTTTCTTGATGTTCAGCAGAGTTGACTCTGTATATTGAAGGTTTGGAGCTCTGAAATAAAGTCACTGAGAAGGCCATTTGATTTTAGGTTTTAGGTTTGAGGAACATTGATGAAAGACTATGTTTCATCTCCTATTATAACTACGGATAATACTGGGATAGACTAGTAGTTTAAAGACCCACTAAATGGTTCTTTACAATAAGGGTGATGAAACTGGTTTGATGTATTGGTCATATGTTAGTAAGTATTTGATTATTCTGGAGCTGAATGTGTTGTGAGTACTGGGCGAACCCTGTTTGAACTACAAACATCATATGGCAAGGAGGATGTTTGTAGGACATTCTGTTTTTTTTATAGTATCTTCAGGAAGCGGTGAACATATTATTTTGCTCAGTATGTGGTAAAGAATACTAGGGCCCGCTTAATGCCTCCATTTTAAAATGCACATTTTTTAACTTAGCTTTTTTTTCTTGATGGTAACCTTTTACAAGACTTTTCACTCATGCAATAATATACTGAGAAAACATTATATATGTTGCTTTTTTCTTATAAGCATTGATGCTGTCCAGTCTGAACATTTCATCCAAGGTTAAGCACACAGAATTGGTCCTCTAGATATTCTGATTGTCACTTGGAGATAGCTCCACCCTTGGAAGCATTGAATTGCCTGATTGATTTCTTCTCTGTTTCCCTGGATATAGGGTCAACTACGGTAAGAGTGAGGCTCTCTCCATCACCGATCACCTATCCAAATAACCTGAAAGAGTCTTTGGTCTCATGTGGAAGACTGCAAGGTTGAAATATTTTGTGGTATTAGTGTATAAAGGACTAGCGAATGTGGTCATGGACAACTTATAGCCTCTGATTTCCAAGATGGGCATTAATTTTTTAAAAATGGACATCCCTCCACCTCTACCTTTGGGGAAGAGTGCAGATAGTGAAAATGGTAATTAACCCCCGCTTCAATTGTGTTCTGGTTACGCTGCCACATCCTGTCCCTAAAGGCACATTGTGAGTACTCAGTGAGTGCACTAAAACTGTGGGGGCGATATGGAAGCCGTGCTTGAAATCTGCCAAACTCTATACAAACTCAAGAGCAGGAGGCGTCTGTTTGCCTGGCATGTATGTGTACTACTTAACACAACATTTGTCTAAGCTGCTGTATGTTGTGGGGAAGGGGAAGGATCACCTGAAGTGGGTGATCATGGAGAAGTCACTTGCAGCACTCCAACCAGGCTTAGGTATTGTCTATGGTTCTGGGGCAGCGGACGTTGCTACATGCCGAACCCTGATGAGGGCAATGCAGATGGTTGTAGAGATGCGCTTAAATTATTGGGGGTATTGGTGTCTCTTCCCTCGAGAGCACCCTTATGGTCTAAGCATAGCATATAAATAGGGCACCATCCAATTAGAGGACAGTCCTGGACGGGGGAGATTCTCTATTTACAGACAGTGTCTTCAAGCCCAGTTCAGGTCCTTTTGTGACACATTTGCCCTACCCAAAACAAAGCTCTGGAAATATAGACAGATACAAGACTGTTTAAGGAGTAAACTGGGACTCAATGAGATTGCACTGCAGGAATCCCCAATTCATAAATACATATAGTTTTGGGGCATGGCCAGAGGGGTGCTCATTAATCTATACAAAATACTGATTGACCACTTGTACTCCGCAACTACCCAGACTGAGACCAACACCTACTGGCAGGACAGGTTAGGCTTACAATTGAAAACAGAAGACAGGATAGACCTCATGGACTCCCCTAATCATTCTATGGGGGAAGCCAGGCTGAAATGTACCTTACTTTAATATTTGCATAACAGGTACTTGTTGTAGCCATGTTGTTCCTCAGGGTTGTAACAATAAATTCAGAGGTCCACTCACAGGCACCACCAAGCCTGTTTGCTACAGCAGCACATACGATTGGAGTGGCCAGGTGGGGGAAAGGGTGTTGAGGTGGGAACTACAGAGAAGGAGATTTGACATGGAAAATTACAAGATAAGATTTTCTCACACTTATACTTCTCCCCTTAACACCCTAGATGTAGAATACTTTCCCTCAATGTTATCTGGGTTACTACGTTGCAGCCTTCTATTGGGTGGTTTAAGTTATGTAGGTGAGCCCTTGGAGACATAAAGGTGGTTCTGTTTTAGTTATCCCTTAATCTTAAAATATTGGATAAACACAATCATAATAATGCTCAGAGAACCACCACATACTATTACATACCATAAATCATTCATAGCAGATATCATAGTAGTGTCATCATAATGCAATTATGTTGAAGGTCTCACAGTTATAACAGCAAACATTGTTGGCTTAAAACATGATTTGAAAAGCATCTCTTCACACATAAATACTTCTGTGATTATAAATTAAAGATGCACAAGGTCAACTGCCTGGGACCTGACTCATGAGGGACTGTTGTCTCTGGCTCAGAAATGCGAGTTCCAATACACAGCAGCGCTGCACACTTACCCTCCAAGATGAGTCCGATCTTGCAGCAAAGCTCCTCTAAACAGAGGCATCAGAAAGTCGGATTCAATGCCGCAGCTCCAGAAGACCGGCTGGGGAAGTGCTCAGAACCCAGCCCTATCACCAAGAAAGGCTGAGTAGTCAAAATGTTTCTTCCTGGATCACGGTAGCTGCTTCCAGGATTGCGGGTGGAGGGTAATGAACACGTGGTGAAGGGCAGGGCCACTTTTATAACGATGCCCCTCCCAAGATGGCCACTGCTCTAGGACAGGTGGGATATGAAGTCCCAATTGTTTTGTCAGCAACAGCAGGCTGCTCGTGCAAAATAACTGGATGCACATCACATGAAAGGTGATTCAATAATCATAAATTAACATGACATGAGGAACAAATGGGAGCCTGTACCAGGAAGCGCTTCAAAGTGTATAAAAGCGATATAGTCACTAGACTCGCCCAGGTGGATGTAGACAACAGTGAGCAAAGGGGGCCAGACGAAAGCACAGAAACCAAACATGCCTCCAGAATGTCATTTGCCACAGAGTCAATGCCTGCCCATGGTGAGCACGAGGATCCAGGAGCACTTCTTGGAATAGTATATGGCCTAACGTCTTAGAGATGCCAGATACCATCATGATAGTACTAGACCCCATACAAACTAAAGATAGCTAGATGACATGTTGGAGGTGTGTGCAACAAGATGGAGATCTGTAATATATCCTATGGCTTTGTCTGCATCTTGTCACTTACTGAGTGGACATTTGGAATATGTTCCACACCAACAGTCTCTTCCCCGTTCATACTCCGTGGCGCTAGCCCTCTTGCATGATATATCAAGTGTGAAAGAGACAACACCTTCCTGTAAGTGGTGAATGTCTATGGGTCTGCATGTGGCAAAGACCTGTATTCTGCACCATTGGAGTACCCACATACTTGAAATGGACATCAGAACTGTTTAAATTAGCCACCTATGAGAAAAGTACACATAGATCACAGAATTAACTCCCAAATTTTGAAGGTGTACAGGGACTGTTTATTCACTTCATAGATCCCTGTAATTCAAGGACAGTTTGAGGAGTAAGCTTACTGCTTAGCCATAGATCCCCACAGGGTTGATACTATGAATTGTGTTCATATCTTGATATGTTTTTGTTGTAAAAGGTTTAAAAAGGCAGACTGATTGTATTTCTTTCTATGCCAAAATCTCAATAAAAACTGAAAAAGGAAAAAAAGAAAATGCAGGCCTTGCAGAGTGAGAGTTTTATATAAGTGACAAACTGGGTTGTGAATATCATGTTGTGAGCAGCGGCACATGTGCGTATTCACATGCAGATAATTTTGTGAGAAATCTTAGATTCTAGCACATCTGGGGATTATATGGATACTACTTTTGTCTAATCTTCACAAATTACAATCATTAAGAAAAAGATTCCAATGAAGTTAAGACTGTGGTTGGTTCCAAATAATCCTTAGAGCTAGGCTTCATGCATATATAATTCCACTAATGTTTTCGAGAAATTATCAAGAGAAGATTAGTTTTGATTCCATAGATGCAACACAATGTAATGTGATTATCTACATAATCCTCGAAATGATTGGGATGCCAAGATTTGTCAGTTAATTCCTAACTATTCTTGAAGTTGTGGTCAGATTTCATGAGCATCTCAAGATAATCCTCTTTACAAGCTTCTTGTAGGAGTGAGCATTTTTCCAGCTGTGGAGGTATACTAATTCTTTACCACCTTGTTACCAAGAGAGTAATGATGTTATTAAAAATAAAAAGTGAGGATTTACTATCTCCACACATGACGTTAGTGGATTTGCAACCAGGTGCACAAATTCCTTGTAGTCAAATGTATGCTCTCAAAGAATCAAGACAGAAAAGATTGGCTAGCATCTAAATGAAACTTTGGCCATGGTTTTATTAGACCCTCAGAGTCCCCTCTTCTTCACCATTATTTGTCATATCCAAGAATTGGGCTGAATTGTGGACCTGTATAGAATATCTCAATGGAATAACTATGAAGAACCAAAACCTCTTACCCTTCGTGTCTATCTTATTGTATAAAAACAGAAATGCCAAAATATTCACCATGCTGATTTTAAATTTTAAAAGGGGCCTAAGTTTGCATTGATGAATACCAGGTAATGCCTTTTGGAGACTTCAATGCTCATGCTGCATTTCAGTTTTTTTTTAAATTAGGCATTGAGATTGGCTTTGTTTTGCTTTGTCTTTTTAGATGTCATTTTGATCTCCTATGACATCTTGAAATCCCACATGTTGCATGTTAAAGAAGTGCTGCAGAGCTTAAGGTAATATCACATTTTTGCTTAAATGGACAAATGTAGTTTTGACACCACCACTGTGGAGTTTTTGTGCCACAACATTATACCAGATGGTGTCCACATGGATGAAAAGAAAGTAGATGCCATGTTGCACTGGCATACAGTCACTTCACTTGAAGCAATTTATTGTTTTTTGGGCTTTGCCAATTTTTATGGGTGGTTTATTAATCACTTTTATGAAATAGTAAGGCTCATTACAAAGGGCCTGATTTAAAGATCACAACACAGGTACACTGACACCACATCTGCTTTATTATAAGTGCATTGTATCCTATGGCTTTTGTAATAACCCAGGCTGAATTTCCGTCCCATGTGTGACACAGTAACCCATAAGCTTATAGCTAAATCAGGTTCTAAATTACTAGAGAAGGGAGTAGCTTTTGTTTGGTCAACTAAATCAGATCAAGGATTTTTTTTAAACACTTTTTGTGCTCCAATTTTGCAACACCCTAATGCAGAATATCCTTACATTGTGGGCTAGAGGCTACTTATCATGTATTGGCACACATTGTATCCCCAAGTTAGCCGAATACTGACCAAGTTCACTAATGAAGAGAGAGGCAATTCCTAGACAAAGATGTTAGTGGAAAAGAATGGGTGGGTATAACTCGTGTAATTTGCTGTAAAGCAATTATGTAATATTACAGTAAAATTATGCCAGATCATGCAGAATTATGCTAGGAACGTAACCCAACATTTCCTTCTATGTTCTTAGTGCAAAATGTACCCTGATAACCAAAGTCGACCTTAGGATGCATTTTGCACTAAGAAAATAGTGCTAAATGCAATAGAACACACACATTAACTGTCAGGAGCTGCTCACATTTTGTTACTGTGCTCTTGCAGTGGGCATTTTTTTGACCAAACTACTTTCATTTGCTCAAGCCGGTATAATCACATAACTGTTGGTAAATTTATGTGACAAAAGTAAAATGAGGTTACCAAAATACTCCAATGCCACCTGGGTAATTCAAATGTCCCCCAGGCCCAGTTAAAAGAGGATAAAGGGCATAAAAAAGCTGGACAGTTGTGTTTTGGAAACGATGTTTTTAGGGTCAGATCAGTTCAGTTAAAAAACAGGCTGTGACTACTTGATTTTTCTGAAGTAGTTGGGCATCATAACATTGGTAAAACTGTGTGAACAGTAAGACACGTTTTGATGCACTCGCTCTAAAGTACCTACACACACAATTAGGACTGGTCCTCATCACAAGGATAGTGTTTGGGTCTGTCAGTCTTTACCCACTATATGTGGACTGATTCACACATACACACACACACACGCACACACACAACACACACATACACACACACACACACACAGACACCCACAAATACACATAGCACACACAATAGGCTTCTTTATTGCAAACACACAGAATACGCCAATCTGATAGCACAAAAAGGCATCTCTCACACACACCTGGCTGCAATTAGCAATTTTACAAACACTTTGGGGCCTATTGATGAAAAATAGTAAATCTTTACTTGCAGAATTACTTCTGCCTATGTGTACAGATGTATTACTTTTTGGACTGAACAACTTCATATTGAAAGTAGCATGAAAGGTAGCGCCTTGCTCAGATTTCCATGTTTATTACATTTGGGAATCATGTGACTCTTTTCCCTCTATACAGAGTTCTCCATGGCAGAGAAATGGGAAAACAATTGCCTTTTATAAATGTATTTTTTCTTTTCTTATTTGCCCAGACATAAATTGTGATTGCTGCTTGAGAAGGGTTTCACTCCACCGCAACTAGGAACACAATTTCTTACACCTATTTCAGATCTGTAGAATAGTACCACCTTCCCCGGAGACATGAGGTTTCGAATATAACTATGTGCAATAAACCACGCATGAAATATAATAGCGCTACATCTTTCTGCATTACAAAGGGTTGGCAAAAACGGAGCGCAAACAAAACATTTCCAAAAGGTTTTTGTGCACCCACTGCACCATTAGGTAATATGGATCAAAAAGATATTTGACAGGAAAATCTCCCTATGGATTACTTCTTTCTGGTGTATTTACCCGTTTTCTTCTTTTAATTCGGTTGGTTGTGCTGCTTCTTCTCATTAAACACCCAAAGAGCTTTCTGTTCTGAACTGTCATGTCTATAAATGTATTTCGAGCAATCTGCTTTAAAGTGCATACGTGTATGCACTCACGGTGAAACCAGGTTTATAAAATATGTAAATGCGGAACAGTTTCTGCTCTCACACAGAAAATGATGTGAAAGTATTTGCATAACCTAGTTTAGGTGACTTCGCCTGCATACAGATATGTAGCAGCACGCATTTTCAGTGTTGTACTGAAACTCCAACTTGCAAAGAAATAATTAATGCAGCTTTATCGTCGAAGGGGAATCAGGGAGGTAGGTTAGTTGTATCAAACGTTAATCTGGAATTGTAATTTGTCACTTCTGGGGAAGGATTAAACGCAGAGGAGACACAAAAAAGATGTGTCTAATTCGTGAAGGACTATATTATATCGTCTGCTTGAGGAAACAGAACGTTATCTGTCATCCTCCGTAGCTGGCTTTGCTAGATGTTTAAGTAATAATGTATGAGCCACTGTGCTTAAAAAAAATCCTTAAACAATGAAACAAATAGGATACACACCACTCTGGTCCAGTGAAACAGCATGTTGCAGCTATCTATTTATTGAATACATGTACAATTGGGGCAAGATTCACTCCAGCATTATGAACAAATTTCAAATAGTAAAAAAATTATGTGAGGAGTGCTCTTACGTGTAAGAATAATTTTCCAGCAGTTCAAACAGTTTTAATATTTTAGCTGAACCCGTCTACTATATGATAAGCCCTCGATCACAACTAACTAGGAGGGTGATGGACAACTTATTGCACCCATTTAAAACGATACCTCATGGTTTTGAATTTAACAAGTGTTGTAAATAACACCTATAACATGAGAACTAAAAAATAAAGAGCTAAAGTCCGGGTTTTGGTAGTTTCCTTGCTAAAACACACATGTCCCTGTATGTATCTGAAATAAACGACAACATCAAATGTTCTATTTTTTTCTGATGATAACAAGCTGTCCAATGTATAACATGCATCTTAATTGGATTGCGTATCTTTAAATGTTAGAGGGACACAGGGGGGCATATTTACAACCCCCTTGCCCGCCAGTGCTTCACCTTTTCCATGAAAAAAAGTGACGCACCGACGGGACAAGGGGCTTGTAAATACGCCCTTTGGTTTCTGGCAAGCCAGTTTTTCTGTTTTGCGCAATAGATGATTAAGCTGGGACAGCCTGCAGACTGCAATTGTACTTCATTACACCTTATGGATATCCTGTCCTGAACACGACAGATGTAAAATTATTTCTGCAGAAAAATACTCTAAACTCTATAATAGCCCATGCACATAACCAATGTCTTGTCTCCTCTAATACTAAATTGAAAAAATAAACAACGTTTTTCTAGTATTTAGCAGTGAGAAGTGAACGTTTGGGTAGGGAGCTGTTAGAAATGGGGTCTTTGGTTGGCAGTCAGGTTACCCCCGTCCAAGCAAGGGCCCTCACTCTAGTCAGGGTAAGTCACACACAATCCAAATTATCCTGTGCCCACTCTCTGGTAGCTTGGTACTGAGCAGTCAGGCTTAACTTAGAAGGCAATGTGAAAAGTATTTGTGCAATAAATCATGCAATAACAAAGTAGAACACCCCAAAAATACACCACACAGTGTTTAGAAAAATAGATAATATTTATCTGGATAAATGCAGGTCAAAACGATTAAGATGCAATAACTATATGTTGAAATATCACCTTAAAAATGATATAAAGTGTCTTTAGTCTCTTAAAAGTAACAAAATATCTCTTGCAAGCACAAAGTACCTGGTTTGCAATCACAATCTCCACAAGGAACTGCAGAGGAGGAGATGCGTGGAAAACAGGGAAGTTTGCATCGATTTCTCGGTCCGCACATGGCTATGTGTAGTTTATTTTTCACACAGGGAAGGCTTTGTGTCAATTTCCGGCACTCGGTCTTGGATCCTCGTTGGGTTGCCCCAGGATGATGCATTGAAATCCGGTGCTGGCAGGACAAAGTCACAGGGGCTGCATCGATTCGGTGGGCATTGCATGGAAATTTCTACCGCACGGCAGGTGCTGCATCGATTCCTCTCAGGAAGTTGGATTGCGTCGTTCCGGCTCGGCTTTGCGTCGATCAAGTGGCCCCTGTGTTGCATTTCCGGCCGCTACGCTGGTGCTGTGTCAATCTTCTCCTTGTGAAGTTGGGCTGCATCGTTCCAGTTTAGTGTGTCGTGATTTTCTCAACCTGATGCAGGCTGTGTGTTGTTTTTGGCAGGCTGTGCGTTGATTTTCGCCGCACCAGGAGTTCTTCTTGCAGGAATGAAGTCTTTTTGGTCCTGAGACTTCAGGGAACAGGAGGCAAGCTCTATCCAAGCCCTTTGAGAGGACTTCTCAGCACAGCCAGACAGCAGTAAGGCAGCCCACCTTCTTAGAAAAGCAGTCAGGTGAGTCCTTTGGGCAGCTAGGCAATTCTTCTTGGCAGGTTGCAGGTTCTGGTGCAGGTTCTCTTCTCCAGGAAGTGTCTGAAGTAGATCGTCTACCTCAGAAGTGTCTGAGTTGTAGGGTCAGAGACCCTGCTTAGATTCTCAAATGTGCCTTTGAAGTGGGGGAGACTTCAAAGAGTGGCTTAGAAGTGCACACAGTCCCCTTTCAGTTCCATCCTGTCTGCCAAGGTCCCAGTAGGCGGTGTTGCAGTCCTTTGTGTGAGGGCAGGCTACTTTCCTTTGACATGTAAGTGTCAGGCTCTTCACCCTCCCAGCCCAGGAAGACCTATTCAGTATGCAGATGTATGCAAGTGTGACTAAGCATACTGTGTTTGGGGTTGTCTGAGTGTATGCACAAGGGAGCTGTCAACTAAACTTAGCCAGATGTGGATTGGAAGGCACAGTAGGATTAAGGTGTAGAGAGATGCTCACTTTCTAAAAGTAGCATTTCTAAAATAGTAATATAACATCCAACTTCACCTTTAAGCAGGATTTTGTATCACAATTCTGGGCATACTAAAGATGACCTGGCTACTCCTTTCAGATCAGGATCTACTACTCAAACAGTATATGAGGGTAGCCCTAATGCTATCCTAGGAAAGGAGCAGGCCTCACAGCGGTGTAAAATGAATTTAGGAGTTTTACACTACCAGGACATATAGAACACACATGCTCATGTCCTACCTTTTACCTACATCGCACCCTGCCCTATGGGCTACCTAGGGCCTATCTTAGGGGTGACATATATAGAAAAAGGGGAGTTTAAGGTTTGGCAAGTACTTTTAAATGCCAAGTCGAAGTGGCAGTGAAACTGCACACACAGGCACTGCTGAGGCAGGCCTGAGGCTTGGTTAGGGGGCTACTTATGTGGGTTGCACAAGCAGTGCTGTAGCTCACTAGTAGCATTTAATTGACAGGCCCTGGGCACATTTAGTGCACTTGACTAGGGACTTAGAAGTAAATTAAATCAGCCAATTGGGTATGAGCCAATGTCACCATGTTTTAAGGAGAGAGCATATGCGCTTTAGCTCTGATTAGCAGTGGTAAAGAGCACAGAGTCCTAAAGCCTGCAGAAATGAGTTCAGAAAAAGAGAAGGAGAAAGGCAAAAATGTGGGGGTGACCGTGCAGAAAGACCATTTCCAAAAGGAGTTATCTTTGCGTTACCCTTTCAAACTGCTATTCATCGATGTTTTTCTAAGTTTTGCATTGTAAACATTAAGGGCTACATGTACTAAGATTAGAAATAGCGATTTATGAAATCTCTATTTCTAATGTATGAATCTCTTTTGAGTTTCATTTGTGATTTATGTGGGTCGCAAATAGACCCACCTCATGAATATTAATGCTGTAGGTCGCAGTTTGTGGCCCATAAGGAATCACAGCCATCATAACTTTTTTTTTTTTTAAATGCAGCTTGTTTCATTAAAGGAAAATGGCATGGGTTTAAAAAGAAATAAACACATCTTTGAAGTGTGCTTTTCCAAGAGTAGGCAGTAGTCCATGGGAAAACTGCCTGCCCTTAAAAAAACTATTTTCCCAACCATTCTCAAAGGGGAAGGGGTATCTTGGGGACCCCTTTCCATTTGCGAATGGGTTAACACCAACTTTCTATGGGTGGCAAATAGCACATGTTTTGAGAAGGCATTTCAATTGCAAAATATTGGTACCTTTCCAATTCGGCATTAGAAAGTGACACCCTCAACATGCCCCTTCCAAATACTGAATCACGAAACCTAAAGGGAGGCCCTTAACACGCCCCTTCCAAATACCGATTCACAAAAAACAAATTGTGATTTGGTAACAATTTACCATATCACAATTTGTGCTTTGTACATACCGAAAAGCTTTTTGTGGTCACAAACCAACATCAAAAATACTTCTTACATGTAGCCCAATATCCCTTCAACTTGTTTTATTAAATGCTATTTGCTTTTCTGAATGAAGAAACATGCCATTAACCCACATTTTTGAGGTTCTGTAGTTATGTTCTTTGGCACAACCATGTTTTAAATCATCCCTCATGCTCTGAAAACCCACCCGGGCACTGGCCGTTGGGAGGTGGGTGTGAGAGCAGGAATTAAATGCAACATTAGAAAGACCAAGCAACAGAGGGATTATGCAACAGAGAAAGAGCAAGGTTGGGTGGAGAGGAGGGCCAGACATAAAATAACAGCTTTCATCCAACATGACATAAATGAATATGAGGTCAAATGAAACTTCACTGATGATCAAAGAGTGAGGTATTCTCAAATGATGTACAAAAAGAAATCAACATAGCAAGCAGACTACCGGGAGCAGGCAGCTGTCCAAGAGATTTTAAAACAGAAATTGAAATGTCAAAATTTCAGAACACACAGTTAATACCAATGGGATCATTTCACACATCTTTGTTGTGAAAAATTGTATCTTTCTCAAACCCTTTCAACAATTTTCCACAATTTTCAGGTGTATGTCACAAGTACTCCTAGAAGCAGAATTGACAAAGTCATTTTGTTTTACTTCATTAACTGAAATTGTTTCTTCTTTTACCGCAAAACATGTTCTTCTATTAGTGTGGATAGGCGAGTGTGGGGTTATTTTCTAAGCGATGAAAGTCCTACTCATGCAGCAACAACAGTCCTTGTCAGGAGGAACCACAAAAGTCATTAAAAAATTAACCTGAGCTCAACCCACTCGTAGCTTGGCACAAAAAAGTCAGGCTTAACTTAGAGGCAAAAGTGTAACTTATTTATTCAGCACTCAAACATTAGTGAAGTGAAAACACAGCACAATAAAATCCAACAACAATTTAGAAAATACAGTACATTTTAATAAATAAAATGAGATTAGACTGACACAAATCCAATCAGTAGTACCGGAGATATGCGATTTCAAAGGTTTCTGTCAATATGACACAAAAAAGCACAAAGTGGCACTCATTGTCATCTGCTCATGTCAAACTGGTGGACAATCATAAGTTCAGACAAACCACAATGAAGCACAGGCCAGATACAGGGACCAGGTTAGTCCCACTGAAAATGTTACCTTCTCAAAGTGTCACTGACGTTAATCTCTGTAGGTCAAAGATCTGGTTGAGTGTTGCAGTTGTCGCAGGAGCTTTGCATTGGCAGTTACCGTGGGCTGCCATTGGTGTAGCATGAAGTGAAGATCTCGTGGGTGGTCACTGTAGAAGTAGTCTGGTTCACTGGAGCTTCACGCTGGTGCTCGTCGAGGACCAGAGTCTCAGCATGTGTGGGCGTGCTCATAGTCGCAAAGAGACCAACACTTCAGGGCTTCATCTTTCTTCACAGGACGAGCTCAACTGATGCCAGCCAGGTGTCCTATACTGGGGTAACCACTTATTGGAAATCAGGAACTCACTCCAGCAGAGGTCACTAGGCCTCAGGCAGGTCCAGTTGCAGGTCCAGTGCAGCAAGTCAGCTGGGCAGTTGCAGGGGGCCTCTAAAGCATGTTGTGTACCTGTAGCTCATACAGGAGATCAGCCAACTGACCCTTGCAGTCACTCAGGTATCTGGTGATGAGCCAAACTGGTCCAGTCTTCCTTCTCAGAGAGCAGGGCAGACCTCAAGCATTAGGACAGCCCTCTAGGGGTCAATGCAACCCTCTGTTTGCATGGTAGTCCTCTGGGGAACTAGGCAGTCCTTCTGTAATATTGACAGGTCCAGGAGTGTACTCTAGAGTGACTCTTGAGGACCTGTATACATACCTGATTCCATCCATGGAATTGGTTAACTAACCCCATATTTGGTTCTGGAAAGTTCTTAGCTTCCCCTGCCAAGGCTTTAAGAAGTCTAAGGTGACGTAAGACTAGTGTCAGGTTCCTTTGTGTGTGCAGGGTGGGGATGGGTGGCAGGATAGCACATCCTCCCTACACCAAATTACACTTTCTGTCACTGTCTGGAAGGAATACACACACCCCAACAGCACAGCCATGTTGCCCAGGATACTGGTAGAAGACTCAAATAATTAGAAGGCAATGGCAACTTTTTGTAGCTGGCATTTTCAGATTTGTGACTTACAATCTAATTTAACAATTAATGAGGATTTTAAATTACAGTTCATTTGTGTATATGCACCAGATCTCTATCTTATGACAATAAAAGATTATCACTTTTTAAATGTAATAAGGTAACCCTATGCTAGTCAATGAGAGAAATAGGCCTTATAGTAGTGCAACATAACTTTAGGAGTTTTCACTACCAGAACATGTCCCACCTTTTAAAAACAAGGTACCCTGCTCTATGAGACTTCAGAGCCTACCTTAGAGGTGACTTATAAGTATTAAAAAGGACAGCTTAGGCCTGAAAAAGGTTTATTTTCCCAGGTTGAAATGGCAGATAAAAACTGCTCTATGGGCTGCAGTGTCAGGCCTCAGAGCTGTTTTAAAAGGCTACAGTAGTTGGTGGCAGAATTAGTGCTGCAGGTCCACTAGTAGTATTTAATTTACAGGCCATGGTGCATGTAGTACCATTTCTAGGGATTTGCAAGTAAATAATGTGCTATTTATGTGTAAGAACGTTAACACTGGTTAGCAGTCGTAAAGTTCACTGAGGAGTAAAACCAACAAAAAGAGCTCCAACAGCAGAACATAAAAACCTGGTGGATGCCCTGGAAAAATGGCCAGCTCCAACTGTGACCGTGGCAATGAGTCTATGGGTGGACAAATGGATAGAAAGCACAGTATGAATGGTGAGTGATTGAGTGCATGAAGAAATAAATGGATAAGCGTGACTGAATGGTTGGATGTGTTTTAGAGTATGTGGGCGAATTACTGGATAAACCAATAAATGAATGAATGTGAATTAATTCAACAATCTGAGTATACATGAATGGATGAATAGATAATGAGTGAAAGCTTCACTTCTTTCTCCCTCCTGCTGCAACCAAGAATGAACTTTGTTTGATGTTTTTTTTTTTTTTTGCAGTTTTATATAGCACAGTTTTATATAGTCTTTATATAGTAAGAACTTTCATGAGCACCAATTACATTACACAAGGACACTGTTGGATGTTAGCCTTTCGGCAGGATCATCCCCAAACTTTTTATTTCTTCATCCTCTTTTTTTATGAAACCGTTATTTCGTTTTTTATGACTCTACACATTTCACCACTGCTAACTAGTGCTAAAGTGCTTGATCTCATGCCTTAAACATGTTAGAGTGGCTTATACCCAATTGGCATATTTAATTTATGTGTAAGTCTCTACTAAAGTGCCACCACCTGTCCCCAAGGCCTGTAGATTAAATGCTTCTCGAGGGCCTGCAGCACAAACTGCCACTCACTTAAAAAGCATTTTAAACATGTCCCAGGCCTGCCATCGCAGCCCATGTGTGTGCAGTTTTAAACTTCCATTTTGACCTGGCAGAGTAAACCTTTAGCTAGGACCAAACCTTCCTTTTTAATACATATAAGTCCCCTCTATGGGAGTCCCTGGATGGGTTTAAAAATTAGGACATGCACTTTTACGTTTTACATGTCCTGGCAGTGAAAACATCTTAAATTTGTTTGAACTACTGTAAGGCCTACCTCTCCCATAGAATAACATTGGATTTACCCTATTACATTTTAGAAGTGTAATTTCCGAATGAGATTAGGTAATCAGTTCGTATTTTGTGTCCCTGGAATCATACTTTAAAATCTTAACTTCTGGTGAAGTCGGATTTTAAGTTACAATTCTGAAAATGCCACTTTTAGAAAGTTGACATTCTCTTGCCTTAGGCATTTGGGGACAGATGTACAAACAGTAGGAATGGCAATTTCCAAATAGTGATTTTATCTGAATCGCTATTTAGAAATTGCTATTCCTTATGTGTGACACCACTGGTGAAAGGCATTCCTAGTGGGTCGCAAATCGACCTACCTCATGAATATTAATGAGGTATGTTACAGTTTGTTACCCATTAGGAGTGCCTGACATCACAGCGATGGTGACCTGCTGCGGTCAGCAGATCACCATACCTGTTCACCTTTGAATAATTTTTTGTTAAAATGAAATCCATTTTCCTTAAAGGAAAATGGGATGCATTTCAATAACAAATGAAACATTTTATTTTCATTTTTTAAGAGCAAGCAGTGGTTCATGGGACCACTGCCTGCTCTTAAAAAAGGTTTTCAAACTTTCACAAAGGGGGAGGGGTCCTATAGGGACCCCTTCCAATTTGCAAATGCATTAACAACAACTTTGCATTGATGGTAAAATATCAAGGTTTTGTGAACATGTGCCCATCGCAAAAGCTTGAAACATAACACGGGAAATTGCTATTTGGAAGGGACACCCTCAACATTGCCCTTCCAAATAGCAATTTCTACACCCAAAGTGTCATTTGTGACATCAAACATTCTTTCTACATGTGGCCCATAGTCCCTGAAGCTTGTCTCTATGCCATATGGCTGGGTGTGGGTGACAATTGGTCTTTGTGTGTTCTTCCTGGACAGCCACACGCAAAGGGGCGCTTAGGTGTGACTGGATGGGGCATCACAGGCAGTATGACAAGGAGGAAGTGAGCACAGCCCCACTTACACTTGAATAGGCTGTGTCCTATCTCCACAGAAAGGTCTGCATTTCCCATGGCAAGACGGAAGGGCTCCTGTTCACTTCAAAGACATTCCTCTAGAAGCTTACCCCCATTCAAAGTCACAACTCTTTAGTATGTTTCTAGATGTATGGATAGTGTGCCAGGAAGAAGGACTGTTGAGTTGCTACAAAGACTGCCACTCTGCTGAATTGCTGCTCTAAAGGATTGCTGTCCTT